>NC_092823.1:55240259-55566926 GCF_023375885.2 Dermacentor andersoni
CAGCCTAAGGCAAAAGCTCGCATATAAACAGGCACATCCAGAAATCAAGCGACTTGACATGCGAGGTATGACACTGAACTTCATACGAAAGTGCCCTCAATGGAGTCTACAGCTGGAATGATTTGTCAGCTATGGAGGTAATAAATAGCGCACGCATTCCAACTCGCTTTGCCGAGGGCTTAGCCACAAAGTCCTCGCATAACATCATTGCTTTTGCTGCAGTGTTAAGTGGATCAAAATCTAGACAATCAACCTTGTGCATGTTGTAAAATTTGGGCAAAAAGTCCATGAAGGTGATTTGATTTTAATGCTAGTTTGTCTCAAAGATTATCTTCGAAACATTGAAAGCATTAGAGAGAATTTTTTTTGAAAGTTGATATATTGTTGCCATATAATGGTGTTTCAAATGCCAGGGTGGTGATTACCACAGGCAGTGATTTAAAATTATTCAACACTACTAAAGTCTGTAAAGGTGCAGCCTTGGCCGAGTTGGTTCTGCATAATTACAAACGGCGCATAACGGTAGACAAAAACATGGAAGACGTGTTATCGTCTCCCATTATGCACTGGTCGTAACAATGCAAAACTAAAGTCTGCTCAGCAGGACCCAATGTCACACAGCATTAATGAAGTGTTGCTAGAAGCTGGGAACAAGCATTCTTAATAATCATCGTTGGCAACTGAAAACTGTAGGTGCCATAGAGAACCCAACAGCTCGCAGATTTGCCTGTGAAGTCAAAAGTGTAGTGCATCACGAAGACGATGAACTGTGGACGTAAGAAATAAAAGCGTACATGTTCTTAAGCATGAAGCAAGTGAAATGCAGCATACTGATCAGCATACTAATCATATCTGATCATACTAATCAGCATACTGATTGAAAAATATAAATAGCGAGGAGTAGCAATAATACAATTGCCTAAACAGTGCTTTTTTTTTTTTACTGGAAACTGCTAACACAGAAGGCGTGGCATATTACATGATAATGCTTGTGGGAACACAGCGCAAACTTGACTTTACGACAAGTAGTATTTTTTTTCTTTTTTATACAGCACTATGGGAAAAATAAACACAGTGGAGCTTTATTAGTACTGCTACGTCATCCTAGGTACACAGAACGGAAGTACACACCTTTATTTTTGCACAATCAAATGACTTATTTCAATGTACATACATGCGTTAAGTAGTAGATGATAATCTTCAGAAATGGGTGTCAGAGGATAGCATCTAACTAGTATGCCAAGCATTCCCAAGATAAGTTTGGAATTTTCTGTCCCAAATGATTCTTTACTCTTCATAGAGTACAAGTTTGCTGATTCTACCCTGTCTATAACAGAAAATCTGAATTATTTGGACTTTCCAGCTGTTTCTTGTAAACACACTAATTAGTACGACATGAAATGGCTGTTAAATTAAAAAAACACCGGTAACCTTATGAGTGTGGCAGAAACAGCATTGGTGCAGAAGCAAAATGATCAGGCTAACAAGGCAGGTAGACGCACTGCAGTTAATCATAGCTGAGAAAAAAATGCCAATGTGTTGCAATTTCCTGTTCCACGTCTCATTTTCATTCAATACGAAATGTGCAATGCAACAAATGCCGTGGGAATCACACATAAGCCGAAAGTGCTTCAAATGTGACCTGCACACTACCATGTGCGTGACTGCGAATAAACGCGATTCTACGAACAAAGACGTTCAAGACGCACAAATGCCAAACAAGATCACACAGTGATGGAGGGTGCGGGGTTCGCTCTACTCTGGAAATCCATAAGTTTCCAAGCATTGCACCATTAGAATGAATTGACAAATACTGCAGCTTCTGGACAGATTATGTGGAAGACACAAAAGGTAAGGTGACTCAATCCTTCACGTTTTGACATGAAGTGCTACAGCACAAATACACTGTTCTTGCTGCTTTGCACTTAGAGCAATATAGCGACTTTCTTCCCGCCATTTGCATAAGGTTAAGATTAGGAAGCACTTCCTGTAGTGGCTCCTTACTACCTTGATAAACACCTAAATCATGAATTTTACTGCGGCATGCAGGTCATTTCTGACAGCATGCAGTCATGAACAGCAAGAACCTACACATACAAATAAAAAGCAGCGTTGACGAGCTTCTAATGCGGTTCCATGTCATCATGCTAAATACTTATGTCAGGAATCTACATGGCAGGCGATTTTAGGCGTGCTATCTAGTCATGAAAAGCAAGAAACAGGGACAAACAACATGGACTAGAGAAACTTGCAAACATTTCAACTGTCTGCCTGCTACCGCTGAAAACACGCACGTGATACACAAGAAACTTGGTGATCAAAACACCACTGCGAGGATCACAACATATAAAGGAGCCATGATTTCAGCTCTATCCAAAGTGTCCACCCGCACAAACACAAGAGTATTTTTCATTTACGTGCTGAAAGCAAGGATGAAAGAGGAACTTTAAAAGTCGGTGTCACATTGGCATGCTTCATGCAATACTTCGGCATGTGGTGGCCATGCCATCACATTTCTCACTGTTTCAGCGAACAGTCGCACGCCTTCTGAAGAAAGCATCGAACATTCTTCCCTTTCAGTGCAGTGGCTTGGAACTTCCATGCAGCCAAAAGAAACGGGGCAATAAAAACAAGTCGTATACGGTTCAGTAACACACGAACATAACAGCCAAGCATCACTTTAGGTTACAGACAATAGGAAGTTTTAGATACTGTGCGCCCAAAATTAAGAGACGCAGACCACCACGCTTACAAAAGAATGCAAAGGGCCTACAATGAAGGTTGGGTCTTTGCGTACACAAAGTCGCTTCGCTATGCTGTTTCTAAAACTCTCTCATGAATGTACACGGCACGAGCAACTATATGACGTACAATTTGCGTTTAATTTTGCACTTGTAATGCGAAATCACTCTGAAGGCTGGGTCTGCATGCACAAACTTTCTGTTAGAGGAATGTTAACTGGCCTCCCCTTCTTGTGCAAAAGCACCGACTACCCCAAAGTGCAATGACACGGGGAGGAAATTAATCCACGAGCAAGCCATCAACACTATTACGATTACAAAACACTTCTAAAGCATACACGCATCGCGCACTGCTGCTTCACAAAGCAGCAGGTACAAGCCAGTGGCGCAGAGAAATGAAACAGCATCATCACACCCTGTAATGTCTTTCAATACCAAATTCAGGAAGCCAACAAGAATGCTCTGATGCCAATTTACAGAGCTGTACTGGCCTGCATCAGCAACACTTCATTCACACAAAAGAGAGTCTGCACTCTTCCTGCACGCCCATACCTGTTTACTAGTTTCAAGATTCAACTATAAAAACTATGGTTAATGTCTCAATTATTCCATTGCATCCCATCCATTCATGAACACCTGCGAAGCTGCTAGTACAAGTACCCTCCCACAATTCAGTACCTAGATTGCTGCCATCTACCCTACGACCCTCCTGAAAGATCTTTTGGCCAACACAAATATTCCTTGCACACTAAGCTGCCTGAACCGTCACAAAGAGCAACTGTGACTGCAAGTGACACTTAAGCTCACAATATTTATCAGCATGGGCACAACACCCCAAAGACTGCAGCACGCGTCTGTCAAGTAACAGCGAGTGTTACGTGCCGTAACACCACATTGCGGCAAGCTGTGGTGACACCGGCTCCCTGTAAGGCTTCTTCACAGGTGCTTTGAAGCTAGTTGAATGTCTTCTTTGAGCACGGCGGCTTGCTTTGGCATGAATACGAGTGTGGCGAGGATGTACCCAGGCGCATGTTTGCGACCATGCATGGAATGTGGGTGCCGGTGCACAAATTTGACGCATCAATTGCTCAGGCTGCTGTCGTCGGAGCTGTCGTCGTCCGCAGGACATGGAGAAGTTGGAGCCCCCGGGGGCGCTGGTGCATCAGGATTGCTACAAAGTACGAAAGGAAAAAAAGAAGGGCAAAGGTGACTTCATCACCAGCAGATGAGTAGCCTCAGCTGTTCACGTGAACACATTTTCTCGCAACTACGTGCGGTGGCGCCATGATCACGCATGTCTCATGATTACTTTTTTGCTTATCATAACTGGCAATGGTAAACTGTGTAGTTAGAAAACTTCCAATTTAATGCGCAAGGCACTAAGATGATGAAATCAAGCCATGCCAACACGTCTGTACGACTAATTCTGCTGCTTGAAACTAACAATGGTGGAAAGTACAGTTAAAGAACTTCTAATTAGAAGAATCCGGATAACTGATAGGCTAACATTTTTTCTCAGTCAACCACATGACCAATTGTCTTTTCCTATATTTGCATTTATCTTTTACCCATTAATTATACATCAATTAAATATAGCAGTTCATTTTTCATATATAATTTATCAGGCTTCGTCTATTTGGATCATATGGTTTTAATTTATTACTTGAATATGGGGGCAGCCACAATTATTCGTTAAAGAAGTGTAGGCAGGCTCCTTGGGCAGAGCTAATCGAAACTTAACGTGACAGTATCATACTGATGACTGCATTTTGCCTCCCAAGCACAAGGTTTGGCCAGCAGACATGTTACGCATACTGCCTGCACTATCGCTGCAAACTGCACCTGGACACACATAAATGCTGGTGCAATTGTTGTTGAAGAAAAAGTTGCAGTTTTGCACGAAAGGTGGAGCATGCATTGCAGTAGCAAATTATTAGACAGCTATATAAAGTAAGGTTAGTACAGTAAACCCTCGTTAAAATGAAGTGAATGGGATGAAGAAAAGATTTCATAGTATAAGCAGTAATTCAACAAACGTGACTCTGCAGAAGTCTAATACAGGTGTCATGTGGCGCATTTTCAATTGGGATCGACTTTCTCGTTTGCCATTGGCTCTTTTGCGCAAGCTGTGGGAGGGAGCCAATAGGGCTTTCGAGCGACTCTGGGCACTCCGTGAACGAAGAATGTGGCAGAGTAACTTTCACGTTCCTGAATGCTACAGCCACAGTATGGAACCTCACGGTGACGCCGACATTCAAGGTGAATTGCCGCCTGGGGTGTCGGCGTTGCCTTGAAGCACCGTACAAAGTCCAAGTGCGATAAGATTGCAGCAGTGCGCCCTACGCTGTAGGTGCAAGGGTGAGCTGGGAACATACATGCCAAGACTTCCAGTTTTTGACCATTTATTCCAGTTGTACGGTTGACAGAAAAATCTCCCGGAAACTGCAGTTGGGTGTCTATCTGCGTCCCGCGTTTTGTTGGCGGAAATTCGCCCGGAGTGTCTCTATAATTGCTATTGCTCTAAATGAACAAACTTAAAGGGCGAGAGTTAGGGAAGGTGCTTGCAGTGAGCAGGTGAGGCCAGGAGAGCAGGAATTCCGCTACCTTTAGTTTATTCACGGGACTTGGGCACAAAAGGTGCCGAGCGCCACTGTGACTGCGTACCCACTCGCCGATGATAACACATGGAAGCAGCATGCAGGAAAAGGGTGCACATGCAGCGTGATGGCGCAGCTGCAACGAAGACGGTTGCTCCCTCGCCCGCCACGAAAGGTGCTGAGCGCCACTGAGTGTGCATGCACTTCTTGACCGTTCGCTCAAAACGTAGCAGCTTATCGCTTTGCTTCAAGCAATCCTGTTTTAAACTGCATGCATTTCAGTTGGGACTGGAAGAAACTTCAAAATAAGCAATAATTCGCTTAAAGCAGCTTCCATATATCAAAGGTTTACTGTAGTCCTATCGACCGCATAAACTGCTGTACACGTTTACTTACAAACTAAATTAACAGGCATAGTGTCGCGCGCACATAGGCAAACCCGAACTCTCACTCGATAAAACGCTGGTGCGATCAAGAGAGGCAGCAGCGGCAAGCGAACTCCTCTTCGGGCTGCCTCTCGCTTCAGAGCGATCTAGGTGCTCTGAAACAGATCGCACATGAAGCCATCAGGCTACTCGGGTCGCCCAGTGTTTGCACTGACTGCAGATTACCTTCAAGACAGGGTGCACCCGGCCGCTCTCGGTTGTGCCATGCGGCACTGCGACCAGAGTAGAAGAGGAGGTGGACGGTTCACCTGCCTCCCCTTCCCCCCCCTACTGCGCACACGTCATGCCGCTCCCCTCGTTGAGTACGCGAGAAGCCACTGCCGCATCAAGCCACCATCCTTCTTGGCACATCCTCGCGCCTACAGTACAGCTGTGACCCTATTGCACTTGGACTTAATAAGGAACCTCAGGGCGATGGCGGAAATTCGCCTGGAGTGTCCATATAATTGCTATTACAATAAACAAAAATCTAGCTCGCTCAAAGAGCGAAGCATTGACAGTGATAGCAGGGTTTATTGACACTTTATCAATTACGCCCTATCTGCACAACGCTCCAGTTGGAAAAGTTGCTTCCTTCAAACAGTTAGGCGTGATTTTTTTACCAGCACCTGCGCTGGGAAGAACAAGCTCACAGTGTACGCAGGAGAGGGGCGTGTGGCTGCTATGCGCCAACTAAAGGATGCCAATGCCTTCCCCATTCTGTGCTTCGGTCGCTGTACTCGGCAGTTTGTCATCCTCACATTAGGTATTGTCATGGGGTCTAATATATATGACATATCTGGAGCAACTACTGCAACTACATAACAGAGTGATAAGTGTACTATAAATAATGTGGTAACTGTGCAAATGGCAATATTAACAATATATTTCAGGAACAATGAATATTCTTGGTACCACCACTTCGTAACTATAAGGTTTCCTTCCTTGTTAACAAAATAATACACACCAGTCTACCAGTGTCACTCTTTTCACCATACCGTCTGATAACACAAGACATGCATCAAACGGCAATTTAATTTGTCTACATGCTACAATTTATACCGAGAAAGACCTTCAATTACATGGGCAGAGAATCTGGAATAAGCTACCCATGAAAACTAAGGTAGAGAGAAATTTTAAATGTGGTTCTAAAATATTTTATTTGAAAAATCAAGATTTGTAGATAGTTCTTTTACACGCAGCCAATGTGCTGCTTATATTTCCCATTATTTATTGCACTGCTGTGATAATGTACAAATCTTTTTAGTGTTTCAGGGCAGTTATTTATTCATTTATTTATTGTATTGCTGACCTATTTCATGCGTTTCACCGGACCGGCCACTAGCCAATGTAGGCTATCAGTCCAGATAATCTGTATCCGTATCTTACGATATTGCCGTAAAGATTGAAGATGATGACTCCTCGGACGGTGTTCTAACTATACACGGATGCGACATGTTGACAAGGCGCAGCATGCGAGGCAACTGCTGCCGGGTAGAAGGAACAGCGCCCTGGCAGCTACCAGGCATCTCACAATGCTCGTGTGATAAGCTACCAGCGACATTACAGGCGTCGCACCCCAATGACGCATGACAAGAGACCGACAGGAAATTGTCGGCGTTAATTAGTACCGTCTTGAAATATTAGATAACGTTAGCTCGATGTTCACTGCCCCTTCCACTCAAGAGTAGTGCATACGCACAGCATCTCGGCAGGACCATGTGCTTACAGTGGCGTGTGTGCAACACTCATGCCTGCAGCAGAAGGCAGAACACAGTTCTGGCTCTGCAAGTGAGGTGACTGAGCATAGCGTTTACAATGTGTCGGCTTCGCTTCATCATCGTTGCGTCCAAACGCACTCCATGTCTCTAAAGGAATCTCCTGCGTGGGAGAACCACGCGGGTGTCATCAAGTTGAACAGCGTTGACAGCGTGCATGGGTCTCGAGCATCCGTAAAATCGCCATCACAATAAAGTCATAGACGTAACATTTCATAGATGGGATAACCATAGCATACAGGACAGAGAGTAAACATCGGTGCAAGTAAATGTAGATGAAGGAAGGGCACCAGGAAACAGAAAACGTCAGCAACTTACTCTAATATGCTGGGATCCACATTTTCTTGCCGCATCTTGATTTGAACAGCACCCAGAGGAATACCCTGAGTTCATGAAAAGGAACAGTAAGCAATAAAATCGCCTGCCTATGGTTATCAAGTGCCTTGATGTGCAACATTCAACTAATGCTGTTTACAAATAGCCTCAAGTTACTTCTAAACTAAGCATAAGGAGAGTGTATTAGTCATAACTTGGGTCTTTGGCTACTGCACTACAAAAAACTCCTGTCCAATGGCACAGTGGCATCAAGTGTAGGCCCGCATAGCTACGCTGTTACATGCTGCATCGTCCGTTTGAAAGCACAAATCACGAGTGTGCATGCAGGTCTTTAAAATCAAACTGGGGAAAAGTATGCAACTCTTCATCATGCCATTAAATGCATGTTGCCAAACTGCCCAGGATAACGTACGATCCGATTGCAGTCCAGTGTTTTTCGTGTGCTGATATATATTCACCTTGAAATGTATCACCAATTCACCCAAGTTAGCTTTATTGCTCAATACAAATTTTGTGCCTGCTAGAAACCTACAAGATTTGCAGGGGTTGTCCTTCAAATAGGTTTATCATGACGAACAGGCTGTCAGGCTCGTTCAGCCTTGTTTATGACCTATCTGCTGTTGGCAGGCAGAGCAGCAGGTGAACACAACCAAAGCAAGCCAAATGGTGCGTACTTTCTCCCCACACATATTTTGAAAGTTTGCAAACACGTTTAGAGTGGTATACTATGCAGCTACGGTAACCGAATAAAAAAAGTGCACAGGACTTTAGTGTATACAGTCGAACCTCAATATAACAAACACAGCTAAGTGAATTGCTGGATATAACAAGGTATATAAAATGGTTCTTGCTGATATCAGCCCATGAGTATAACGAAAATAAGCAATCAACGAATTGAATATGATGAAATTGTCTGATGTGACATTATTAGAGTGAGGCTCAACTGCAATACAGTGCCCAAGCTGAACAGCCAGAAGGCAACACAGCGATGCTGGCAAGATTTCGAGTCACTTACAAAGTTGAGCATCTTGAAGTACTTTGAAAACCTAGGATCCTTGGAGACCGTGTTTGTTGGTGCAGCTGGAGGCTGTGTTGCAGTGGCTGCTGCCTGGAGGGGTTCGGCCTTTGTGTCAGTCGTGGGACCATTTGCCTGCGACTGGTGTGACTGGCTCTGTCCAGCCGTGGCCTGCGTCGTACTCTGCTGATCATTTGCCTCCGGCTTGGCTTCAGTTGCACCGGCCGTCACATTCTCGAGGCCAGGAATCGACGAAAGCTGAAAGCAAGTGAACTTACTTCTTAGCAGCCACTCCAGATGAGCACATAATTCCGTTCAACCACAGCCTCCTGTATCAAATGTGAGAGCATTTTCTTGGCTAACCTACCAGACTTTGGCCTGTCCATCTGACCTTTATACTATAACTGCCAACAGAAATAAGAAAATGTAGTTCCTCCGAGAAATCAAACCTGGACCTATCTTTGGTGCCCCACCAATAGTTGAGAAGGAGCACGGAATACGTGCGACGTTAGAGCCAAAGAGTACTGCAGTCATCATCACAATATTGACGTGCATGCATGGGTCGCGTGTGAAGGGTTAGAAGCTCTCTAGAGATGCGCGGTGCGTTTAGCGGCAAAAGTGATGCAGCAAGACGGATGCACCGTCGTGCTCCACTCAGTTGGCTGCAGTGGAAGTTGAATTAAGTATGTGTGCTGTGCGAATGGCTCTCGCATAACTTCGAAAATCATCATTGATGAGTTCTGCCGCAACTTTTTAAAATTGTTTGCCCAGTCACACTAAGATGCCATGGAAGCTAGCGATACAGAAGTCCATACTTCCGTCCAGGGTGTTTGGGTGCAACACTGCGGAGCAAGAAAAAGAACACAAGAAAAGCTGCAATTCGTTTAGAGCTGGGATGAGTGCCTTGCAACTGTCCCATTTGTACAGTGCGACTGCCTAGAAGCAACGTCTTTCCATTGAGCAGCATACAATCACATCATTTTCTTCCCTGCTAGGAGGTGACCTAACAGTCACTATAGATGTATGCACATTGTCGTGGGAGCAGATTCCTGCACATTTTACACCCGTCACTGCCAGAGAACGGTAAACTTTTGCCACGTGTGGGTATTGCTCTTCCACTGCCCACCCTTGCTAATAAAGGGCAGTGGTGGAGCGTCAAATGAAGGTTGTTGCCAGCCTGAAAGTGGCCCGTAACCAGTGTCTGAAAAGCTGGTACTCGGGAATTAATATAAGAGGCTCGGGTTATACATAAAGAAAAAAAAAATGAAGTAATAACTACCGCTGCAGCTAAAGATCTCTCAGCCACTTTCATGCTGTCATTCTTCAGATAAACTCATAGCAGATTGAGCATTACTATACATAGTAAACTACATTTGACTTCGAACCTGGTGCAGTTGATCATGATTCGTGGTTTGAATTGAAAAATTCAATGCTGATCAACTTCACCGAGTACTGAAGCTGCTGATGCGACGAGGGTCTAGAGCAGAGAGTTGCTTCGCCAACGTGCTAGCCCTTTGTCACGCGAGTACTTTCAAACCATATTAAAAGGTCTCTTAAATGGTTTGGATGAATTTTTTAGGCATGTAGCAAGAAGACAGGGTAGGCAGGGAAGTCCATGTCGTTACCGACTCGCAACAGGCCTGCCGTAACTTTACCAACGGATGAACACCGCTGCTGGCGGCTCAGATTCTAGGCCCGAGGCTGCAAGAATACCATCAAATCACGTGGACGCCGGGCCACGCGGGTCTGGAGGGGAACGAAAGGGCGAACGCCCTAGCTCGAGCGCTAATCAACCAAGCGGGGCAAGACGAATCGTCTCATCAATCCCCACCCTTTACCTTCATGCCCCTGCCGTCCAATTACTGCGACCGACTCGAGATCCAGCGACTGAACCGCAGGATTTATCCTCCGCCTCACAGAAAGCTCAGCACTGAAGATGCTGTAGCTCTCCGACTTATTCAGACAAACACATTTCCAAACCGACACAGATACAGTAAAATGTTCCCACATACATATCGCGGCATCTGCCCCTGGTGCGGCGACACACGCCCTACACTCTTTCACATCTCGTGGGGGTGCGGGGGCAAACCTCAACACTTACAGACGCCTAGCACGTCATTTGAGCAGTGGGAGGTACAGCTGACCGGCGATACCCTGGCGGGACAAGAAGCTCTCGTCCAGCAAGTACGTCGAGCAGCCATGGCCAGTGGAGTCCTGGAATGAGGACACCGCCCACTCGACCTCAAACTCAACCACCTCGATGGTTCGAATAAATGTTTTTTTTCTCTCTCTCTCTCTAGACATGTAGGGTACAGCTACAGTAAAACATCCACACTACAATTTAAGTGAAGCGTATTATATTAAGCAGGCTACGGACGGTTTCAAGTTATTCTCCTACCTTGTCATGCTTTTTCTCAACTTGTTTGCTAAGTGATCGGAAATAAGCTCCGCCTTCACTGGCTCTGCGTCATGATGTTACATTGTGTCGTCTACTTCTGGTTGTCTTGGAGTCAGCGCACAAAGCCTCTCCAACTTCTCTGCTAACCGCCTGGCCATCGATCCCCAGAGAGAGCTATCCAAGCAGTGTGCATTGCGAGCATTGTGTTGCAGCACCAAGTGTGTCTAGTATTCCAGTAACCACAGGCGCGCTGGGTATTTTGACGAATGGGTGGAGGCGTAAAATAAAACCCCTCCATACTACTACCGCTGCACTGAGGAACTTAAGCGCAGACGTACGTGAGCCCACGAGCAGCCTGATTGGCCTGCACAGTCTAGCCACCTGGTGGCACATAGCTTAACCAGCCAAACACAGAGCTAATATTTCTGTAACCAAGTGTAAAACATTTGATACATTTAAAAAGACAATGTGTTAATGATTAAGCTCCTGCCGTAAATTGGCACTAGCAACAAAGTAGAACACAATTGGTTACTGCTATTTTAGCTCTGTGTTCGGTTGAGCTCTGTGCCACCAAGGCTGCACCATGCAGGCCGTTCACATTTATGCCTCCGCTAATCCAACGAAATGCCCAATCAGTTTGCGGTCGCATTTACCCAAATACCGGACACACTGAAACTCTCTATTATTGTAGTAACCCTCCAGCGTGAAGGCCACAAATGCAGAGAACCTGGCACTGATCGGAAACCAACAGCCTGATGTGCTGCAGCCACTCCACTAGTCTGTAGCCTTGTAGAGGGACACTATGTCGCAGCTTGACACGTCACCGATCGCTAGATTTGCAGCCCACAATGTAACAAGGGGATCCATAGTGCTCAGGAAGAAGAAGCTCGAGACCAACTCTGACCGTGCAGCTCGCATCAACAAGGATAATGTTGCTAGACAAGCAGACGACACTTGCTGTGTGCTGGAAGTGCTTGAGTGTAGCGATAAATTGTTATGTATTCTCTTTCTGTAACTTTTATTTTTTACAGAAACAAATTAACCAACATTCCAACTATAACGAACAACATTTGCTCACCATAAAGTTATAAAAATCCATGACGTGCCCTGGGTAGCCGATTGGTTAGCTCGCCCTACTGACGTCAGATGGAGGACATGTGTCAATATTGGTGGGGTGGCTGAAAACTCAAGGGAGCGGCGCCGCTGCGATTGGTAGCGATGTACATTTTTAAAACCTCATAATAAATTACATGCTTTACGTGAAGTGCTTAGATGCATCACCTAATGATCAGAAGGACCTACCCTACAGACTGAGTACGTTTGTACAAATCGTCACAATCGTTTCAGGGTCTCTTTAAGTCTATGCAGATCAACCTCAAGGCCAATCCAACCTATACAGGGATGTTGAAATGACGTGAATGATCAAAATAAACGTGATGCCATTTCACACACGCAGTTTCGATTACCTTGAAGATAAACCTGTACTATATCCTGTCGAATACAATCGAAGCACGATGACTGCGCAAGTAGGGCAGCACAGAAGTCAAACATACTTAATAATGACTCGTAGCAGCGCTTAATCTGCATCGACCCAAGGGCGGTTGACGGCGCCCACGTTAACAGGGGTGTAAGCAATCGAGCACAATGCCTTGCTTAGGTTACAAATAGATTAATCGATTACAAGAAAACTTGTTGTAAACGCGCTGCTCGATAAACTTACTTTCGCCTCTAAGATGCACATAGATGCTTCCAGTCGCTGTATTCTGACGAGTAGGTCTTCCAGTTTCTCATCACAGACAGTTGCGAAATGATTGAGAAACGAAGTCGTCCTTGTTAGGAAATAGTTGAGAAAAGCTAGAGTCCGCTTCTGTTGGATCGGTGGGACCTGAAACGGAACAGAGTAGATGGTGATCAGACTTAAGAAACTACAAGCAAGAACTGGCGTAAACCGTCGGCACAGTTATATATGCGAAACATCGAGTATACAACATCGTATTAAAGGCTTAGAATGAGGAAGCAGTGCCATGAAAATCGCTACAATGTCAAACATAAGCGTCCTATGCACATGTTTTCGGACACGAAACCACTTGGGAAATACACCCACACTTTCACTCCAATCAAGTGTTCACAAGGCTACAACGCTATTTATAACGAACAAACTTCAACTGAGTTAAAGTGAAATGGGAGCCTTCTTAACTCTTCCTTTCTTGAAATTTAAAGCTCTCAATTTATTTACCTTGGTATAATCAACGCCGTGCCCAATAATCGGCAGCCCATCGTCGTCCATGTTGCACACGACAGGCTCGCATGCACTGTCACTGATTTTTAAATCAGTGTAAGTGCTTTAAATTAAATACATGCAAACAATTACTAAACACGTTCTATCAAAAATTAAAACAAACAATACTAACAAGCTTTTGGGAAGGTAACTTTTGCTTGTGTGGAAAAAAATATGCACACAAATTTGACAGCTGCGGGACTGCACGTAATGGCGGTTAGCAGTTGATGGGGTCTCTTTTTGACATTCAATCATTTTCTGAGCGTGTTACGCTTAATTGCGGACGTTCGGTGGGGTGCACGATCGCCGTGAGCGTGTAGGCGGCGGCACACAGCGCGGATATAGCGTCGCCATGGACGACGCGAGCGGAATGCCATCGCTGCAAGCGGTCGTCCAAGCCATCCACGCGCTCTACAGACAGCCAGACACTACGGGCAAGGAGAAAGCATCGGTCTGGCTCGGGGAACTGCAGAGATCCGTAAGTTTTGTAAGTTTCGTGTGCCAAACTTTCGCCCATGCTCGTGCGATACTAACGGGACTCATTGCGCGTAGGGGTTGGATTCGCCTCTCTCGACAAAGGCGCCGAAGCGATGTCATGTGTAGCACGGAAGCTGACGGATGTGCAATGATAGAAGTCGTAAAGCAGGCGAAGCTCTTTCAGCTGACGATGAAGGTTTTGTAGGTGTGGAAGCTTTTTTTTTCCTTTGCCCCCTATTCGCATTTGACTGCGCTCCGCTGCGCGCCGTCGAAGGCGCGTTTCTGATCCCAGCTCCTAAACCTATCACCCCCTGACCGACCGGTTTTTTTTGACGTTTTTGGATCACGCTTCGCCGTGCGAAGTCGTGCGTCGCGTGTCAGCCTACTTCTCTCTGCGTTCCACGTTTGCCCGTCGACACTTCGCGTCTTCCCGACGTCTCAGAAATGCCAGACTGTGGAACTGATTGTCTCCTCGCAGTATCGCCACTGCGTGCCATGCGTTGTTTTGCCCTCGCGATTCGTGTCCGTACTTCTTCAACGCGATGTTAATCTCATCTACACGAATTCAAGGAGTAAACACGACTCGACAGCGCCGAGTACGCTTAGCACACGAACGTCTAGCCGAGAGCTCGTGTAGAGCACCATCGAGACCTCATCTTTTGCGTTCAATCGTGTCCGATTTCTCCGCTGAAGTCTCTGCAGCTGTTGGCTTTGTAGATGACGTTAGATGCAGTAGTAAACGAAAAAAAAAGAAACGAAGCATACCGTGGTACCTCTTCAACTGCGTCGTTCCGACCACATAGATTCGAACTCAGGTACACGTGTTGTTGTGGACTTGCGTGTTTTGATCGCCCACCAATGCGTTTTGTTATTGTTTCGTCACACACTTTTAAGTCGAGCGACTCGTGTTTTAGCTATGGATCTAGGTGCACAACCTTAGAGAAGTTGCAGGACTGTTGCTGTTAATTGACGTTTCTGTCTTGCGACACAATTAGCATTACGAAACTTTTTTTTTTCAGCCAATGAAAAAGGAGTGCATACTGTAAATAAGTGATGAAACGGGGAAAAAATGGCGAGGGTAGTCGTGTCAGAGAAACGGGAGGGAAACGGGTTGAGCATTATTGTTCTTTTTAGAGGGCGCCATGCATCATTAGGATTCCTACAGTGGCCATTTGGAGGCAACTGGCTGGTTCGGCAAAGTTGGGTCATTTGAGCTGCTGTCGGTGTAATTTTCTCCTTTATGTGTGTCAGTGTGAGCGACGTCTTCTAGCCTGCTTTGTCTAAGTCGGTAGTCTTTCAAACTGGCTGCAAGGTGTGAAACCTTCGGCAAATGAAGCTTATTAGGACTTTCTTCCTTTTCTTTAGTCACACGTTCTTCTAGCTTATGCTGTTCGCCCTGTACCAGACTGTTTAGTATGGACATACTGTATCTTGCATGTGTCCAAGTGTTCTTAACTAATTTTTGAAGCTACTTCTATGTCTTGTTTTTGTTTTAGTCCTGTTCCAAGATGTTTGTTCTGCTAGGGCATTAGTCTACCTGTCGCCATCTTAGTGCTACAGCTGTCGCGCCCGAGTTCACTTCAGTAAAACCCTTGTATACTTAAGAAGCCGCAACACCCTTTGAAAGACGTCGCCTCCTCTTTTCCCACGGTTGACATTGGTTAATTGTTGTCATGAGGTTGCTTGCAGTTCTGTTTACTTCTACCATTCTTTTTGATGAAAAAGAGGAGATAAGCGCTTTTCCTTTAAGTTGTTTTCTGTTGAATGTGGCACCTTTCCTTGTACCAGTTCGATTCTGCAGCCCAAGTGAGGAGATGCAGGACATCTATGTACAAAGGCCTTGTTGAGTTCCATGCACAGAGGAAAAAAGACAAATAAAACTAATAAAGAAATTATAGAAAATAAGCAGCATGTCATAGAGGGGGAGTTGCTGTGCCACAGTATTTTATCGACACAATTCCAGCCTGCACTCTGACAATGCTGGCAATACAGGGGCCAGCGTTTTTTCCTTGACATCATTAACGCCATCACTACGGGAGCACTTCTTGACATGTCGATTCCTCTGTGGCATCACCTTCCGGTGGGCCGTCCATTTGTCGTACTATTTCTCTGCTGCTCCGTGGCTCCCCTGGTAATTCACCAGGAAGTTGTGCTCCTTTATAAATCTTTCTCGAGGTGGACAGAGGTGGCTTCACAATATGCCAGGCCAGAATGAACAAGAATTTTTTTATCTTGGTTGATTTCGAGCAAAGATGTCGCTTTCTCACTGCACGGCTGCACAATGGGAATAACTGCGGTGACCCACTGGTCACCCATGCCACAGTGAACGTGTGAAACAAATTTGTGGAGGGGGGCCGAGGGGGGCTACAACAAGATCACATTTTGTGGTCCGTATCATTTAGGTAGTCTAACGCTTGGCACTACTACATACCTGTTTTTGCCAAGAAATGACAAGTTGCCTTTGTCAGCGCTCCTCGCAGTTAGTGGTGCCTGTACATGGTAGCTATGATGTTACCCAGTTGCTTCTGGTGTCTGCAGTATGGCAGAGCATGGCCTTGTAGATAAATTTCCATAAATCATCACTGGGAGTGCGATGTAAACACCAAGAGGTGAAGGCGAGTTTGCATTTTTGTCCTGGCTAACAAGGCAAAGTGTTTTAACTATCTGAGCCATGAAATGCAGTCTTGATGCAAAATCTGACCTAGAAGTGAGGCCAGTATGTCAAAGTTTTTTGTGATACGATGTGAAGGGAAAGACAGGTCCTGCATAGGCTTGTTATGTATTCTGTCAAGCTTCTTATTTAACCTATTTTTGGTCCATCAATTCCTGTAGCATGCCCGCCAACATTTAGAATTTTGTCGTAAAATGACCAACTGTTAGAGCTTGTTTGTGACTGGCATATTGACATCAGTAATTTTGAAAAAAATGTTTTCATTTCCACCCAGTTTAGGGCAGAACTTCTTAAAAAAAAAATTGAACTTCGTCACTGACCGATTTTTCATAGCCTAGCTTTTTCGGGCGAGCTGTTGCAGCCTCACTCTTGCAACAGCGCCACTGGACAAGGGCTCAGCAAAATGAAGGGACACCACGCAGTGCCGTGTGGTGTCCTCTACTTTCTACTCTTTCTACTTTCTACTCTTTCTACTTTCTACTTTCTACTTGGTCTATGTCCAATCGCACTGTTGCAACCATGAACTCCAACTTATAGAACCATTGTTATAAAGACACACAAAATTTCAACCCCCATTACCTGAATATATCAAGAACACACTTACTTATATGGTAATTCTCATTTGTAATTTTATAACGGTGGGAAATACATATGTAGGTTACAACTGGTTATGTATAACCTATTACAAGCTAAGTACAGATTACAGCAAGTTAGAAAGAAAAGGTCAATATAGCATAAAGAAAACACACTTTAGTGTCACACGCAAAAAGGAAATGAGCATTCATTACGCTAAATGCGGCACAAGTAATGTTATTGTTGGTTGTAGGAGTTTAAGTTAGTTTGTTGGATGACTCCAATCATTGGAAGTTTGCAGAAAAATACTTGAAACAGTGGCTTTTGGCTCAAAGAGGGGTTACAGTCAGCTCGTTTCTTTGCCTCGTAGCGTATCCAGAAGAAAAGCAGATAATTTTCGTGATGTCAGTTTTATATTGTCCTTTAATTGTTATAGGAATTTTAGTCTTGACTTACAATATTTTTGCGCTAAGGGTTCAAGTTTAGATCTTTCTAATAACAGTCATTGGAGGTACATCTGAAGTTATTGTAAGTAAAGCAAACAGCCTTCTTTAGCACTTGTTCAGGTTTATCTATGCTAGTTTTATTGTACAGGCAAGAAGTCTCGTGGAGGGAGCGGAAAGCTTAAAGTGATACTAAAGGCAAATGTTAAGTCAACATGGACTGTTAAAATACCATTCCAGAAACCTTGCAGCACTTCTTTCGTGCCAAGAAAATACTTAGTTTAAGAGAAAATCGCGTCTGGAGGGTCCGCATACCTTTAGCGAAACTCAAACCGCCCACTCCCGAGCGGGGGAGTTGTGACGTTGCACACACCATCGCCATCACCACCGTGGTGAAACCGAGTCAAGACAGATGGTGGATGCACCATGGCAGCTGTCCTTGGTCGAGTGGTTTGGACCGTTCGGGCATCCCTTGGAATTACAGGGACAAAGCATTCTCTGCTACTTGCAGTTTGTGTGATTTTAGCGAGCCAGCAAAACCAGCGCACCACTACGCGGTAGTGAAACTACTGAAACGCGAAAGCACATTCACTGCCGAGGTTGAACGAAAACTAAACCTTTTGACCACCCACATCGTTGTCAAGGGCAAGTTCAGTTACTTCTTTTTTCTACAAATCGGATATAGCCGGACAAGTAGCATTTTTTTTCCGTCTTTTCCACTTATGCGTTGCAGTTATCTTTTTATTACAAATGGTTGGGTATTAGTGACAGAACTATAATAATGAGTGCCTTCGTAAACAGGCTAGTACCTGATGTCGCGGTGGAGTTGCAAATCCTGTCCTGCACTTACCTCAATTTCCCGATTATGAAATCTCCGTTTGTGATAACATTGACGCCTCAGACGTTCTCGAGCATTAATATATAACTTTAGCATGAATTAATACTTTCCTTTAGTGTCCCTTTAAGCACTGTTCGAAGAAAAAATAGTTATTAATTAGCAGTGGGCTGTTACTGGGTCAATGTGTGGAGTCCATCTAAGATCATTAGTTATTCAGAGACACTATTATTTGCATTGTGTGGCCTCTGAGAGTGATAAATCACAGGTACAATAATGATAAACAAATGATGATAAATCACAGGTAACTTGAGAGTATGTTTATTGTGTGTAGTAGCCATAAAGACAGAGTAACCTGTCACTTTCCATTTTCCAGGCGTTACACCACGAAACAACATTTTGGAATGCTTGATTTGTCTGCTCTTAAACTTCATAAACATTTGTGGCACAAATAATTCTACTGCGAATATTTAGAGCATGAGAACCTGTTGACAGCTTCCCTATATGCAGTTATACAGTTACAGTCAAGAAATACTAACAGTTCTTTTCATAAGAAGCCAACAAACACTGACACCAAGGACAACATAGGGGAAATTACTTGTACTTAATAAATAAAGTAAAGAAACGATAAATTACTGTAAATGAAAGTGGGTGAAGAAGCAACTTGCCGCAGGTGGAGAACGATCCAACAACCTTCGCATTTCGCGTGCGATGCTCTACCAATCGGGCTACCGCGGCGCTGTTTCCCCATCCACTTTCTTGGGTATTTATGCTTCCTAGTAGAACCCTGGGAGTGTTAGCCAGCGCCAATCGTGTTAGCCAGCACCAAGCATGTTAGCCAATCACTCTGTTCCACATCCAGCACCAAGTTTTGTGAGTGGTGGCGCTGGCTAACACTCCCAAGGTTCTACTAGGAAGCATAAATACCCAAGAAAGTGGATGGGGAAACAGCGCCGCGGTAGCCCGATTGGTAGAGCATCGCACGCGAAATGCGAAGGTTGTTGGATCGTTCTCCACCTGCGGCAAGTTGCTTCTTCACCCACTTTCATTTACAGTAATTTATCGTTTCTTTACTTCATTTATTAAGTACAAGTAATTTCCCCTATGTTGTCCTTGGTGTCAGTGTTCGTTGGCTTCTTATGAAAAGAACTGTTAGTATTTCTTGACTGTAACTGTGTTATTTTTCATTTTCTAAGGCTGGCATGTCTGCTGAAGGATTCATAGTGCTTTACAAGAGATATCCAGCACCAAAAAGGGCAACACACAAAAATGGGCAAAACCCAAAACTAACCTGAGGAAACAGAGTGCCAGCAATTAGCATTTGGTTCTCTCTGAAATTTGCAAGAAGTCGACACATTGCCGCATGCTGGTCTGGCATCTGAGACTGCATTTTTAGAGCCTATCACATAAGGACCATAAAATCTCTTAGGTGTGGCTTGAAGGTAATCTTTGAATAATTCGTGCTCATTGTTTTAACACACTTGTTTACTAGCTTGATTACGATTACTTACGATTCCTTGTTTATGATCTCGTCTGCAGCGTACTGAATTTGTGACAGGTGGCTCTTGCAAATAATGAAAGGTTGCTTTGGGAATTGTCTTTCTTTTCTCACTCCAATTACACATCATATAACTTTGTTACTTCAAAAACAAAATTCATACCAGAGGGGTTAACCTTGATTGTGGTTACTGCTGCAAATGTGTCACGAAGTATGTCTTATTGCCATCTCGCAAGCGTGTATGTGTGTGTATCTTGACTGCATGTCATCGCAGTGAGAGTGTGTTGTGTGCTCCACTGCAGGTCTGTGCCTGGAAGATTGCAGACGAACTCCTGCAGCAGAATGTGGACCTTGAGTCCTGCTACTTCGCTGCCCAGACCATGCGAACAAAGGTGAACAAACGACTTCCTGTCTCTTTTTGGCCTTTAGCCATTTTCAGTTAGCAAAGGCTAAAGAAAACAGCCATTGGTATTTGAATAAAGGAGCTGGGGCTGTTCACATCAAACTTGCAAGATGTGTGTAAGATCAGGCTAGTGCTAAACTTGTAGCACACAAGAAAAAAAGAAACTTTGCAGATCTATGTCAGTCAGAGCAACTTGTGCATCGAAGACTGGGAAGGTGCGTAAGGGAGCTCGCACCTCCTTCGGGAGCCCTAGGTGTCTTGTTTCTACTACTGCCTGAAATCTACACAAGACTTGACAAACGCTTCGCTGGGTCCAGTGCAATTCCTTCGCTGAACCCGAGCCTTTTCATATGCTTCACTCTATGTGAGCTTATTACTTCTACACTCTTTGTTATATCCGACGCTTTCCTGCACGCTGTGCTGGTTCTACCGATTTCGGCATCTTGCTGCATGTTCCTATGGCCTGGTAGGGCGTTGTTGCTGGCTGCTCTTAGGTAGCTCATCACCGATGTCTTGGTTGCGTGGCCACTCAGGGCCACAGGTTTTCACAACCATCACCGTACAAAAACTGTTGTGGAACTCCCCTTGACAGATTTGCTGTAAAACACGGGCGCAAGAGGTATATGACAAGCACAAGAACTAAATTTGATGCACCCCTCGATGTTGCACGTCCAAAATTATAAGTAAAATTGCGCTGTGTGAAACATCACTGGACTGCTCATAGCAGGGGATGTGACAGTATGAGTGACAGGTTGGTAAACAGTGATGATCTGGGGAACAAATGGTCACTGTGAAAGAGATAAACAGTATACACATGGTAATACGTTGAGCAAAGATGAAAGCTAAGCTAAGAAAAGGTCCTGTTTTTTATGGATGACTGTCTCTAAGTGCCATGGGCATAAATTGAAATACGAACAGGAGAAAAAGTTGATCAACACAGCTGCAATGCGTAATTCTTTGGCACGAATATACTATGAAATCACTCTGTAGTTGGTCTATGGGCACTGAGTACATGTAATGCTATTTGGAAGTTTATTTTAATGAGAAGCTTAAAATGAGGAAATGAAGCGGCACGTGAAAGCAAAGTTTGTGTGCAACCAAGACACCCAATTCAATCATGGAATTTGCAGTACTGGTCATACACATAGCAAAAGTAATCAGGTGCTCATCAATGGCTACTATGTTCAGTTGCGGGGCTATAAACATTAAGTTTAATGTGATGCCCAATATGAACATTTGTGCTACCTTCTATACAACCACACTTTTGAATGTCATATTGTAACAATGACAAATCGTAGGCGGTTGTGGTCTTGCTGGCGCAAGTGGTCTTGAACATGCGATCGCAGGGTGTTTTAGCGTGTAACACAAGAGAGTGATACACCGTAGCAGCTGGGTGAAACAGGCTTTTTCTCTATACTGTCTCTTCTTTCATGAGTATGCTGCAACAGTCTTTTAATGTTGTCTGCTTTTTTTTTTTTTTTTCCCTCATTTTTCTCTCCCGGTGTGTCTTAAAGATCCAGTACGTGTTCCACGAACTCCCTCCCGAATCCCACGTCTCTTTACGAGACTCACTCATGGAGCACTTGGCAAAGGTCACCAAAGATACTGCACCAGTTATTGTTACACAGGTAAGGCGGATGTGTTTTATCTTATTTTTGTTTTCTTGTTGATGTGAGTGACCACTAAGAGGGCATAGCGCCCTTGTCATCCTGCGTAGCATGAAATTTAAATGCAGATATGAAGTACAGTGAACGCAGAAATACCGTAGAAACATATGTGTACGAAAGAAATGTTTGGTAGTGTGCAATAGCTGAAATGACGGGCCATCCGGCTCCACATTGATGAAAGGGGGATAATGCGCAGGCCCTAACAAATTGTCAAAACAGTGAGATAAGTGAGGTGCGCAAGATTTTTGTGAACCATTGTTTCACTTCTCACCTCATTTTGATGCCGAGAATTTCATTCTGTGAAAACTTTAATTTGGGCTATAGGTGGTTCAATGCTCCAGTAGATATGTCACCTGGAACAATGATAAGGACAGGAGTCTCTATGTGTTTTATATATCTCCTGTTACTCCTGTCCTTGCCTTTAATTGATTAGAAGTGATCTCATTGCAAATCTGAAGAAGCAGTTGGTTATGGGCGTTTCGTTCTTGTTGCAAAGCAGGGCCATGAGGAGTTTTGGGATGCTATGTTTGCAAATGTTATGTGCATTCACACTGCTCTACTCTTAAAGAATGAGACCTGATGGGGAAAGTATTAAGCAGAATGCCCCTACAAGTCATATACCATACTTACTCGATTCTAACGTGTCCTTGATTGTAACGCACACAAGTTTTCCATGACCAAAATGAGAAAAAAAAAAAAAAAACGCCCTCTTTTGTAATGGGTGCCTGCTTGCCGGGACCTAAAAAAAGAAAAGTCTTTTACAGTACTGCGCACCTCACTCTTTCCTACAGAGATGCAACTTTCTCTCATTTGGAAAAACAGATTTACTCCCAGTACACTAAAGGTGCGATAAATAAAAAAATCGCAGTTTCGCCTGAAAGGCGAAGCATCATTGCGTTAGCAAATTTTAGTAGACAGCTCTACCAAAAGTAAGAATAGTAGTCTTATCGGCCATATAAACTGTTAAACATTCGTTTACTAGCTAAGTTAACAAGCATGGTGTCACGTGCACACAAGCAAACATGAACACGTCTCGCGCAATGACCACGGAAACTCTTTATCAGTGGTAGCAGGACCAAGCGAATCATGGAGCGAATTGATGTTTGTGTGGCCTCTAGCTTCAACATGAACTAAGTGATGAGGGCACAGCGTGGTGCGCCAGACGTATAGACACTGTCTCCATCGCAGATCCCTTTCAACATGGGTGCCGCTCGGAGGCACCGTACATAGCAGCCGCCGTAGTAGAATGCATCTGCTGCTTGTGCCACTTCCGCACGCCAGTTTCAAGAACTCAGAATGCTCGTGATGCGGCTCGATTCCCGTCCGTCTCCGCGCACATGACCACTTTCCTTTTAACTTTCGGCATTGTGATGAACTCGGCATATCTTTGCAGTCGGCACTTCCGTGCTGATAGCGCAAACGCAGAGAGCGGAAAGACGGACGGTGCATTAACTAAAGGTCCATTTGATTCGGCCACGTTTCTCTGCACCTTCTGCACCTATTCACGGCGCACTGCACCTAGGTCTTCGATTGCCCAAGGTGCGGCGGGGCACCCTGCACCCCGGTGCCCGATCGAACGGGGTGCAAGGCAAGGTGCTGCCCCGGTGCAGTGCACCCTCGAACCTTGCAGTGAGTGGTTGCCACCCAGCATACCACAACTGGCACCCTCTTCACCTTTTCGTTTAAGGTACTGGGCGCCTTTTTCTGAATCGAACGAACCTTTAACTACAGCACGTGAGGGAAGCTACGGCAGCTAGGCTCGAAGCGCGTACGAGGCGGCCATTTCGAAACGCCGATGGCGATATGGTAATGCTGATTTAGGGTCGTACTTGATCCTAATGTGCACACAATTTTTGGAGCCGTTCCATCAGGAAAAAAGTGTGCATTAGATTTGCGTAAATACGGTACTTGGGAATCAAAAGGGGGGGTCATGCCGACATCAGAGAAAGATGCGTAAGTGGAAGCAAAACAGTGCCTTCTGTTTAGCCACGCGACCTGCCATGGTGGATCAGTGACTGTGGTGTTCTGCTACTGATCAGGAGGTTGTGGGTTTGATTCCTGACCATTGCGGTTTAGAATGCAATAAGTGAAAAACAAAACAAAACAGATTGTTGAATTTAACTAGGTAACATTTTGTAGTGTGATGATGGTGATTGCCCTGAACGAGGTGAAGGAGGTTTTACAATTATACCTGTTGCGATGGCTCATTGGTTATTGACCCGTTGCAGTAGCTTAGTGGCTATAGCATTGTGCTGCAAAGCACGAGATCGCAGGCTTGATTCCCAGCCACCACTGTCATATTTTGGCGGGGGTGAAACGCAAAAATGCTTCTGTACTTAGGTTTAAGTGAAAGTTAAAGAACTCCGGTTGGCTGAGAATAATCCGGTGCACAACACTCTCATAACCCATGTGTTTCTTTGGGATGTTCACCCCTATAATCCGGTTTTGGTTTTTTTCGTTTGGGGCATGATCTGGACTTCAGAGAAGTAATGTATAGGACAAACTTGTTTTTTCGGGATGAAATGGGAAAGGGATCTGGCTGTAGCGCATCCGGCAAACTTGTAAGCAGTTGTTCGATCAGACCAGTCTGCAACCGCATTGTGTGCTCCTTGCGCGTATCCACTCTTATGGCCCACAGCTGTAGTTCACTTTGCTGTGGCATTTGCCTTGCTGAGCTCTATTTCGTGCATTCCGTTGCCAGGCACAGTACTAGCTGCATTTTGATGGGGATTAACTGCGAGAACGCTCGTGCGTCAAGTTTTGGACGCGTGTTGAACAGCCACGGGTCAACATTATGCTGCAGTGGCTCTCGTAGCCTGTGTGTTGTTTTGCTATGTTAAGCCCCGTCAATCATTCTTGCGTAGTGTTCAAAAAAGGCTATACTGTAGAATTTTACTGTACTATCAGCGTCAAATTAAACATGAACAGCGGGGCGCGGGGCCCACGCATAAGTGAAAGTTCAGTGCGTGCCGTCCAGTCATCACCATTGACAGACGGGCACATCCAATTTGGCCACACAGCACTTGTTTGGGAGTCAAACCACACGAGCGAACGTATCTTTAACGATGACGGTGCAAACTGCACAACGCGCGCCGCTGTTCGCGCCGATAGCACTTGTGGTTTTGGCGAACTGTGCGACAATACTTGCCGCAAATTGCAATATTTTACTGTATGTTGTCATTTATTTTTGTTTTCTCCCTTTCAAATGCAAGAACCAGAACAGAAGCGAAAATATCTTGCTATAGGGGGATCGCGCGGTGCGGCCAAAGTGGACGCGCGTGCCTGTCAATGGTGATGACTGTACGGCGCGCACTATAGCATCGATTATGCATGGGCCAGGCCCTCCGCTGTTCACATTTCATTTGATGCTGATAGTACATGGCCGTGCGGTACCTGCATCGTTAAGCTTAAGGTTTTTTTCCTTGTTCTGGTGTTCTAGCTGTCCCTCGCCATGGCAGATCTTGCCCTGCAGATGGCGGCATGGAAGTCTCCTGTTGTTGACTTAATAACAAGGTAAGTCCATGCTGGTGGGTGATACTAGGTGTTGTGGATTCATCAACTGGCACTACTGAGCTCCAGCCTTTCATTTCTAATTTATAGAGAGGTGCCACTGATAAAGAATCCTTTTCTTCTTATGTGTTGAGGTTTTGTCCCCGCTTTGTATATTCAAGGCTATATCATGAAACTGACGTACCTAGCAAACCAGCCATCTTGCACAAAGTGAAAGCTGTCTTAGGTATAGGTTGCTTAAAATTGGTCATTTCTGCTTGTACAGTCGCCGACCGTTGTTCAGACCTCACGGGGACTGCGGAAATGTCCGAATAAACAGGTGTCCAAAAAAGCAGATAAAGAAAAAAAAGACTAAATTCTTTATTTTCACGCACTTATTCGGGCTTGGCAGTAGCCTTGAAGAAATCGTGAACGCGCCTTTGCACGCTGTTCCGTTTACGCGCAATAATCCTGAACCTTGGAGAGGGTCGTACGATCACTATAGGCGACTGAAAGCACAGTCACTGCTTGTACACGCTCCGCATGCGACGGCAGCGTAGCACATGGTGCGACATCTTTAGACTCTGAGTCATCGTCTGGCAGTGCAACAGAAACCTGACAAATGATCACGCCGTTGTCGAGTTCTGCACATGTCAGTACAGCAGTGTACTGCCTGTAAAACTGTCCAATGAGACGTTGTCCGAAATTGCAGTGCTTGGAAGAACATTTTCGGTGTTGTTAGGAACGGCCTGCAGAGGTGCTGACATGCAAAGTTTTCTCAGCCAGCTGCGAGCGTGGCGAGCTTCCCCGAAGAGACCATGGAAGCCTCCCCCACCTGCCACGGTGACTCGTTTCGTAGGGACAACGATGTGCCGCGTCACCACCACCTCGGCGCTGCTATGACTAAACGCGATTGGCGGACCAAATATTGTTATTGAAATCGCCAATGCCTTCACGGTTCGACTGAAGCAGGGGGAGTTCCTGAAAGGAAATGTTTTGCAGTGCCTTCTCATGAGCCTTTGAAGACGCCAGACAATGGACAGCCGCCGCGGCCACTGTATGAGGGCAGCTCGGTGATAAGAAGCGCCTGCTCGAGTCAAGCACCGTGACCACAAGAGCCCACTCTCCTCGGTGTGGTCAGTGAAAACTGTGCGGAATGGTGTGTAAACCCCCCCCCCCCTTTCATAGGCGGGTCAGCTACGATGACTTTCAACACTCCGAGTTTGTAGCAGGTTGAACGGCTGTTTTTCCCTCACCTAGGGATCTAGGGAGGACAGTGTGTTTATAAGCAGCTGTTGTGCGGCTGCTGGGTGTGCTTTCTCTCACAGTCATGCTAGACTGATGAACTGCAATGTCCTTATGTAGATACTGTAAATAAACCCATATTCTTCGTTCTGGATGAGTAGCAGTCCTTCCCTTCAACAACGTCCTCAGCATGGATAAGTTGGACGACGGGATGGGCTAGCTACCATCTATTTCATGCTCGGCTCCAAACTTTACAGCCTCAGTAGGGAGCCACATCGGAAGGTGACAAATCCTAGGCCTCCTGGCACCCGCTTGTCGGCATTCCTCAGCACAGTCTGTGTGGGCACTGTCGGCGCAGTTAGACACTTGACGTGATCTTTTTGTATGCCGCATTGGATCACCGCAACCTCGACACAGCACACAGAGCAAACACCACCGTGCCGTCACGCCGACACCAGTCGCACAAATGAAAAACGTCGCCTACTTGCAGTGTCGTGCACGAAGAAACAAACATATCAGCTGCCGGATTGTCTTGACATGGCTTACTAAGCTGAGACCGGAACTGCTGTATCAATGGCTGTAGCCACGAACAAGGCAGAAACGATGATGATGAGCGGAGATTTGCAGTAGTGCCACTTCGTGGGGCAGCAAGGAGGCCCCGTTCAAAACAACAATGGCGTTCAGCAAGTCGCACCATGCACCGGTCAGGGTCGGTGCATGGTGCTCTCGATCGAGTTGGCTCAAGGAGTGTCCGAAAAATCAGACGAGAGGTTGCAAGATGTCCGCTCTTTCGGCAGTTGTTATACATCATGCTCTATGGCGATAATAGCGGTGCTGCGAAGCAGTCCGAATAATCGAGCATGTCCGAATTTTTGGAGTCCAAAATATCAGTCGTCAACTGAATGTGGTTGTTTTCACGTTCTCTGCCGATTTTGTTTTGAACGCTAGCGCCACGCTTTCAGTAGCGTGTCCAGAAGGAAACACTAAAAAGAGATTGCTGGTGCCATGTGTCTGCTGCACAACACCTCTTCATTAAAGAGTCTTTCAACTTCGTAAAAGACCGCTTACATAAAAAAGATTTTGCGTGCTCATGTGACGCTAGTATTACAGTCGAACCCGACTATATCGAACCCGTTTACATTGAATTATTCTATATATCGAACAATTTCTGGTCACGGTAGAGTTACAATGAGTATATATAGCAAAAATTACGCTTACATCGAACAAATATTGCAGTGACTCCCGATATATCGAACGTCAAGCGGCGGAAAAGTGCCCCCAGAGGTTGGCTTTCCCTCACGGTAGCGGGGAAACCCGGCGGCGCGGCTCCATCCAACCGCTCTCCCTACCGTGACCGCGCTATCTCGGGCTGTTCGGGCGAGCCGTCGACACTCCCCGTGTAGCGCATTGTGGAGTCTATTAGGCCACCATCCTCCCTCTTTTTCTATCATCTTTCACTTGCCACCCCTCTCCCCTGACGACGCTTCGCCGTGCTCCCACACGGGTTGCAGAATCAAGCGTCCTTCCTTTCTTTAGATCACTATCTAGCGACACTCCCCAGCAAAAGATGATCCTGGCCCGCCTACAGCGCTTGCTCAGACAGCCAATCAGAAGCTCTTGTGCTCTCTTCGTGCAAGATGGCGAAAGTGCGAGTTGTCTGGCTGCTTCTCTGGTTTATCGTGTTTGCGCCTTGTGGGCCTTCTCCCGCAGTGTTGCCGTGATGAAGCGGCAGAATTCGCCGTTTGTCGTGAAGCTCGAAATCATAAATTGCGTCGAACGCGATGAGAAGTTGGATGTCCCCGCAGCGTGCAAGATTCCGAGGAGCACTCTCGGCACGATTAGGGCTAAAGTGGCCAGACTCGCAACCCGGTGCCATGGCGCCAGACGCTTACGCACGGCCGTGTACGAGGGGTTCTTCATACGTGCCGGTTTCCGCGTGCTCGGTGAGGACTGTAAATTCTGATGAATGCGACGAAGCCGTTGCCGAAGTTTGGAGCTAGCTGACAAAATTTCCGGGACATTCGAATCAACGGTGGACGAGTTTGTGAGTGCAGATGATGGTGTCGCGACCACGGTAGAGCCCGGAAACTAAGACTACATCGCCGACATCGTACCGAGCACAAATGACAGTAGGAACATTGAGGAAAGCAACTACGGTCCTTTGCCCATATCCTCCGAAGTGACTGGTGCACTCGCATTAGTCCGGCGCTTCTGCGCGAATGCGGAAGGTTGCGGCCTCAGCTGCTCCGACTCCTTAGACAACGTGGGGAAGTGCGTGCGTCGCAGGCAGCGAAATTGCCCTAGCAGAAGAAAATGCAGGACTAATTTATGCCAAACTAAGCTAGTTTCGTTAATAAAGTGATTTTATAAATGGTATGTGCTTTTATGACATCCAATTATTTAGCAGGCTTATATCGAATTATGCTCTATATCGAACTGATAGGCGTTTTTTTGCGAGTTCGATATAGCCGGGTTTGACTGTAGTCTCATTGAACACCTTTATGAGGGGCATGTGTTTAGCCACTAAGGCCTCTGCAAAGCAATTTGTCTTTTATATGTAGTATTGTTTGAAGGGTACATTGGTTGATGGCATCTGTTAGCTTATTAGGCCCTTATGCAGATATCATAGTGGTTTATTGATTT
This sequence comes from Dermacentor andersoni, assembly GCF_023375885.2. Classification (NCBI taxonomy): domain Eukaryota; kingdom Metazoa; phylum Arthropoda; class Arachnida; order Ixodida; family Ixodidae; genus Dermacentor; species Dermacentor andersoni. The sequence goes on from NC_092823.1 coordinate 55,269,772, forward strand.
ATTGTTTCAGAAGCTTGTTTGTAGCTTGTTGGCAGCAGGCCCGTATCTCGTATGCTTGCTCTTGCACTAATAATCCATAGTGTTCTGTCACCTTGGCCTTTTCGTGCACATGACAACGCTTGAGTTAACTTCTGTAAGGCTTTCGGTACTGTTACTGCATGCTTTTGTGTTTTCTGTTTTTTTTTCTCATCTGCGTAGGTTTGGCTGCAGTATGTCCCACATTCCCGTTCTCCTTGAAGTACTGACGGTGCTTCCCGAAGAGGTCAGTTGTCATGCTGTCTTTGTCATTTGCTGGCATCTTAGCAGATTGAAAGTATGGTGAAGCACATCATCACCCTCAATATGGTGGAGTGGGTTTACTTGAAAGGAAGCTGTACTTCGTTTCATACTTAGCAGGTGATGCTGCGGAAGCTATACAAATACTATATAGTATGGTGAAAGAAGTCTCACTCAGCGCACTTACATAGCTGCCAACTCTCCTGAATCTTTCGTCAACTTGGGCTCGTTTCATGATTTTACGAATCTTGAGGCAAGTTTTACAAAAAACTAAAACCCATTCATGGAGAAGTTTAGCTCGTAGGTCTGTCCCCGAACTTTCATTGCTAGTCTTCTGATGTGGAAAGGATGCAAGAGAGGCACTTAGCTTCAGGTAAGTTCATGCAGACAAGTTCCTGAAGCAGTTCCTGAAAAAGTAACCTAAAAGCAATGTGCTGCATGTTGCTATTTGCTGCGCCAGGTTTCTTGCTGCCTGTGTGCTGCATCTAAAAGTACACATTGTTTCATAAAAGGCATACACATTCCTGGAGAAAAAAACAAAACAAAAGGCTAGTGTGCTCTGGGCAAGCTTTTAAAGAGCTAGCATGTGCTCGGATGGTAGAGGGACCACCCTGGGCAGGTGTTGATACTGGGTTCGATCCCCGGAACAAGACCAATTTATCCAATTGCGAAGCTTTTATTCTGAGAAAACTGTGTGGGTTTCCTTTGTAGTGTCATGATGCTCTCGAGTGCATGACAGTCTGCCTTTTGACAAAGAATTGATAGTTGAGGGATGTGACAAAGAAACGACGTGTTGAGTGAGAGTCCAACGGAAAGGAAAGTAAATTCCATTGGAGGGGACAAGAATGTGATGGCATGACAAGGGGAAATTTGAAGGCATACAGATCGGGTGGACACGGTGCAGGAGTGATTGGGAGAATTTCAGGAGGAGCCATTGTTCTGGTGATGATGACTTTGTTCCTGCTTGTGCTTGCAGCTCAACAGTCGGTCACTCCGGCTCGGTGCCAACCGGCGCAACGAGATCATTGAGCTTTTCACCGAAGTTTCAGGACGGGTGGTACACCTGCTGGTAAGCACCGGCACCTCTCATCTGCTGTCTCTGCTTGCTTAGGCTTAGCGATGCAGCTTCAACCATATGGCTATAGAATCCTTGTCAAGCTAAGATTTTTTCTTTATTATTTGTTTACAGTGAAACTCGCGCATAGCAGCCCGTCAAAATACAAGCAGCTGCTTTTTGTGAACAGAAATAACTACAGTCAAACCTCGATATATCGAACACGGATATATCGAATTATTGCGTATATCGAACAATTTCTATATCACATGGAAAATCGCATGCATTTTTAATTCTTTATTTCGAACGGGGCCGGATGTAAAATGCGTATATCGAACTCCGCCGCCCCAGACCAAGTGCGCTCTGTTGACATGAGGCGAGCTTTCCCGCAACACTCTCGAAGATAGCGGCGGCGTGATCGGCGTTCCAGACTGCTGCGTACGACAGCTGCCCACATCGGTTGCGCCGAGGGCGCCATTTGAACGTAGCGGTGTACACACGCGGCGGCTTGGAGCCAGCACGGCCGCCTCGATCACGCGGCACCTATGCGCGCACGGCGGGGCAAGCCGCCTCGACACGCGCGCGTGATCGAGGCGGCCGTGGAGCCAGTTGGAGCGCTTTGTCGGTGCTGAGCCACACATCATGTGCATTGCGGACTTCGTTGGCGGTGACGACAGCACCGGAACAGTGGCGGAGTTAACAGACGTGGAGATCGCGGCAGAAGTGACTGCTGAGCGGCCAAACGAAGACGCTGCCGAGGCTGATCCAGCAAGCGCTGATGTTGCCCCGCTCCCGACTGCAACTGAGGCTGTAGCTGCTTTGGCCGTTGTACGCCGCTACTGCGGCGCAATAGAAGGCACTGGACTGTCTCTTGTGGACCGTTTGGACTATGTTGAGGACGCCGTGGTCAAGCACGCGGTTGCCAATATGAAGCAGGCTACGCTGCTTCAGTACTTTCAGCGAACTAAATCAATACTTTGTTAAGCTTCATGTGAGTATGTATTGCGCCACGATTGGTTCATTGATTGATTTGCGCTAGTTTTTGACGCGTTTTCTACGTGATTTTATGTATCCAATTCTGGCTATATCGAACTATTTTGCGATCACCGCGCTGTTCGATATATCGAGGTTCGACTGTAGTGCCATGGTCAAATAGGGGTGTGTAAATACCGAATAGTAGACGTTGAATCAAATATCGAATTTAATCAAGGAAATATGAAAGCCGAATATCAGATTGAATATTGAATATCCAAATATTTAACATAAAGCTTTTTATGCTTACAAATGTGAAAAAAGAAAAAGAAAGCATGGTGCTGTGTATGATGAGGAGTCTACTAATGTTTCTATCTATCACTAACTTGGGTACCCTGGAATTGAGGTATATAGTATTTATTTATTTATTATTTATTAATTTATTATAAATAAGTAAATATATAGTATGGTCTACTCTTATTGAAGGCCACAGAAAATTAGTATGCCAGCACCAATAACAACATTGTTTGTATAGAAATATCTGAAATATCTTTTTGTCGATAGAGTGTCTCTCGAATAGAATCAAATGCTTTTTTCCTTCTGAAGCTGAGGGAATGAAGAAGGTATGTTGTCCTGAATACCAATGAGGTTTCCAAAACTTTTATGTGTAAAATTTGCATTCACTCTGCTTTTTGTTTATGTATTACATAAAATATTGAGTGCAGTAGTTCCTTTAAAGAAAGAGAGAAATCTGGCGAAACCTACAACAGACACCGTATTTTCCCCATGGTAGGGAAAGAGTTAAGCGCACTATGACCCTCTATTAAAGAGATGTATGTCATAAAAAAGGTATAAATTGCCAGAATCAAGATTGTGGGATAAAATTGAACAAAGTTTCCTTTGTAGCTTCATGCTGCTCTCGATCTTACTCTTTCTTAGTAGATTTTATCAATTAAGAAAAATATGTAAAAAAATTGAGATATACAAAATTTACTGCCGTCTAATAGGCACTATCTCCGAAAAAAATAAAAAATATTTATTGAACAGATATTGCACTACAAAAATTTAACTGCAAGCACTACAGTTGGGCGTGCCAAGCTACAGCCACTGATGTTCTGGGCTGGTTTGTGTCGTCGTCGCTCTGAGTCAAAGTCCAACGAAAAGGCAGCATCCCAAGACTCGCTGCTGCTCGATCCATCAATAAAACTAGCCGCAGACGCAGCGGAATCGTGACATCTGCGATCTGTCGAAGTGCGCGCGCCGTTCCCGGAGGCAGCCATTCTTGCTTTCTTCTTTGATGCTCACGAAACTTCGGAGCACATTCAAAAATTACCGCCGGGCGTGAAAAAAATCGAACTGCTTAGAAAACGCAGATATACGTCACCTTCACATCCAAAGGCACAGTGTGTCCGTGAGCCGCCGCTCACGGACACACTGCGAAATGCTTCCAAAAGCTCCCAAAAGCCACGTTTCAAACCATCGTTAGGGGACTAACGATGGTTTGGTATGCCCCGTGAGTTCGGTGCGGAAAGATTTAAGCGCAATCTTCCATTGCCCAGAAGGCGTTGCTTTCCAGTTTTCTTCCAGAAAACAGAAGAGTTTTTCCATCTTTATGGCAAGTGATTTCTGTAGGTTGTTGTCAGCTCGTTAAGGCTGATCAGTGCGGCAGACAACAATGAGCACCACGCATCACGAGACTAAGCACCACTCCCACCACGCGATTATTGGCACAGCACAGCTAAACCACAGCGTTAATGGTAAAGAGCCTTTTCGCCTTCTGGGTCGCCTCAATTTGCATAGGTTCTCAAATTAGAAGGCCCACAACAAGCTTGATCGACACCCCCCCCCCCCCCCCCCTTTCTGTCCGCCATGTCCATCTGCTGACCGTGTAAAGGTGTCCATATAAATCTAAAGCTAGTCCTGTCATAGGTTGCGATAAGCTACGAAAAGTGACTGATGTGCGCCCACCAACGGCGTTCGGAATTAAGGCCACTGTACGGTGTTTCGTAAAGATAGTGGCCATGTGAACCACGGTCATCCCGTACGCTTGCTTTTGCTGGCGAAGCGGTCTGTCGGCTTTCTGAGAGTCGTGCGAATGCTGCGAATAGATCTGTGTGGATTCGGTATGGAACTGTAACTTTAATTGTGGGCACCTAATGGCATAGCTCCGCTTAGGCCTTACGAGCTAGACAATGTGGCAGTGATGAAACTTCGCCACCGGCCAATGTGATGATGGGGCGCTAGCCGTTACGAAAAGCTTGTTGTTAATATGTTCCTACAGGTGGCTTATCAGTGATCGATCGAGAGATCACGTGTATGGGTTACATTGATGGCCGTTGAAGCGGCATTCAGGTCCGCAGGCACCAGCCAGCAACTAACATGAACATGTTTGCCAAGTCTGGCTGTGCGCTTATATAAGTTCCGAACTGTGCAAATCTGTGTGCCTGAACACTTGTGCCTTCTCGTGGCTAATCGGTCCCATGTGTACACATACTTTCGTGCTTTCCATACGCACTGCTTTCGTTGTTCCCTCTGTCCATGTCGCATTAATTGTTTCAGTTGGTCCCATCTACCTGCACGAACCTTGTGCCGATGGAGATTGTGCTCCGTCGTGGGAACACTTTGCGTTTCGAAACACTGACCACGGCCAGATCTTTCACCGAATGTACCGATTATTCGAAATGCTGAATAGTAGACATTCGAATGCAGTTATTTGACGCTCACTATTGGATTCGAAATGGAACATTCCTGTATTTGCACTCCCCTACTGTCAAACTGCTCATTAAAAAAGTGGCCTTGTTTTACTCTTCAGAGGATGTTTATGTGCCTGGCTGACAGGCTATAGCTCGCCCATCAGTACATTAAGTTGCGTCTGATATGATTCGAAGAATGGTCCTCGCACGTGATAAGGCACTCCATGCAAGGCCCTAAGAAACAAGCGGGGAGGCTGTCCACTTACTGCTAGGTGGCAGAGCCTGAAAGAATGCTGGTTTGAAGGATTCGGGTGATGGTCCAAAGCCATTAATAATTGAAGGGATCATTCGCAGAGTGCAAGCTCGAACAAACCCTTTAATTATGAATTAGGATGAACTGTCAGTAAATGTGTTAAAGTCCCACAATTTTATTCTAAGGGTGCTTCAAGCTACATTGAAAGAAAGTCGGTGTGTTGGGATCGAGCTTTACGAATTTTCAAGCAAGCCTTTCATTTACAGCAATTAATTAACTATTTGGTGGGCTGTCAGTCATGTGACAGTTCTTTTCATAAATAGGAATAAATCGCCAGCTAAAACAACATGCAGAAGCTAATTGCAGTCTATGCTGGTGGACTGCTGCAAACTGTGTGGTCTTTCTGATGTGTTCTTACAGCCTGTATGCTGCTGAGGCATGGAGAACATTTATGCATGAATGGAGCTTAGAACTGCTTGGTGACAGAAATGGTGACAGATCACAGCTCCGTGGTGTGTGACCTGTGTTTTGTTGGTTGCTTGCAGGATGTATGCTTGCAACCTGCTCAAAACCCAGATGAGCGTGTGCGTGCCCGCGTGTTCCGCTGTCTGGGGAGCTGGTTCTCGGTGGGCGGCCTCCGGCTAGAAGACCCAGTATTGCACAAGCTTTTGGGGAGCGTCTTTGAGGCCTTGGTGAGCACACAGAGATTGTTCTTTGCCTTCATGATGCTGTGGAAAGAAAGCGTGTGTGTATGGGGGCTGGGTGCATTAGAGGATGAAATGGGGCGTCTGTGTACAGTAGAATATCGGGTGGTATGATCACGCTTGATACCAATTTTTGATGCGAATTTTTCAGGAGTCCCGGCCTAAGTTTGTTAGCTTACAACATGCTAGGTTTTGAATGTTGCCAACTGCTTTTTGTGCCATGGTGGATAATGCGAACAATTGAGCTGCTGCGCAATGTCTGGCTGACCTACGTCACTCCACCCCATTGTGTGCGTGACCCCTCTCCCCCCCCTTTAAAGAGAGAGGAAGAGAGAAAAGAAAAAAAAAAACCCTGCTTTTTCTTTGTGCATTATCATGCAACTTGCAGGCGATTTTCAAACTCCTTGTAACTTTATCGGGAGCCGGCAATTGCACATGACTTAGTCTTGCTGTACATTTGCTTCTATGTGTACCTTTATCTCATATTCCACGCCTTCCTTCGTATTTTGCACCCAATGACAATTCAAAACTTTTCTACCTTTGCATACCGCAGATTGCACGATACAAAGTAGCTTCACTGCCTCAAAAGAAATATATGTATACGGATTCCCTTATCTTATGCAAATAATGTCCTTATCAGGATGCAGTAAGAAATTATAAGCATTGGAAATTTTGAGCGATTCTGCCATTTCATTGCCACGTCTCCCTTGATTTCTCTTTCTTTTAACGCTTTTTGGTAATACAGTCGAACCTCACAGTAACAAAATTGGCGGAGAAAGCGATAGACTTCACTCTCAGGAGAATTTCGGTGTTGCGAAATGAGACAGCACAAATAGGTGATGCGTTGCAGAATGAAAATTTCCTGTCAAAGCTCCGTTAGCCTACTTTGGCAAGCTCTGCTCGGTGATATAGAACCGCATTGGTGATAGTACAAAGAGTGCCACACGCGTTGTTCAGCAGTGGCAGCACTGCCGTTTGTTTCTCAGTCGCTCACATTAGCGACTTTTGAAGCCGTGAAAAAATGTGCGCTCCACTAGTGCCATCGCCATCAGCAGCAGTAGTAGCAGACCTTCCTGGATGGCTCCGACTGCAAAGAGGCGCCAGCCTTATTGCCATTGCCTCCAGTAATGGGGGCTTATTGAAGTTGAACGTACACTCCAGTAGAGACACAAATTGGCACTGTGAAAACTGGAGATTGCACCTATCGCAAAGTGCAGTATCATTGGTGTGTTTCGATTCTTAATGCATCAGTTTTGCTTACTATCAATGTCTTAACTGGTGCAGTTTACACAATTGATATCATTTCTTTTTCTTTTTGGTTTATTTTTGAGTAGGAGTTGTTTCAGATTTTTTGTTTATTTTGCTATTTTCAACAATTCTTGTAAATAATATTGATGGTTTTAATGAAAGATCTGTTCGCAATGCTCAGCAGATTTTAACCCTTTAACCCCCAATCCCTGGCTGTACTCGTCATGGGAGGTTGTACCAATATCGCCAGTGATGAGTAACACTTGTTCAGCCCTATGTTGTGCTGCTCCCACTGTCAAAGATCAGTTACGGTTGGCATTGAGAGGAAGCTGCCTTCAAAAGCAGCTTTTCGTTCTTAAAAGTTTTTAAACTCTAACCAGAAGCCAATCGGGTAATACATTTTCATAATCAGAATGACAGAAAAACTTACGGCAGCATAAAAAATTGGGAGAAACTTGGTGCATCTTTCCCGGAATTAATTTGCAGAGGTTAAAGGGTTAACTTCTGCGAAATGCAACTAGCCTAATCAAGTGCAGGGCAGTGGATGTCAAGAACAATTGATCCTTTCCCTTGTATTTAGGTGGGACCTGCCAAGCTTCCTCTTAAATTTGAAAATGAATTTATGTTGCAGAAAAGCCCCACTTCATCGTCAAGTGTGCACGAGACAGCAACTGATTGTGTCTGCAACGCTCTCATGCTCATAGGGGTAAGAGTGCCAGCTCTCTCGCATGCATTGTTATTAGCACATTTGTTCGCAGGTCTTGGCTGTTGCGTTAGCAGAATTGTAATTTTTCAAGGCTTAGTACTTACTGCACCTAGTAGTTGGTTATCCTCATGTATCACTCTTGTGTACAGAGGCCTTGCCATTCTAGGCCTTTGCGCGTTACCAGTATTAAACTCTTTTATTTTTTGCCCGAACGAAAACTTCTGTATTGCACTTGGAGACACTTTTGCGCGAAGTTAAAACACATAGAAATTTTGTTTGGCACCATTCGTTACCCCTGGGTGATTGATGTTTGCGAGCTCACTACAGTTATTTGTCACGAAAGAATGCCTATATGTACACATACTTTTCACATACTTTTCACGTACTGTACACGTATGTTTTCGTACTGTACAAACTCTGACTTGGCAGGTGAATTATCCTGCTTCTTATGGCAGCTTGTTAAATAGTCTGTATTGCAGAGGTGATAACTGCAGTTTGCACAACTAAATGGATGCAGAAGCGCGAGCAGTTTGGAATGTTCACCCTCATATGCGGAGCATTGTTTTCGGAGTTAGAGATGTTGACAGGCTGCCATTTATTTATTTATTTTTTGTTGGATAACTACACAGGAAGTCAAAATCTGGCTTTCTCTTTCTTAAGGATAGTGACAGGTTGCCATTTTTTTTTGTTAGATAACTACACAGGAAGTTGAAGTCTGGCTTGCTCTAACTTTCATCTTTTCATCATCTTTTTTGGACTTTGGGGCTCAGATGTATTATGTAACGAAGACTATCGGCTAAAAAGGTCTTTTACCGATGGCACACAAGTATTTTAAAGGCCTTCGAACTTACTGTCTGACGAACTCAACAGTGAAGTCGGCGCTGCTATGTGGGCAGCTCACCGATTTTCTAGTCTATAGTTTATCTAGTCAACTCAGGTGCGTGGAACTCTACAGAAATCTCAAAGGCCTTTGAGTGGCAGACACGGGTACCCTTGTCAGCAGCTTGTTTATGCTAGCGAGCTGTGAATGGCACAGCCAAAGAATAAGAATACCAAGAAACTATTTGCATTCGAAAAATTTTTCTTTCTTTCGCTGCAACAATAAAGGCCAGTCCAATGCCATGACCAAAATCACTGCACCCAGCAGTCTAACTGTTGCTAGATCACTCAGAGAAATCCGACAACCATTTGTATAAAATGCGTGAACATGACATGGGAGCGACATTGTTTTACTGTTACTTGAGAGGACCTTACAGCAACAAAGAGGTGCTTTTTAGATATTTAGAATAATTTTCAGGGCTGGTCACTTCGGCAAACCAGATTAGTCGCTCGTGACTGTAGCACAGGCACTTGTTGCCAGGTTAGTTAAACGCTTAAATGGCTGTCGGGTTTTCCGTGTACAGTGGTCTCCCGTTCAACTCCAATTAATTTGATCCAGACTGTAGGTCCCAGCCAGTGGTCATGTATTTCTGTGGGCCCAGGCATTCGTTATTTCGATCCTAAATTTGGCGCACGCACCTGACTGCTACACGACCCCGGTAGCAACTGCTGTAGCAACCACTTTGGTGACCTTGGCGGAGTGACTGCGTTGAACATATGTCGTCTCCCGTCGAAAATGCCTATTCTCAGCATGCTCGAGAACGTTTTAAAGCAATAACGGTATTTCACAACAGCTGATTTAGCCATTTCTAACGCCCACCTCTTCTTGTTTTTTCCCAAGAAAAATTGGGTCAAAAACCGCGTTTGCGACGTTTGTGTGCTTTGTGCTTTGCCACATAATATGGCTGTATTGTGAGGAAGCTGGCTGTAGAAAAAGAAAAGTGCGGTGAAGATGATTTTACGGAACTAGCCAACGCTGTCAGAACATATTATACCGTTGCCCATTTTTCTTGCTAAAATATCGGGTGCACATTCTATTTTGTTTAGGAGCTTTTATGTTATTGCAACATTAGTTTCCTACTTCAGACACGCAAAAAGGGTGCACACATTTGATTTGGGGGCATGTTAGAATGGGGCAAATACTGCCATATAAACAAGTGGTGTGTTCTGACATTTTTTCTGCGTCTTGTTTAATTTGACTTGCCGAATAATTCGATCGGGTTTGTCGGTCCTGGCGTGGTCGAATTAATGGGAGTCAACTGTAGAAGCAGTACAACTCCTTTGAGTTAATATTTGTGAGACCTTCGCAGCTTGTGAGACTCAGTAGCCATTGAAAAGCGTCTGTCTAACATGGGTTTCAAACCCACTCTTTCACGGTACCAAATTGCTTGCACGGCTGTTGGACAAAGCTAAGCTTTGTTTCATACTTTACATGCAACGCTACAAAGGCTGCTCACATTCAAGATAAAAAAATAATGTGCCTCATATGAATTAAATATATAGTTATGCATCATGTAATTTGATGGCACCTACTTACGTGACGTCATACTTTTAAGTTGCAAAGTATGTCGTAATTGTTACAGAAAAGGTATTGTAGGCGTGAATCTATTAACCATGAAATAAGTGGAGCAGCATCTTTCTGTAGCTGGCAGTCACAGCACATAACTTGCGCTTGCAGCCAAAACATCGTATGTTGCATACTTTAAGCATTAAGGTGCGCATATAATACGTGACTCGACGTAACCTTTGGCCTACAAGTTGTAGTCGTAATATATGACGTAGTTATTCCTTAGAAAACAGTGCAGATTAAGAACTGCAAAATGCACGGAATTGCAAAATGCACCGGGGAGATCTCTATCAACACACCACTCGTGTATCATCCGCAGAGTTGCTTGCTAATCATGAAAGTGGGGTGTACAAATGATCGACATTTTAGATGTGAATTGCTTTTTCTTTTATATAGACCGTATTCGGTTAAAGAAATTGAAATAGGGGCCCCTTTCATTGTTTTCTTTTCTTTTCTTTCATGTTGTTTTTCTCTACCTTTCATTGTTTTCGGTCTTTCGTGTTGTTTTTCTCCAGCAACACTCGTCCCAGTCGACAGCCTTGGCTCAAGTCTTGGTGCAGGGCGTCTACTCCCTTGTCGAGTCCTACCATTTGTCAGTAGCACACGAGGATCTTGACAGGTATGGTGGCCCTGGCTTTCTTTTTTGGGGTAGGGTGAGGGTAGGAGGGGGACATTGTTGCTTGGGGTCATTCCATCCCGTACTGTTAATTCTGTGTGAATCAGATGAAAAGTGACAGGTAACACACGGTACAAATATTTGGTACGAATAAAACATAGGTGCTGGCTATCAGTTGCGGGTTTTTCTTTCTTTCTTTCTTTTTTTTCTTTTTTTGGAATGTTCCTCTACCAACTACCGCAACTTTGCACTCTTGTGAAATGTCTTTCATTTATTTACAGTAAAACCTCAAACTTTAAGGGAGAACTTAAATGACTTATTCGTAACTGTTGCTCCATTGTAGTCTCTCTATGCCTACCCTGACAGCTAACATTGTTTTGCCAGGCACTACCCAAGTACAGTGTGAAAGAAATGTGAAGTAAAAAAAAAGGTAGAACGTGTAGATGTGTAAATATATTCTTTCAGCATTAAACACTCGCAGTGTTATTGCATTGTGTGTTTAGGACAGCTACAAATCCAAGAAAGCTCAGCAGCAAGGAAGTCAACTATTGTTTTCTGCCACTTCTTTTCCAGCGAGGTGATGACTTTCTCAGCTGTCAAGCTACTTTATCCTTGCCTTCAATATGCACACAGAAGTAGTGTTGCAACATGTGTGCCGCATCCAACATTTGTGTAGCGGTCCTGCAGTACATGCTGGGCCATTTCACTGCAATTGCGATGCCAGATCATCTGCTCTAGCGAAATTGAGACGTGCCATGTTAGTGCCCCCTGTAGAAAACTCAATGGCTGCGCGTACCTGTCAGGAAAACTAAGGGCCAATGTTGTGGCCTCTGATCTCAGAGGCCACAAGAGGGGCACATTAGCATGGAGTTCTCCGTGCAGCACGTCGGCGGCGCCGCACGCAGTCTTGGAAGCCATGGCAGCAGCACTCTCTTTTCTTGCACAGTTCTCCATGCGGCATGCCCTGCTATTCGGATTATTTAAATAAATTTAAACGAACAGCCGCTCAAGCTTTGCTATCGATACTCGCGCGACCCGAGTTGACGTGAACGTAGCACAATGCGCCGCTGCCACCCAAAGTTGAAAAGAGTTGGCGGTAGAGACATAAAGAGACATAAAAAAAGTAACTTAGTGGCTCGCGGCGCTCGTGTGGCCGATGCTGCAGCCGTAACGGCAAGTTCGTTGCAAAATGCCGGCATGCTGCCATAGTTTCCGCTTCCAGCCATCTAGAACGCTTTGCTATCGTATGCAGAATCCACTCGTGTCCCACTGATGGCAAAATATGTTGCAATCTCTCGGAAGAAAAATTGGCAGTGGATGTGGTTGTAGCTTCAAAATGGCAGGTGATTGGAACTGATTGAGCGCTTTTTCCAAGGGGCTACAACGCTGCATTTCGATTTCTAGATGACGTTTTTAATGCAAACTTGCAGTTCTAGATGGCAGGTGATTGGAACTGATTGAGCGCTTTTTCCAAGGGGCTACAACGCTGCATTTCGATTTCTAGATGACGTTTTTAATGCAAACTTGCAGTTCTAGATGGCAGGTGATTGGAACTGATTGAGCGCTTTTTCCAAGGGGCTACAACGCTGCATTTCGATTTCTAGATGACGTTTTTAATGTAAACTTGCAGTTCTAGATGGCAGGTGATTGGAACTGATTGAGCGCTTTTTCCAAGGGGCTACAACGCTGCATTTCGATTTCTAGATGACGATTTTAATGTAAACTTGCAGTTCTAGATGGCAGGTGATTGGAACTGATTGAGCGCTTTTTCCAAGGGGCTACAACGCTGCATTTCGATTTCTAGATGACGTTTTTAATGTAAACTTGCAGTTAGGTGCGGAGAATGCCGGGAACAGAAATGAAGGTACTGAAAATCCTATTTTCAGACCGAAATGGTGTCGAATTGTAACTGCGGAAGGCAGCTACAGTGTACTTAATTTTTGCGCCTGTTGAAAGGCGAGTCGACATATTACGAACTACTCATATGACAACTACTTTTCATGCAAATAATAGAATTTGTTATAAATGAGTTCCGACTGTGGTGCATACAGTGGCTTCCGTGCATTGGTATTTTGCATGCACCCTCTTTTTATCGTGACCGGGTTCGAAGTGTTTGCTGTAACAGTACGGCAATTTAGAAAACATTTGTTGTATCTGGAATCAGCTTCAATAGGCAGGGTGGGGAAATCATAAAGGCACTAAAATGTGGTCGTTCTAACCGCTAAATCGTTATATCTGGGATAGTTATAAGTGGTTTTACTGTATTCTATTGGCTAATTGAATCATTCTAATGTCCGCTATTTCATTTGGTAATATTTGAGTATTCACACATGCCTACTTGTTGTGATAAGCTTTGGTTAATGCTTTTGAATCATTGATTTGATGGTCATGCTGTCTCCGATCATGTATCGCATCGACTTTTTTTTTTTCTTTCTGCATTCCTTTATTTAAGTTGAAACTTCAGCGGAACTTCAGCTCACACATCAATTTTTACTTAAATGTTTTACAGAGCACGCATAATGGTATCTATTTTTACTTGCTGGTGTTTATTGTTTGTTTTCTGTCATCTTGTCTAGGTCGGTGAACTACTGTCGCATCTTCACAGAGCTCGCTGAGTCTCTGCTCGACGACATGATTCAACATCCGGGACAGGTAAGCCTGACGTTCGCCTACTGTTGCGAGATGTCTGATGAAATGTGGTTGGACAAAATTAGTTGGTGCCTTGACAATTCCTGTAGTGTCAGTCATGAAAGAAGTGTCACCTGTGCTCTGCTCAAAGGTCGTGGAAGCACAGAGGAAATTTACAATGGTGATTCCTTGCTGAAAAAGAAGCTCGAACTTACAAATAATAAATACCATATTTTTCCAATTTTAATGCGCCCCCAAATCTAACTTGCACTCAGTGTGAAGTAAGAAAACAGTCTGCCTTCGAAAACAACACGCACTCAGTTCTATAACGAGAAGAGTAATGTGCCTTCAATTTTTGTACTACAGTTAAACCTTGATATAACGAACTTCAATGTAACAAATTCTCAATATAACAAAGTATTTAACTTTTCATAACCTCTTCTCCATAGAGCACCACAATATTATGAAGTGTGTTTATATGCGATTTCAGTGTAATAAAATTTCACTGCCACCACAAAAGGAATACCAAGACAATAAATGGTAACTTCCATGGACAGAGATGGTCAAATGACTGAATTACAAGTGGCTGCTTGTGAACGCACCTCTCAAATCGCGTGCCGCGCAACAAGAGTGACCGCCACAACGGAACAGTGTCATGTTCCGTATAAAGTGCGATAAGATCCCATCACACTCCGCGCACTGCGTGCTTTAGGTGCAAGTGAAAGGTTGCAAAGGCGAGACAAGAAAGATGGTTGCTTCACAAATGCCACCTTCCCGCTGAAGCAGAGGGAAAGAGGGGGAGCGGATCGACCTAGCGGTAATGCGGCCAAGCGGTCCCAGTACTGGACGACGCTGTCGTCAAAAGCGCCGGCTGCCGGGAGCGAATGCTTTGTCTGTGTCTCGCTCCAACGGATCAGCGAAGCTCAAGATTACCCAGCCTCCAGTACCAAATGCGCGGGAAGACAGCTTACACGATGCCACTCTGTCTTGGCACGTGCACTTTTTGCACACGCAGCAGATTACCTACGAAGCAGGGCCGTGCCAGAAAGCGAGACGCGCGCCAACTTAACCCCCATGATGCTATCAGCCGCGGAGGCGGAGAGGACACGAAAGCATGGCAGGATTTGCTTAAGGGGGGACACGGCTCTTTGCGGCGAAAAAATTGCGAAAAAATCGATTTTTTGAAAACGAAATTTTCGATATCTACAGCTAATATTCCTTTAATTCACCAAGTTTCGAATCTCGGGGAAGAGTATTTCGTCCGCAATATCAATTTATAACATCACTGTGAGCTGAATTCCGCGCAAAAACAGCCCTTTTTAGCGCGGCGCGTAGCTCTTTTTCTACGCGCGCGATCGCAGCCATCTTGGTCTCGTTGGAAAGAGGAGCCTTCCTTCTTTAATTTCCCGCCAAAAGTGACTCCGTCGGTACGCCAGTGACGTTGAAATCCGGGGAGAAAAAAAGCCCGAACGCGCGATCCGATTCGTTGACTAGCGCACGTGACCAAAAACGCGCGCTGTGGTTGGCTGCGCGAGGTTCCCATCGTCTGCTCCACTCCGCAGGCGACGCGACTGCGCGTCTCGTAGGTTTGTTGGCACCATGCCCAACGATGTCCGATCCACCGGGAAAGTTTGCCACGAGGCACAAGTTCGGCAAAAAGAAGAAGCGATCAGCTTATAACTTTCAAAAGCGCTCCATTCCTTCTGAAAGCATCGAGAGTAGCTCGCCGCCAACCGCAAATGATGCCGAAGTAGGCCTAGCCAGCTCACAAATGAGTGAAATCGTTACGGACAGCGGCCGCGTTCGGCGTGACACTGCAATGTTGCAGCGTGCGGATTTGTTGCAGAGGGAGATGAATGCTCAAAAAAAACTTCGAGTTCTCGCGTCAACGCCAGCAACAACGCGGGTGTTGGATTTGCTCACTCGCGCCGACGGCGTTGCAGCCGCGCCAGTCGACGCCGAGGTAGGCTTCGCTTTCCTCAGTAGGACTCCGTGAGCGGACTGATGTCAAGTACAAGGTGTGCGGCGGCAGCGTCGCAGTAGGCAAAAGCGAACGGTAATCTGGCCTCGCCATAAAGATCGTTATCACGTGCGCGTGTTGCGGCGATATCGCGTCGGCATGGAGCTCGACCCTCGTGAACAACCTCGCCGCGCGCGCGATGCAAGACACCGGGAATCGGCGAACGGCGCTAAACGATGTTTTTGCCGCATTTGGGTGGCCGTGGTCAGAGCGACTACATTCCTGGTGGCTTTTAGCCACTTTCACTGCAAAGTAATGCAAAATTATTTCTGCACTTTTGATTAAAAGTGAATGTATTCCTTTTTTCTCGTTTTCTCAAAACGACATTTTTGATGGTAGTGTAGTTTTGGAGTGACGATATCTCTGGTTCTACTCATCTTATTGCAATAATTCTTTTTTCATCAGAAAGGTGGACAAATTGGGAGTGCAGTAGGCCTAAAATGTGAACAAACATCATTACAGAAATTTTGAAAAAGTAATAATTTCTCCAGGGCTTCACTAATGCCTTCTGCTTACAAAAGTTTGACATGCTGTAACTTCGGCATAAATCAGTTTAGAACATTCATTCTTGTAGCACTGCAACCTCTGATCATTCAACATCATTTTGATGTGCCAGTCTCCTTCATTAACAGCCAGCATTGTAGAGAGAACTTGCCTCCAAATTAGTCCATACAAAAAAACATGAATTGCTTACATTTTGAAAAGTACTTGTTGCATGGGAAAACCAATTGAATATTTAAAATCAGCATGTCAAAATACATAAGTGATGGAAGTTTTATCAAATTGTGGCCACAAATAAAAAATAAAAATTTAAGTGGGGTGTCCCCCCTTAATTCATACCGCTGATATGAAGACACCGTCGTACTGCCGATGTGAAGATACCGTCATTCTGCCGATGTGAAGATACCGTCGTACTGCCGATGTGAAGATACCGTCGTACCGCCGATGTGAAGATATCGTCGTTGTAGCATGAAACCGTATAATTCATCGCCGACTCCCAAATTTAACAAAATGGTTTTCTCATTCAAATTTCCTTTTTTCGATTGGCCGATAATGCAGAAAATTTTGCGGCCTCTTTCTGTGTAAGAAAAATTAATCGACAACTGTACTTATTTGCATAAGAGGTCGCATTTCGATATAACGAAGCAGATTGCCGATTTTACTGAGTTCGTTATATCGAGGTTTAACTGTAATCAGAAAAAGATTAAATCTGTAGAGTTCACTTTCAGACAGTGGACATTTTGTTGTAAATCTGGCATTTACAGACAGCTCTTTATTGTATATAGTATTAACTACACCAGTTCGTCCTCTGGTCTATCCACTACATTATGTATTTTGCATTTCTTGAGTGACCCTGCAATGAATGGGATAATGGCCCATGCTTAAGCCAACCTTTTCACTTGCTCATTCTGCAAAGCACGCAAGTGTCTGTAGCACTAAAAATGTGACTTGCTTCTGCTAACTTAGTGCGTAAAAATTTTTTTCTTTTGAACGAGCTTTCTTTAATGGAAGCACCAAATGCACCTCTGATGACAGTATTCACAATGCAAGAATTTTACAGGCTAGGTAAGCTGTACTTGTGAATGTACGGTGAGTTTGGGGGTAAAAGAGGAAAAGTTCATAGTGGATAGCGGTGTGTTGCAAGACCTGTAGGTCAGTTGTAGGTTCATGTTTCTGGTCATGTGACATTATAGTCATGGCACTGGGAGCATTGACGAATACAGTTGCGTTTTACAAAAGAAATCTCGGCTTCCATGCTACACAAAGGGCTTTGGATCTACAAATGAGCCCTCTTATAGCAGTATTTAAGTGCTAAGAAAAGCCCATTGTTATAACTGATAATTACCAGGCTAATGTTAATAGGGTTGCACGAAAAAGAAGCAGCGGGGACAAACATTGAAACATTTTATTTAGGCAGAGGCACAGTCAAACCCACTTAATAGCATTGCCAGTTTTAACAATACTTGAGTGTAACCATGGGCCGCTACCCCACCGTAAACTTTGTGTGTGCCCTATGGTAAAGCAAACCACTTACTACAGTGTTCCTATGCCGCATTATTGGCTATACAATTAAATCTCGCTGCTGAGTGTCTGCACCAAAAATACGGCTCTGACTAACAACTTAAGTTTATTGAGAGAAAACGCCCAATATTGAGCCATTGAGTTGCCATGTGCCATAGATTTTATTTTTTTTGTTACGGTGGTTAATCAACCGTTAACCTGTGTATCAGTGTCGAAACATGCACCTTCTGTGACATGAAGGTTGTTTTTATAGGGTATCTGCGTATGTTGGATTGGAATGGGTGTTGGTCATGTGATGCATGGCATATATTGTATGTTTTCTTTCAATAAACTTCAGTTGTTAGTCAGCGCCGTATTGTGTCCCCTTCCAGTCCTTTTGCCCGCGTCTGCCACGCTGTAGCTACCGTGGAAATGTCTCTTTTGATCGCAAATGTTCTTATTGGTCGTAACATAGGAAACAGGACATTTTGAGGATGAAAAAGGAAAAGGTTAGAGCTGGAACAGCGGCAGAAGGGATACTGTTCTGCCCCAGTGTGATGAGCATGCAACAGTACTATTAGTATTTAGTCAACTTGGCCCTGTACAATGCATCTTGCACCATGTTCCTTGCAGGGTCTGGGTGATCCGCGTTGCTTGGACTTGCTGCTGACCTGTGTCGGGCACTACGACTACGAGGTGAGTGGCTGTTTGGTTGGACGAACACCAAATAGTTGTTAGTAGTATTAGTAGCAGCAGTAATAGTTTATTTCATGTGCTCTACAAAACAGGAGAACTGAGAGTAAGAGGCGGTTGCCTCTTTCATTTGGACAAGTATCAACATCATCATGTCGCAAACAAGTTAGTCACAAACCCTTATGGCTAAAGGACATACAGTCTACCTGAATGCACCAAATTAACAAAATACAGTCACATAATGCCAGAACTGGACACTAAAGAAGGATGTGAAATTAAGCTAGCTTGCTCTCTGCTGTGGTAGCAAATTGATGACGTTTGCTGAGGATTGACATGGAGGCACATGCTACATGCTTTAGCATGTTGCATGTTTTCCTTGCATGTTTACCTTTTGCATGTTAGTGGTATGCTATGGCTTGCCCCATCTGACGCGGTGGCCTTTGAAAATAACAACGTGTCCGGCTACGTTGCAAGCGCCAGGGGCAGCAATGTCCTGGGGCAGTAGTACTGCTTTGGTTATGTCTGCTATATATTGCAGGTTACTTTTCTGGAGTAGTTAATGGGCGACTGTAACCGTGTGTGAAGGCATCAGTAAAAATCTGAAGCGCAAAGACAGCTGGTGTTGTCAGGCTCGTCCCGTTGATATGCTTCCACCATTTGCCATGTGACGTCTCATCTGGTGGCGGTGCCTGGCCAAGGCTGGTTGGGACGACCATTTATATTGAATAAAAAAAATGCGTGCACAATCATGCACTTAGGCTGTGATTGTGTAGTGGTACTTTTTCACGTGCTATTCCTTTTTTGTGTTTTTTTGCGCTTCCTAAGCGGTCAGAGTGATGCTACGTTCACGTTATCAATGGAATCGGCCATTCATGAAGGGTGCATGATAACAGTGGCATATAATCGATGGGAAGGAATCGCACATCGCGATCAAATTGTCTAATAAAAAAAAATTCTTAGTATATGGCACTATTGACGAGACTTCTTGGCCATACAAGGCCATGATGGGCGAAAATACTGTGAAAGCTGTACTTTAAATGTTGCACTCGCATGTTGGCGCTTGCTAATGTTGCAGTGAAGCAATGATGTGGAAAACGTTGCACATTGTTACAGTATGTGCTTGTGGCACCCAGTTTCGAAAATAGTTGCACATGGATACAGATTAAATTACTCTCTGTTTATGTGGAACCTGAAATGAGGGGAACTTTCACCTCGGTCTCCAGCGCAATTGACCAAGTTGGTTTGGTCAGTCGTAGGTTCCCTTGCTGCGTTTCCCCTTTGTTTGTACCCACATGTCCTTTCTCTCTCTTCTCTCTCTCTCGTCACGAACTGCCTCACTATGTAGGTGGCAGAGATCACATTCAACCTCTGGTATCGGCTCTCGGAGGCACTCTACAAAGAGAGCAACGACGCGCTCAACGCCTTCTTCGGCCGGTACATCCAGATGCTCCTTGTTGCCCTCTGCCGACATTGCCAGCTGGACCCAGACAAGGTGGGCATCACTCGGCAGCTTGACCTGATCTGGCGAGAACTTGACAGGCTGCCGTTGCCTCTTGCTGCTTGTGGTGTGGTTTTCTGCGTCCTTCAGTATTTGGCTACTTGTGGGAAATAGGGAATATCCACGGCCACACGCGTTCTATTATTCTTTTTAACGAGTGTCTCAAATTAGGCTAGCCAACTTGCCCGCAGAGTTGACCTATAGTGGAATAAGTCAGTTTGTCAGTGACACGCACGATGGCATGCGTGGGTAACATGCTTGTGAATTGGGCTACAGTTTAAGCTTCGGCTTCAGCTAAGATTTGACTGTGCAGATAGTCTCTAGTGAGCTTTCTAACGAAAGAAATTTCCATATGTTGGTGTGGTGCCTTATTGCTCGTGTGATCAGAGGTCTCCTGCGTTGTGCGTCAGGTTGTAGTGCTCAACAAAAGTGCCTTGACCGGCTTGGAGTCGCTGAAACGAGTGCAGTCTCTCTTGGTGAAGCAGCGTACAGCCGCACAGGAGAGAGAGGTGCTGGCCGTGTATTAAATATATGTCTAACAACCGGGAAAACTGGGAATACTCGGGGATTTTGAATAGCCTGGACACACTCAGGTGAAACTCGGAGAATTTGTGCTTCTATCAGGGAAAAATAGCTGTAATATTATTGAAAGAGAGCGAAAGTCTTGCTAATGCTGGCATGAGTAACAGAGAGGAATCATAACGAATTGTCTTTGACACCGTGTCGTCGGGTGGAGGAGTTGCCAGTGTACAGTCAATGACCGATTTTCCGGATGCCTGATCTTTGGGACGTGCCTGATAATTCGGACAGCTTCGCGGCACCACCACGTGCTCCATAGAGTCAATGCATAAGAATGTATGAAATTTCGGACGCAAGAACCTTTTGCTGCCCGATTTTTCCTACTTTTTGCCGTGACAAACCGCAGGTCCGAAACGGCAATAATCTAAGCCACCACCGCCGCCATTTTGATTATCTCGCCGCCTCGAACCAGCGCTCTCGCATGCATATCCGCTGGCAGCTGCAGCCACCCCCACGGCAATGCTAAGCCTAGCTGCTTCCACGTCTGCTACTGTTAGCAATACGCCGCTGTTAGCAATGGCGCCGACTCGGCCTCTGTAACTCTCGCCAATGGCTTCGAAGCTCGGAAAGCACGACCCATTGAATTATGCCAGCTTCCAGAAGTAAGCTACGCCTTAATACAGCATTGTAACGCGGTGAAGCTTAATAAGTGTGAAAAGGGGCAATTGTCACGGGACCCTGAATGTATTCCTTAATTATACACGTGGGCACCCGCCATCTCCTGTCCCATTATGAGCACTGATATGGCTAATAAGTGTGCTGGCAGGCCTTGAGAGCTTTTTCGGATGTGCCTGTGGCGATTTGAGCCTTTAAGGGCAGTAAAATACATGCATTCATTTTTTTCGAGCTGCCCAATTTTTCGGTCGTTTTTGCGACTCCTAGGGAGTCGGAAAAATCGGACGTTGACTGCACAACTGACCAAGAGGATGCTTCAAATGGTCCCCGAGGCAAACGTGCAGCGAAAGGAGGACGAGAACAGAAAGGACAGACGCATTGAGCTCAAAACACAAAGTGTTGGCTGATGCCGAGATGCTGGTGTCCCTTACCCAAACCAAAATAAACTCTTTAGAGCAGTGAAACACAACATTGAGGTGTTCTGGGCAGGTTAAGTGTATGTCAGGACACTTGAGGTTGACCTTCCAGGTGCTGAGAGAGAAACTCACTTGTGACAAAAGTTCGGGCCTCATACCGAGGAGCTTGCTATCAGTTGTTAGAAATAGCTCGTACTCGAAAATATTTGCTTCTGTAGGCTCTGTATGCATCTCTTTTTATTCATATTTGAAAATGTTCGGCTTGATTTGCAATGGGCTTTACCATTTTTTTTTTGAAGATATTTGATTCGCTGTGTATTTTACTAACCCCTCTCTTCTGTTTTCTTTTTGAATAAAATAAACACTACTCCTCACTATTTTAATTGGATTAATTTGTTGTTGTTGCTTTTGTAATTTTTTTAACATGCTTCCTAGAGAGTGGCAGCATCGGGCGACACTGTGTCAGTCCGTCTTGACATAAAACAAAGTTCCGTGTCACTCAGGGAATTTTGCAAAGGCACTCGGGGAAAACCTGGAAAATTTTGGAAATTTGGGAATGTCATCTTGGTAGGCACTCTGTATTAACCAGAGAAAGAAAAAAAAACAGAGCATTGACTGGCTGGCAGAATAAGCACACAGCAATGCAGACAGAGTCTGAATCTTCAGACGACGTGCTGTAATGAGTCTTCAGACGACGTGCTGTACTGAGTCTCCAATTTCGCTCGTCCTAATAGTACTACATCATGTCTGTGGGGCTGAGCGGTAATGCCGCGAAGCTGTTCGAATAATTGGGCATGTTTGAATAATCGGTTGGAAACTGTAGAGCAAACTTGGGTAGCTTACATTTTAGTTAACGTTATGAGGAAGAATAGTGTTGGGCAGGTGATATAATGCGTACAGCAGATAACAGATGGTCTACAATTAGTTCAAGCAGATTTAGTGGTGCAAAAGCAGCTCAGGCTATGCTGCACCAGTCACAAGGTATTCGAAAAATCAATACTGAAGGCGGTTTACAGGAGTGAAAGAATACCACTATAAAGGAAACGTAGTTGGGGACAGCAGAGGATTAGGTGAAGTGATGAGAATGGAAAATATGCTGGCTTGAGGTGGTGTCAGCTAATGTGATAACGGGGGTAATTGCAGATATCCGAAGGGAAGTGTTATTTTGCATTGGACGTAAAATATGTTGATGGCGATCACGATTGCGATGCAGGAAGGGGTGCCATCCGACAAGGACGACTTTGGCGACTTTCGGAATCGTGTTGCCGAGCTCATCAAGGATGTGGTCTATCTCGTGGGCTCAGCCAACTGCTTCCACCAGGTGAGAGCTGGCAGGGACGTTTCCCGTGAGCCACGAAGCTGAAACTTGAATGAATTTGTTGATGTTCAGACAGTAGTGCTTTACTGATCAAACGGAAGGTACCTTGTGGCCCTTTCCCTTTTGAAATACCACTCCGAGTTGTTAAATCCAATGGGTTATTAGTAGTATAATGTTGTTGTTGTTGTAAACCACAATGGCGGCTCTATGGCTATGGATTTCGGCTGCTGAGTGTAATCTTACATGCTTCAATTCCTGACCAGAGTGGCCGCATTCTAATGAGCATGGGAGACAAAATCACTAGGGGTGTGTGAATATTCGAAAAGTTCAAATATTATGGAATATTATATTTTTAACATAATCATATTCTATCCGAAATAGATATTTGGAAATGCTCGAATATTCGTTTGTATACGAATATTCAAATCAGATCTAATATATTGCTCGCCATGCGGAAGCAAATGTGGTTCTTAGCATTTGTTTCTATCTAATCTTGGAATGTTGGGGCGATTTTCTGCTGAATTTTGTGAAGATTCCTTGCTGCTAGCGAAATTTCGCCTGTAATGCATACTTGCCCACTATACGTCTAAACTGTGTGGGAAATTCAGCCTCTCAGTAGCTAGGGGCACGGGTTTGCGAACAGCGAGGGCGCACTCTTGCCTTTGTTGCAGCGCCACTCCCAATTCTGAGCTTATTGTTTGGCAGCAAGTGAGATAAGCGATGACTGGCATAGGCTGAAGTGCCTCCGAGTTTATACGGGCATTTGATGCGGTGTAATAAGGGTCAGGCTGGCACAGACAGCTAGTTGGAATTACTCAATTTTCCACATTAACATGAGCCAAATGCGCGATGTTTTAGTATAACGGCTTACTAGTCTAGTTTTTCAACATTGACGATGCAATTGCAATGTTACAACATAAGTTAACCCAACTTGCTAATAAATTCATGTGCATATCATTGTTCGATATTCAATTCGATATTCTAAGCTAAGTATTCGTATTCGATTCATATTTTAAAATTTTGATATTTGCATACCCCTAAAAATCATTCGCGTTTCTTAGATTCAGATGTATGTATAAGAACTCCAGATGTTAAAGGTCAATCCAATGCCACCCACTACGACGTCACTCATAGCCTGCATGTTGCCTTGGAACGTTAAACACTACGATTTTATTTGATTTGTCTTGCTGCTGCTGCTGTTGTTGTTGTTGTTGTTCAATGTTAGTTGCATTTTTCCATTCCTCTTTTGTCATTGGCAGATGTTTGAGAACCTGAAGAACCAGGGTGCTTCGGCAACATGGGATGTTACCGAGGCCACCCTATTCGCCATGGCTGCCGTGGCGAAGAATGTTGTGCCGTAAGTGCTACTCAAGGCCATTTGTAGCTGCAGCGAGGATGGTGGTCACTGTGTCTATCCTTTCCATCACGCTGTCATCAATTTCAAGTCATTGTTGTAATCGTGCCATTAGGCAGCTCTAGTTTAGCATAATAGCGGGCCTAGCGGAGTAGTGGGATCGAAATGCGCATTTGCAGAATGCTGTACGGCCCGTAGTGCTTAGTGTACGCATGCTGTTCCTCAGATTTAATGTTACTGTCTTTGCATGGTTTACATAGTTTACATAAGACATGGCAGCAGTCCTGGGCGGCCACTTCGAATCGAATTTGGCATTGTTTTTGCAGAAATAGCTTAGTTCGTAGCAAATAACTGTGTAAACGGCTTTTGTTTAGTCTTAGGCTGCTTCAACAACAGAGTATTTTGAATAGCCTTGCAAAGTTTTTCAGGATCGTTTCTCATTTCGAATGCTTCGAGGCCTAACAATGTAAATTTGCAGAGTTGCCTCTCAGCGAAGTCAAGAGCTGGTTCTGACAGCATATGGCCTCTGAGATTGGGCAGTCTTGGAGGCCATGGATGGGCAGACTTGTACGGATTTTGCCGCAGGTTGGCAGGCATGAAAAGTGCAAATACAACACGCCACGAGCCTGTCATTTCCTGCCTATCTCACTTTTCTGACACACACGCAAAGCTTGGCGAATAGATAAAATAACTTGTGGACACTGCGCGCGTAAAATTTATAGCATAATTGAATAGTGCCCCACATGTAAACTATGCTATCACGCTATACTAAAACTAACTCTCTGCAAAGTTCGCTTACGGAGCGGTAATGCTACAGTCGCCGGCAGATTTTTTGGACTCCAGAAATTTTTATGGATATTCTGTACTTAATAAATGCACTGTCGGGGTTCCCACAGAGCTAAAGCACAGAGCTAATGCGATCGATTTTTCGGGCGAATTTAGGCCCCATAGTTTGATTTTCCAGACTAAATCGCTCCTCCCAAGCCACGCTACCCAATCTTGGAGACCACCGTGTTGGATTTTTTGTTTGCTTGGCCAGCTTTGGCTTTCAGTGGTCTGCTCTTTGGCATCGAAGATTGGGAGGCATACGCTATCCATAGGGAGCACCTGCCATCCTCCCGTCTCGGAGGCCATGCCTACTAATGTGATGTCTTAGTGCACAATCTGCAAAGTGGTTGGGTGGGCGTTCCTGCCACAATTACGGTTGAGGACTTTGCCAGACTTTGCTAGTGGACGACGACGTTGCACTGTGTGCCGAGCTCACAGATTATGAAATTGTACCTCAAGTTGTCCCGCAGCCAGAAAGCTGCTCGGACAACGACATCGATGATGACCACCCGCAACTGTTGGCAGCGAAGATCGCCAGTGACGCACTTGTCCTGTGTGTACGGAGATGACGTCACTCTTGTGCAAATCTAAGCAAATCTGGTAGCCTCCAAGCATAGCACGAGGCAGGGCATTATTAGAGATTTTTTTTTAAGTCGCTTTAAGCCTTCTAAATTGTAGTTTATTGGCTGAACGTATTTTTCGGATTGTTTTTCAATCCTTGCCAGATCCAGAAAAATCGGTCGGTGACTATGTTTCTCTGAGCCCCACCATTGTGCTAAGGTTTAACTAAAACTGTCCATTGTCGTCATGTCACCTCCTCATTCTCAGCTTTGGCCTCGTCACACAGCGAAGAGAAAAAAAAACTTTGCCCGCTGTGGCCACTTGGGATTGAACTCAAGTCGCTGCAGCCATGTGCAGTTGGGCGCAGGATGTGCTAATCACCGCACTATCCTGCAGCTTTGGCACTCGACGATTCGTGCAGGGTTGTGTGCCCAACTCAGACTGTTGTATTGATGGCCTCAGTGTTTGTGCCTTATTGGCTCGATTTTAACGGGCCCTCTATTGTAAAGTGCATAGTACAACTCTTTACTGCCAGAAATGGAAAATGCAATGCCCTCGATTGTAACGTGCATCTTGATGTTGTACTTCAGCAAAGGCATAATACAGTACCCTTTATTGTTCCCTCACCAGATTCTTATGGTAAAAGACAGAAATATTGATTTGTTCTCTCTTTGAAAAGAAAGTTTATTGCATCCGGGTCTCAGTGGACCGGCGCTTCCACCGCTCACTGGTGCTTGTGGCGCCTGCAGTACAGCAAAGCATGGCCTCTGAGATTGGGAGTGGGATTACAGCTAAAACATGGTGGCCCTGGCATGTTTCCCGCTCCATCACCATTTCTAGCACTTGCAGTCCACAAAAGCATATCCTTCGAAGTCTCTCTCTCTCTTTTTTCTTTTTTTTTTTTTGTTACTCGGAGGCAACCGTCGCTGGGACTGGCATTTGGACATGCATCTATTGTAGTTTGGGTTTTGTACTCGGTTCCAATGAGCGTGCCATATTTTAGTGAACCCTTCTGGAAAGAAATTTTGTGCTAGAATTGAGTAAACACAGCAGAATAGAGGCCACAGCTGGCAGTAATGTACCCGGCGGGGTTGCTCAGTGGCTATGGTGTTGGGCTGCTGGGCACGAGGTCGCGGGATCGAATCTCGACCACGGCGGCCGCATTTCGATGGGGCTGAAATGCGAAAACACCCGTGTGCTTAGATTTAGGTGCACGTTAAAGAACCCCTGGTGGTCGAAATTTTCGGAGTCCTCCACTACGGCGTGCCTCATAATCAGAAAGTGGTTTTGGCACGTAAAACCCTTTAATTTAATTTTTAGCTGGCAGTAATGTAGCAGACAACAACACTGTTGTGTGCATCGGAGAGTAGTTGTTCTCAATATGACGATGGTGTTCATTAGAGCCAGCTGCTGCTCCTGTAAATGAGTTCTGAGCCTGAGAGAGAGAGAGAGACAGAGAGAGAACAACATTTTATTGAGTGAAAAGGAAGTGGGTGTTGAAAGTGGATGGGTGGGTCCCTATTCTGAGACCCCACTGTCCAGAGCTACTCGCCGGGCCTGAGGAAGCGTTGAAATGTGCCGATTCTTTTCGTTTGTATACCGTATTTACACGATTGTAAGTCGACTCGAATGTAAGTCGACCCCCCCATATCGCTTGACCGAAAAAAAAAAAAAGATCTGAGAGCATACCCGAGGGCGCATTCGATAACGAAAATTTATTAGTAGCTGACGTGGTCACTGGACTACTCGTCTTCACTAGTGCTGCCATCGTCATCGTTGCTGCGGTCCCACAGCGCGTCGTGGTCCAGCGAAATTTCAAATTTGGCAAACGACCGCGCCAGGACATCTTGCAGAACAGCAGCCCACGCCAAATGCACCCAGCCACACGCAGCCGTCAGGGAGGCTCTTTTGACAGGTCCGGTTGGCGTAAACTCGCAGTCTTCTGCCGCCAGCCACTCGTTGTACTCACGGTGGAGCAGAACCTTAAAATTACGGCGAAGGTCCGGGCTTGTTTCATGACCACGTCGCACTTCACTGGCAGGGACCGATCACGCATTTCAGCGACGTACGCCGCAAGCTTAGCCTACAGCTCCGGAAAGCGTCCAGACTTCGGCACGTGGGAAATTTCTCACTTGCCGTCACACATTTCGCTTCGCTGCAGTCGCCACTCTTGCACCACCCGTTTAGAAACATCGAAATTGCGGCCCGCTGCGCAGTGATTTGTTTCTTCGGCGTAAAGGATGGCAGCCCTCTTGAACGCTGCTGTGAACGAGTGCCGAACGATTAGTGGGCCTGGAGCACTCATGACGACTGGGGAAGCATAGAAGTAGCACGTAGCTGGCAGTCAAGTGGAACGCGTCAAACCAATACCAATGCCTATAAACCACGACCGACTAGTAATAAAGCCGGTCGTGCTTTAAGCAGAGAAAGAGAAACCCGCGAGCGGTGTCTGCTCTTCCATGAACTACCGATACTCCCCGCAAGCGCCGCCGTTCTGAAGGTGCCGCCGCAAATCGGAACAGCGGCGCTTCCATCAACTATCGACACCCCCCCATGAGTGTTGCATGCACTGCAAGAGTCTCAAAAATGTTGAAAAACCCTTCCGAAAAGCGAACAAACACGCGGGATAGCAAAAAGATACGGGTAGGGCCATAGAGCAAACATAAAATTGTAACTACGTTGTAGCTCCCGTTGGTATCGCTTTTTTTTTTTGGCGGGGGCATGTTTCGGTTTCGATTGTAAGTCGACCCCCCAACTTCAGACTTTCAAATTTTAAAAAAGGGGTCGACTTACAGTCGTGTAAATACGGTATATATATATATATATATATATATATATATATATATATATATATATATATGTATGTGTGTATTCATTCTATCCCACTCGACAGGGAGGAGAACGACACAGTCCCCGAGGTGGTGGAGGCCATCTTGAAGCTGCCTGCTGAGTCGCACGCAGCCGTGCGACACACCAGCATCCAGCTGCTGGGAGAACTGTGCGAGTGGATCGACAAGCACCCCCAGTACCTTGGTGCGTGCTCACCTGCTGCCCATTTCCGAATGCGTCCCGTTAGATGGGACGCTAAAGAGAAGCACTGAATCAGTGCAGCATTCCTTCGAAGCTCCATTTTTGTTAATTTCTTGATAACAGGTTGATGATTAGAAGAGAAAGTGAAAGCTGAAGTTGTATATGTCTTTTTTTTTTAATTTTCACGCCAGAACCCCAGCATCAGCATGCCAGTGCGACGTCACGGATTTCAAACTATTGTTTGTGTTCTTGGGCCATTTTAACTGAGTGCAAGCAAGCTAAGCAACTTCATTAGGAATGCCTGCAGAACGACTAGCCTTCCCCTGTAAGGGAGGCGTCACCGTGACGCAGCCATGACGTCTTCCCGGCGTGTGGCGCCTCTACTCTGGCCGTGGCCGCACTACTCCCTTTGGTCGACCGCGCCTGCCCCTGGAAGTTTCTTTAAACTTCCTAAGTTCAGTCTCTGGTTCCTGTAGAATGCAATGCAGTTTTTGTTTACCGGTAAACAACCAAACCCTGGACGCTTTCAAAATTCATGATCTCCCGGCAAGTTGGTGCGGGAACTCGAAGCAGCGTCTTCACAGGTTTTTCATTCTTCTGGCTTACTGGGCCTCGTTTCACAGTAAGAGTGGCCTTTCTGGTATTGTGGAAGGGTAATTTACTGATACTGCTTAAAATATTTTTCTTTCTAATCTCCCTAAGGCTCTGTAATCGACCCTGAGCGTACAGTGGAACCTGCCTATATCGAACTTGAAAAAAATGCCTATTAGTTGGATATAAAGCATAATTCGATATAAGCCTGCTAAATAATTGGATGTCATAAAAGCACATACCATTTATAAAATCACTTTATGATGAAACTAGCTTAGTTTTGCATGAAATAGTCCTGTATTTTCTTCTGTTTGGGCAATTTCGCTGCCTGCAATGCACGCACTTCTACACATTGCCTGAGGAGTCGGAGCAGCTGTGGCCACAACCTTCAACATTTGCGCAGAAGCACCGGACTAGCGCGAGTGCACCAATCACCTCGGAGGATGTGGGCAAGGCACCGTTCTTGCTTTCCTCATTGTGCCCACTTTCGCTTGTGCTCGGTACAATGTCGGCAATGTCTTAGTTTTTGGGCTCTCCCGTGGTCGCGACACCATCATTTGCACTCATGAACTCGTCGACACTGGCAATGGCTTCATCGCATTCCTCAGAATTTACAGTCATCACCGGGCGCGTGGAAGCCGGCACAACTGAAGCAATTTCGGATGAACCACTTGTACACAGTTGTGCATACACGTCGGGCGCCATGGGCACCGGGTCGCGAGTTTGTCTGCTTTAGCCCTAATCTCACCCTTATTCTTCAAGATTGTGCGAGAGTGCTCCTCGGAATATTGCACGCTGCGGGGAAACCCAACTACTTGCCGCATTCTACCCGATTTATGATCTCGAGCTTCACGGCTAAAGGCGAATTCTGGTGCTTCATCACAGCAACATTGCGGCAGAAGGCCCACGAAGCGCAAACACAATGAACCAGAAAAGCAGTGAGACAACTCGCACTTTTGCCATCTTTCACGACGAGGGCACAGGAGCCTCCGATTGGCTGTCTGAGCAAGCGCTGCGGGCGGGCCAGGATCCCTTTTTGCAGGGGGGTGTCGACGGCTCGTCCGACGCAGCGTGGTCACAGTAGGGAGAGCGGTTGGATGAAGCCGTGCTGCCGGGTTTCCCTGCTACTGCGAGGGAAAGCAGACTTCTGTGGGCACTTTGCCGTCGCTTGACGTTCTATGTATCGGGAGTCGCTGCTATTTTTGTTCGATGTAAGCATAATTTTTGCTATATATACTCATTCTAACTATACCGTGTTCAGAAATTGTTCGGTATACAGAATAATTCTATGTATATGGGTTCGACATAGCCGGGTTCGACTGTACCAACTATGCCTCGAGGTGTTCATCGAACCTGAGTCTAGTTGAGAACGCAGTGTGTGGCACAAGCCGACTATGGCAGGCTGTGCTCCTTTAATCGTAGGTGGTCGAGCTTAATCCGGAGCCTTCAACTACGTTGTCCCTCATAACCCACTATGAAGTTTCTGTGCTTTAGACCCCACAATATATAGTTGCGTCCAAGCGTGCAAAAGGGACGCGGGGATCAAGAAGAGAAGGGAAGAGGAGAACAAAGACTGTGCAGCGGCCATTCCTGCTGTTCGTAGCCGGCCGTTCCGGCTCTCGCATGCCTAAATCAACCCCTTTTCCCTGTTTTTGTAACAATATATGTTACAGGGAGGCTTCGTTGCTTTGAACGAAGCTTTCATATTAACAAACATTTCATAATCCCGGTGCTAACTGCTTATAGCTCCGATGTAAAAGTATTTCAGTACTACAATCTTCAGAATACTGAATACTGAAATTTCCAGCAGCTGATTGCACTGTAGCAGGGCAGCAGCGGTAATGATTTCACATTCGTCTTCTTTCGCTTGAGGCAACGTGCGATGCGCCGCTGAAAGCGCCATCACGTTCCTCTATGGCAAACTACTCTGTGAAAGGGGTTTATTTGCGGATAAAATCGGACTTTACCCGAGGAGATGATCACCCCTTCTTTTGGTGTCGAAAGTCGCGTTGGACTTCTTGACGACAATGCAAAAGAACTACTGTGGTGCAAAATTAAGAAAATTCCACAATGTAGGCCTGTCTTTTCTAACCGCTCCACTGTGCTTGAACGACTCTGTGTCCGTCATCTTTTCCTTTTTGCAGATCCAGTGCTGACCTTCCTGCTGCAGGCTCTGCAGACGCAGAGCCTGGCGAGCGTGGCGGCGGCCTCCCTGCAGAACGTGTGCGCCACCTGCCGGTCCCAGATGGTGGCGCACTTCCCGGCGCTGCTGCACATTGTCAGCGCCGTAGACACGCTTAGCGTCTCGACCAGCGCTGCTCTAGGGCTGCTCAAAGGTGCGCATTATGCATGCGCGTTTTTGGTGCGAGGACGAAGCAGAAGGATGGAGCAGAAGGAATGATGGAGCAGAAGGAATGTATTTGCAGAATAGAGGAGAGATAATCAGGCTCTGTGCAGCCACAAGAACTGAATGTTGGAAGAGTTCATGTGAGTTCATGATTGCGTAAACAGCGTGAAATAGACACACTCAAGTCTTGGAACAGGCAAGAAATATGAGGCTAGAAGTTGACCAGATGAGTGTCAGCATCAGTGACATTCATTGCAGCAGGCACATCCAAACTGCCGTCAATAAAAACACACAAGAACTTCACTTTGATTACCACAGTGTGTGTGCCTGCCCAGCTTGTCTTGTGTTTTCATCCGTTTCGCATTGTTCTAGCCAATTGGTTATCTGGCAGAGCCTTGTAGCAGTGGTGCCGTGACTGGCTTTTTACGGTGATGCTTGGGGGACACAGTCGTTTCGGTTAGTCATCACAGCAGTAGAAGCTTGGTAGCCATAACAGGTAGCCAGCTGCTTCGAGGGGCATGAACGGAAGTCTATGCAGCATAGCTTGCAGAAACATGCACCATCATATGTGACGATGATGACCACAGTAACTGTGACGACCATCCATTATGGGAGAGTGGCGAATAATTGGGCAGTATGTACCAAGCCAGACCCGAGCAGAACAGCGCGCTCGGATGGAATGCGCTATGCATTTTCGTCCACCCTTTTTCACGTGTACAATGTTGCCGGCTCACATCATTAGATTTGGGTTGCTGGATTTTTGAGGGGATGCTGCCAGAATTAAATACTTCAGTCACTCTAGATTGTTAGGTTGTCCTTCTCTATGATCCCCACGGCATTTATTCTGTGCCACGAGGGGACTTGTTTGCAGAGAAAGATCGCGGCTAAAGCTACTAGTACTTCACAATTCAACAATTTCAGTCCGGCTTGTGCCGCGAAACTGTCTAGCCACTTAGCCGTGCGTGCCATCATGTCGAGACGTTGAGCTTACCCCCATCTTTTTTTTTCCGTCTTACTCGCTTGTAATTTTCAGATTGCTATAACTTACGGCATGCCTTGACAGCATCGTAATAAGCAGTTTATTTTACCATAGAAGGCATTATGCTTTGAAAAAGCCGGCATAGAAAACTCATGCACAAGAGGAGCAGAAGGGACAACTCAAACGGCACTCGCCCCCAGCAGATTGTGTCACCTCACTCATCTCTCTATAATTCTGAATAATGTGTGAAAGTTGACAGTGCTTCGGTTTTCCATTGCTAATACCTTTCTCTCGTAAGTGGCGCTCTTATAAATGGAACCGTCTGCATCGTATTTGTGTCCTTGGCGAAGTTGTGGTGGTGGTGGTAGGGGTCTCAATGCCGGCCTGCTCGCAGGTGCCGTCTTGGTTCTGGCCAAGATGAGTCCCGAACAGGTCACGGATGGCATGCGGCAATTGTGCAGGCTCCAGACGGAGCGTCTTACACGGGTGAGATTCCTTGCCTGCAAGGTCCAGCTTCTTTCTTCTTTCTTTTGCGTGCATGTTTTCGCATTGGCAGGGGGGGCAAGGCTGTGCCTCAGGCATTCTCAACAGTGGCACCCACTTATCCCAGAAGTCAAGCCAGTTATAGCTGTCCCAGCTGTAAGTATGCTCAGTCATTATGAGAGAACGTGACGGTTATTATTTTCGTGACCAGAACGGAGGCGGGGGAGGTTACAAACGCAAGTAAATTTTTTTATTATTTATTTTTTCCTATGACCATTCCACTAATTTGAATGGCGCGTACAATTTTACACTTTAGACGCTATAACCAGACAAATGTGAGCCAGCAATGCACCCTATCGCGATCGGCATGCGTTGCTGGTACAACGAAGTGCACAGCTTGCTGCTGGCAAAATGTGCAGGAAACGCGTGCCAGCGATACAAATGTGTATCAGCCAATAAGAGCGCTTCCTGTTTGCACGTGGCAGCAGTAACGAATCGTGATGCTAGTTTTTCCTCTTCTTGGCCATTTCTTTTGCTTTTATTCGTGCGCGGTGAAATATGGGGCTGTGGCTCTTTGAGACTCCAGTCTCTTTGCGATAGTACCAAGACGGCGACGTTGCGCTAACAGAAAGTAATGCGATCCGCAGTGCAACGGCACTTCCAGAAGCCCACTTTTCTACCGGATTTTAGTCAACAGTGCACCAGAAAAGTGTTATTTTCACAACTTCTACTTTATATTTCTTTCAATATTGTTATGCAAACGAAGGATTAACAACAGGAGACTGTTTACAAATTATATTTGAGAAGGATAATGCAGTGCTGGCCAGTTCAGCTGACAGCTCGAGAGCCAGGGAGCGTTCGTCGTCGTCATCAGGGCGCCCGCATGTATCGTCCACAAGAAACATGCAATATGCATGTATTTCCCCTGCAACCCGCTGCGGTAGCTTAGTGGGCATAGTGTTGTGTTGCCGAGATAGAGTTCGCAGGTCTAATGGCAGCCTCATTTCAATGGGGCCAAAATGCAAATACGGGTACATGAAAGTACCACAGGTGCTCAAAATTAATCTGGAGTTGCCCACTACGATGTGCCTCATAATCAGATCATGGTTCTGGCATGTAAAGCCCCAGTATTTAAACTTAAAAAGAAAGATATTTCTCCTCATGATAAAGAAACACCTGAGGATTGCAGAAAAAAGAAAGGAAAGGAATTGAAAATTTTGACCAAATAGACCATTCTAATTGCCGAGTTCTCTCAAACGGGTGGGCGGTCAACTGGAGCAGTGGTCAGCATTTCTCCCTCTGCCGTCCATGTGGAGAATCCTGGTCTCTACCTTACACATTTTGGCTCACTTGTTTTCTCCCCGAGGCCTGTAGTGATGCAGATGTGTTCTGCAGGTCATGAATGCTGAAGAGACTAATGCCGAAGGAAGCCGATCTGAGCCAATCATCTATCTTGACAGGCTGGCAGCCATCTTCAGGTGAGCACTAATTACTAGCATTTATTTAAAGTGTGGCCTTGGTTATAGCTGGTGCTCTTGTCATTTCTGTCCGGTATTGTTGTTCTTGACATCTTTCTGTGTTGTGAATTTTTATAATAACCAAGCCACACAGGTGATGGTAATGCTAACAACTTCGTGGACCTTGAGTTCATTCTGCCATTACAGTAGACTTCTGTTAATTTTATTCCACTTAGCTAATTTCATCTTCCGGTTCATTTGGTACCGACTGAAGGTTCCTGCTGGCGCCCATCCATTTCTATGTGCTCAAACATTGATTAATTTGGTCCTAAAATTGGCCTTCGCCGCTTAATTCGGACTTGACCAGTCAGCACGCACATGTCTGACCTCTAAGGTGACCCCAATAGGTGACCCCCCCCTTAGGTGGTCCCTCTCGGTATTAGATGCAGTAAATGCATTGAAAACACATCATCTCCCATCAATGATGCCTAATTTGGTCTGTCCTAGGAAGGTTTTCAAGCAATAACAGTAGCTCACAATGTCACAATGTTTGCCTGATTCTGATGCACAGCTTTTCTTTTTTTTTTTTCTTTCTTTCCTTTTTTTTTTTTCCGAGAAGGTTCATCTGAAAATTGCCCGTGCGGAGCAAATGGATGCGAAACCAAAACCACTTTCACGGCACTTGTATTCTTTACTGCACAACGCAGCTGTATAGCGACGAAGAACTTTAAAACAACATGTGGCAAAACTGACTTGAAAAAGTTCAGTGGCAGTCCAGTGGTAAATGTAATAAAAGTACTCTGACGACGTAGGGGGTTCCTCTGTGCGTACGCATGCTCATTATATGTATGCCGTCCCGCGTTGAGCTATTTTTGGCAAGCCAGCAGCATCCACAGCGAGCAAAGTCTGGGAGGGGTCTGCAAGGAAAGCCTTGCTTTAAATAAGCTGCGACGACTTTTAACGGACCCGGCTGACGGCGGTCATCGACCCCTGTGCGCAGGAACACCAATGTGAACATCCCGTTGGGCCAGCCGCATCCCTGCCAGCCCGTGGTAGAGGAGGTCTGGCCGGTGCTGTCCCAAGCGTGCCACCGGTACCAGGCCGACGAGAAGATCACCGAGCAGTGCTGCCGCTGCATCCGGTTTGCGGTGCGCTGCATCGGCCGTCACTCGCACTCCCTGCTCCAGCCGCTCGTTACACAGGTACGTGGCAACACTGCGGCAGAGCCTCGTTTGTACGCTTTGGAGACGATATTCGAGAGAAAAGAAATAACCAACTGGCAAAATGTACGGCCCATTCTGAAAAATTTGGCAGACTCAACTCTACAGACCTGAGCGGGGCTGCTAACTCTGTTGACGCTTGCCTGCACACGACAATGGGGAAAACGTAAACGAGGGGTTTTGCCCGGAGAACTTGACCGATGCTGAGAAATGGTCCGTACCTAACATTGTCTGACACTTTGAAAGCTGGATATCCCAATTCACATTTACTTGACACATAGTTGAATTGAGCAGACACCATACCAACTTGTACTTGTGCCTATTCGGGTATACAGTATTTTCTCCACGGTGCACGCTCGCTGTCGATGCAACATTCTTCAGAGTCTACGGAACCAATCAAAACGATCCATATGTGACGGGAACAGAAATAACGGCTACAGCAGCAGTGCATATGTAATAGGAGAGAGTGAAAGTTCAGACTCTGGGAGCGTATGCAAACAATGCGAGAAGCAGCCAATGGAAGGCAGGCAGATTTTATCAAGATCAGTTGGCAACCAATACTTCGGGCACGGTGGGGCTGCAAAATTGACGGAATAATCTGGCAGCCCAAAAATACCAATTTTAGGAGAAAAATTAATTTTTCTTCTTTTTCAATGCCTGTGCTACGAAAAATCTATTTACTATCTCTTGCTTGGTGTTGTGTTTCAGTGAAATGACGTCCACTTTAAATTCCATGACAGTCAATGGCACGGAGGCATTTTGCATTTGTCCATCACACAGCCATTTGCCCATCGCACAATCCAAAGCTCGAAGATGCTCCTGCTCTTAGGTATCTATGAAAACAAATTTAGAGACATTGGCTCGGCCTTGCAGGCACTAGCTGTCAAGTAAAGCCTTGCCGACTTCGGAGAACAGGGGAGGAATTTCGCTGCTCACATAGATTCCTTGGAGACCACCTCTAATGAACCAACCGGTTATTGGCAAGCCGTCACAGCTTCTGGACATAGAGGCTTCTATTGACGAGGTAACCAAGAAACCAGCAAGCCGCCAACTTAGCGCATCTGTTTTCAGCATCGATTGTTTCCGTTCATAGCCTCCCTCAAGCATCTTGCATGTGGAAAGGGTTTTACATACGACCATGTCCACAGATTCCCAAATTCAGAAAGCACCAGTATTGGGTCGATGGTAATGGAGCAAACCTCAATGAGTGATTGGAGCCAGTGTAAGCACTGTGCGTGTCATTTTGGAGAATAAAGAGCTCGTTCTGATTTTTATCAGTATGTTCAAGGTCATGTCCAACTACAGTGGAACCCCGTTCATACGTTTTTCATCGTACCGAGGAAAAAAAACGTAACAGCCGGGAAAACGCAACAGTGAGGAAAGCTCCGAAAATAAATGAAAAAAAGTGCAGCTTCAACTGTAGACAATTCATTTCTACAGAGTGCGCTTAGAACTTAAAAAAATCTAGAAGGGTGGCTTGCCGTTTCTTTTGCTCGCTAGAAATCACCACACGTTTCTCAATAGCCTGGAAGGCCGCATTGATGTCAGCGTCGCTGTGAGGTGCGACGTACCTGCGGAGGAGGTCCAGAGCCGCAACGGCTTCTCCAAAGCTAGGATTTGGCAACTCCCCGGCATCATGCGGCTCGTGCTCCTTGTCGTCACCGCGCCACGGCAATGGACGAAGGAATATCCGCGGAAAATTTTGCCCTCTTTGGCGTAATCATGCTAACGTGCCAACGATTGTTTAGTATTGCTGCGGAGCGCGCGCGCCCGAGCAGCCTGGTTGCGCGCAGCGCGGCGTGGTTTCGCGAGAAATGTAAATAGAGGAGAGCTGGCCCGATAGGCGGAGCAACGCCAACTTCCGGCTTCCCTTTTGCTATAGCTTCACAAAGAGTGACGTCAGGGCCTCTCCCGAGTTTCCTTCCTCCGTGAGTCGACCCGTCCAACAAACCATGCGGGGACCGTAATCACAGTGATGATAGTGAGAGCATTTTTTCACGAATGGCCACCTAGTGGCGGCCTCTCGAACTGACGTGCGGCTTCTTGCAGCCAGTTCCATAGCCAAGCCCGGTCAAAACTTGTCAAAAGTCAAAATGGCGGTGGAAGTGCGTTGCCTACTTTAGCCCAGGCGGGTTCGGGTTGCGACGCATCATGCAGGAACGTTTTCACAGCTACTACGTAACAGCGGGGTTCCTTATACATTGGACCCTATGGAAGCTATGCCGGGACCGGATGAAAACGACGTAGCAGCCGGGAAAACGCAGCAGTGAGGAACGTAACGGCGGGGTTCTACTGTATAACGAACTTCTGATACAGCAAACATATCTTGTAGAAGGAAGGTGTTCATTATATCCAGACTCGACTGTAGCAGAACAATACTCCGTTCAAATAAAGCATGACCGACCAATTCTCAAAGTTACTTCCTTATATTTGATTATTCGTTATGCCCATTTTCGTTATAGCAAGGCTTAACTGTATTCGATTGTAAGGTTACTGTGTATTTGGTATTCATCCACCCCTAAAAGGGTGGTATTCATCCACCCCTAAAAGAATATTCACCAGACTACTTGAGAACTGCTGCATTTTCTGTGGGGAGCAAAGTGTTAGGCGTCTAAACCGACCCATTTCTTGCACTCGAATGTCCCGTTTGATTTGTGTGCGTCTCTTTCCCCACAGATGGTGCAGCTGTACCAGGTGCACCAGCACTCCTGCTTCCTCTACCTGGGAAGCATTCTCGTGGACGAGTATGGCTCGGAGGCAGGTTGCGTTCAAGGCCTGATCGAGATGCTGCAGGTCAGTTGGGGTCACCCGTAAATGGCTTGGCGCCCTGGGAGAGGTGTCTCTTTGATCTCGTTCCCACATTAGACTTCTTCGGAGATAACTGAATCATATCTCAATTCCTCGATAAGCCAAACAGTTTTGGAAACCTCTGTACGGCCGCCCATCAGCGCAGGTAAGATGTACTGCTTCTAAGATAAACAGGCTTCATAATTTCCCAGTTGCTCTTACATAGATTATCTTGTGAGGGAGGTTGTGATTGGTTGTGTGATTAAGGTTGAAATCGAGATAAGAGCCGAGATTAGGTTGAGCGTTCAGCTAGAGCTTGAGGGTTTGATTCCCAACTTCGCGCATTCTGACGTAGCCGCATTCTGACACATTCTGATGTGTATAGATCAGATAACCAGTGCTGTATTCGAGTAACAGAATGCGTGCCAAAGGACGGTAAGTGCAGTCGAGAACGGCAGTCGACTAGATGGCACAGTGAGATGAGAAAATTGGCAAGGCATAAGATAGAGTTAGCCAGTGAAACACAGAGGGTGATTACGCTTACACTCCTGCTGTTAATTTACCGCTACAAATTGCAAGTGAAGTCGGAGTTCGGTGCTTTCACTTTGGGACTTCATTTTGTAAAATGCCTTCATCCTCTTTACTGCCATTGCAGTAACAACAAAGACTGACTGACAAGGACAGAATTTTCAGTTGGATCACTCCAATCTCAGATTGGTTGTTTGTCATAGATCTACTTGTTGAGTTGTGTGCATGTCGAAGTTATTTGAAGTGTTTGTACTGTTTGTTGTAACGAGGGTTAGCTGCGAGGTTTCACGTGATTTGTGATTGTTAAAGTAACTTTTCCATGTTACATTCATGCACATTATACCTCAGTTTATTTCAGTGCCTCAGTCCAATTTAACTCTTCGTTTCTTTGTTCTAATTTTCCTTTTTTGCTGATGCAGGCATTTTGTGGTCCGGCCTTCAGGCTGCTGGCAAATGCTGATGCCCTGCGCAACCACCCTGACACAGTCGATGACTTGTTCAGGCTATGCACGAGGTCAGTGTCCTGCTTTGCCTTTCTCGCCATGCCGGATAAGGCTTCCCAGTCTTATCCGGTATGGTCTCCCAGTATGGTGACTGGTTATCCCAGTCTTATCATGAGTTCAGACATTGAACTTGTGAAATGTTCATACATGAAAAGCTGTCCAAAAGGTCTTGTGGTGCACTTGTTTGTCATGGGGGCCTAAAGTCTCGCTCAAAAGTTTGCCCACTTATTCCTCAAACCTCTGGAAATCCCTGTCACCTTTTTGTGCTCACTTGGCACGCTGTGTTAGCTCTACTGGCATTCTCCAGTGAGCACGAGGTTGCAGGTTCGATGTTTAACTGTGGTGTCTGCATTTTTCTATATTTGCTGAACTTTCTTTAAGCAGTGCCTCCAGTAACACCAAAAACAAAAATTTTAGTGACTTATTAATGGTGGTGCCATCTGGTGGCAAAGAGCATCACCACTGTGCTGACACCATGGCCTCCAGGCGGCGTGCATTGTTTTCCAGGCCATTTCACTCGACACACTCCCCAGTAGTTCAAGCGTAGTATTTGCCTATTGTGCACTGTAAGCTGCAAGGTGTGCTGGCCACCGAAGCATCTTGCCGTTTCTTCTTGCTGGCAGAAATTGCATGCAAGTGGCAAATAAGTTATTTATGTGCGCAAAACACACTGATATGTATTGACACTGATATTGCATTGAAATGACATCCATTCGAATCCTGCGACAACGAAATCCCGAGGCGGTAAAATATTTTTGAATCCTCGGCGAAAGTCCTTGGGAATCACTGCACTTCGTGTCTCGCTACAACGAAACTTCTTTTTGGCAGCAATATTGCATAAACTAACATTTCTGAAATGACAGTCCGCATTTACAGTTGAACCCACTTATAACAATATTCAAGTGCCACGAAAATTCTATTGTTATAACCGATAATTGTTGCAAACGGCTTGCACAAGAAAAAATCAAAATAGGGGGATGGCAGGGCTGATGTGAGAAAACTATAATGGAGGGGAGGCCAGTGCCCCTCCCCACAACCTTCCTCCATCCGGGTGCTGAGTGTGTTCACTCGTTTAACTGCTTCCTGGGCGCTCTGATCGCGTGTAACAAGCCGCAACTGTCGGCGTTAAAGAATGGCGCTGCTATAACAACTGCAAAGAGGGGTTGCGAATGGCAAGTGATATGCGAGCACTACCGAGGCATCGCTTTGGTGGCCCCGAAAGGGGCCTCTTAAAAATTGTGAGACGGCTGCCGTGGCAGCCTGTCAGCTTGAGAAATCCAGAAGAAACGCTGAGGCGAGATCGCCGCAAGCATCTCGCCACATACTTCCCCCTGGCTTGCGCGAGAAAATCCTATGTTCGTCAGCCTTGCATGCTTTACGCGAAGCTTGCCGACATCCTTCTCCAAGGCATCCAGGTGCTCCACGTAGTGGGAAAACTGAAAAACGAAG
This sequence comes from Dermacentor andersoni, assembly GCF_023375885.2. Classification (NCBI taxonomy): domain Eukaryota; kingdom Metazoa; phylum Arthropoda; class Arachnida; order Ixodida; family Ixodidae; genus Dermacentor; species Dermacentor andersoni. The sequence continues at coordinate 55,310,625 of NC_092823.1, forward strand.
CCTCGGAGGGACTGAATCATCTGCCGGACCTCCTGTGAGGACAACGTTGAGGCAGCAGCCTGCCCTACCGCGTCATTGCTGCCTTCGTTGTCTGATGCAAGCACGTTCGTGACGATCGCCGTATCAGTTGGAAGCACTTTGTTTTCAAATCTCTAGCAGTGCGCTTTCTTTTCACCGACAACATCGTGGATTGCTGATGATCAGCAGGCGGATCAGCTATCTTCCATCTCGGTGGCTAGTCAAACGAGGCTGAGAAACTGTGTGGCCAGGAAAGATTTGGACGCAACCAACAAATACGAATGCGAACGATTGAGCTGTTTGCAGAACTGCACTGAATGAGGAGCCAGCAAGCAACATGTGAGCAATTTGCGAGCAGCGCAGTTGGTGCGGTCCATTCGTGTTTCGGAGGCTGGAGTGGCGCAGAAATATGGAAGCAGTCCATTCGTATTCGGATGGGTGGAAGGGCAAATGGAGAGAGGCGTGCGGAGATAGCTGGAAAATGAGCGCGCGGTGGCTGTTGGAGTAGCAGCCCATCGTGCAGCTACTTGGATTTCTCTTTTCTTTTTTCTTTTCAAGGATTTCATATTTTGCTACCTTTCGGCTCGGACACCCAGCAGCCAGACTTTATCGTTCTAACTAATGATGCGGCGTCTGGGCATTGTAGTAAGCGGGTTATTTCACCATTGAGAACATCCAAAAGTTGACCCAGCAGCAGCTTCTCATTGTAATAACTGATATATTGTGGAAACCGATATCGTTATAAGTGGGTTCGACTGAATTACAATAGGATGGATAGGTGGGCTAGTTGGTAATGCTTTGTTAGAAAACTTTGAGCGCAAGAAAGACACTGGAACCAGAAATAACATGAGAAAACACTGGACGTAGAACACATACGTGTGGTTTGTGTTCCTTTTCTATGTCCAGCAACTTTCTTGCACTCCAAGTTTTCTAATAATGCATTTAATAACTCGCATCGCGCTGTCCATGCCCAAAAACTACTCAAATGCGCTTGTGTGGATGAAGACATTGTTCTACGCAAGGAGATGGTCGACGAGGCCATCATAAGTAATTTGTGCAAAGCTGACAACACCGAGGGCCACCAAGGACCAAAACATCAAGAGAACAACAACTCACGGGATGTGTTAGTCACCTTCGACACAATGCATTTGTTTTTCAGTGAGCATGACGACGATGTGGTAGTGGACGACTTTTTGCAGTGGGAAGGCAGAGCTGTCAAGTTGTCGCAAGGCAAAGCTCGACAAAGAAGCTTACTGACATTTGGCAATAAATTTTTGTTTTGCAAGCCATTTCCCTATCTTTTCTGCCTCATTCTTGCGCCAAGGACATTCCCGCGAAATTGAAATTTTTTGCTTTCCCCGGTGATCTCACTATTGCAGGTTTCAACTGTATGAGCATTATGCAGAGTTCTTGCACAAAAATTTGTCCGTGTGATAGCTGCTTTCTTGTTCTTTTCTTTTTTTCTTTTTCTTTTTTGACAGAGCATTGTCATTTTTAATCAGTTGCATAAGCACAGGTTCGTATTCCTTGACTTCCGAATCCAACAATTGAAAAGGTGTTTAATTCTTAAGGGCCCTTGGTGTCGACGGCACCTAAATGCAATGGCAGAAACAGGTCTCGCATCACAACCGTACTGCTTTACGTGCCACAACTATTGCCACCACAGATGGGAGGTGTAATGTGTAAGGCGAAGCAGTGCGCAAATTGTTGCAGCACGAGATGCCGACGTGTGCCCCAGTCACGAACGTTGATGCTGGGAATTGATATGAAGCAGGATCATATCAACGAGGTTCTACTGTATGTAGTGCTCAATTTCCTGTGTCATGAACATATCAATCCTAAAGTTACTTTGACAGGGAATGTTTTGGTGAAGTTCTTAAGTTGGATGCTCTGGACCCAAAATTCCAGAACCATTTGTGCATAAAAACTGCCTTGTAGGAACAAGTTGCAGAGAATCATGGTAGCCTGAGAGGTAGGAAAAAGGCTGCTCGCTGATGATGAGACTGTTCCTGTGGGTGGAAGTTGTTTTGCGGGTACAATTTCCCATTACCTTGACTTCTCACTCCTTCAGGTACATCCAGCGGATGCCTGTGGTGTTCCTGAAGAACCCCGCCCTGTCGGGTATCATCCAGTGTGCTCTTGCTGCCTGTCCACTGGACCACCGGGAAGCCAACACGTCGGTCATGAAGTTCCTCTGCGACCTCATTCACTGCGGACGAGCCAAGAAGGTGCGTGTCACACCTGCTGTGTGTGCAATGTTGTTGCATGTTGTTTGAAGGTCACTTGCATATCTGCCGACTCTCTTGAGTTTTACGTCTAAGCTGTCTTGGGGAGTCTTGCAGCTGTTCTTGTGCGGTGGTGAAGGCCGGTATGCTCGGTATCGGCCAGCAGTGCAACTTCTGTCGGAGCCCCAAAATTTTGCTTTGAAGCATAATTATTGGTGACCATAAAATAATGGTTGCTTTGAGTATACACCTCTCATGTATAAGAACACCTTCATTGCGTTTTTTTTTTTTTTTTTTAAGCCGCTACTGCACAATTTTTGCTTCTCATGTTGCAATATACTAACCTTTCTGGTGGATTGGCCAGGAATGTTCACTTAACCAGTTCATATGCCCAGGTTGCATGCTCTGCAAGACAGCAGCAGTCGGCGCCTGCAAACTGTGGGGAAGAAGCAAAGAAAGCTTTGCTTTAAAAAAGCGATCTCAAAAGCCATGTTTTTGTGAACTGTATCCATTGAAAGCGACTGCAGGAGCTGGAAACATGTCATGGCCGCCATGTTTTTGACATCACCTGTAGCTGTGTTGTGTGCCGGTGCTTGCAGGAGACACCGGACTTTGCGGAGCGGCAGTCGCTCGTTGGATCCTTGCTGTCCAGCCAGGGCCAGACGATTGTGACCACCCTTATCCAGTCCTCAATCTTCTGCCTGCCCACTGCACTCTTGCCCGATGTGGCAGAGGTGCTCTACGAGTTGATCGAGTTTGATCGGCAGGTGAGGGCTGTGAGGCTGATCGCTGTTAGTCTTGAAATAAAGTGGAACCTTGTCATAGCCAGTATTCGTTACAAGCATATACGTGTTAGATGATGACGTCAGTAAGAAACATTCTAGATTTAGTGTGTTATATTTCAATAGTCTATTAATCGAGGTTTGACTGTACCTAACGGGCAGTACACACCAGGTCTGAGCTGGGTTGTCGTAGTGTTTAGCAGTGTAGCCAAATGCGATACGCCGTCAGTTAAGGCAACAAAGGGATGTGAAGGAATTTCTAGACCACTAGTTCAGCTTTGTATTGAACGATAGACCTTTTTTTGGGTATGCAGGAATGCAAGTGTGCTTGCAAGAATGCGTAGCGTGTTTTATCATCTTTTGTCATAATTATCTTATCACCTCAGTGGGCTGCATGGGAATAGCGCAGGCTTCCGCCAGAACAAGGTTTATTGCCAGTAACGAAGGAAAAACAGCAACATGGCTCCATTTTTTATTTCGGCAGCAGTCTCAACATAAATGACTGTAATGTAAATGTACCCCCCACAGACAGATGCACTGATGCCGGAGCACTATGGCACAAGTCTCTGTCACGGTGCAGCCAAACCTCATTCAAGTGAAGTCGCATCTACCACTAAAATACCATCGTTGTACCTTATATTTGTTGCAAGAGTAAACAATGATGTTAATGAAAACAAGCTTGGAATCAGTTCTATGCAAGAGTGATGACATATACCGGCACCACCAACTACTGTATCACTGGGCCAGCAAAAGCTTTGCCTGACCCTACACTGAGCAACCAGCTTGTGCATGTGGTGGCATGAGACGTTAAATCTCCGCATTTCACTTTTGTGCATTTCACATGCGATCGTGTCAGCCATTCAAAACAATGGCGTGACAATGACAGTGGCACGGTTGGTGTGATCCCCCAGTATCGGCACACCGGCTGGCTGCCCATGACTTAACCAAGCAAACCTCCCAGCCAAAATGCTCATGTGTGTTCAGAGTGTGCATTTTTAATAATGAGATCATTCAGGTATGCTAAACCCTGCCGTTGTAAGTTACCCTTGCAAAGAATTCAAAATTTCTGTGAACAGATTACGCATACTTAAGGGAACCCTGAAACGATTTTGATATTTTGCGAAGAACCGAGTCGTTAAGGTAGGTCCTTCTGGTCATTAAGTGACGCATTTAAGCACTCTGTGTAACGCTTGCAATTTGTTATAAGGTTTTAAAGATGTGCATCGCTACTGATCAGCCGCCCCCTTACAATTTACGCGTTAGCCCTTGTTGATGTCAGTTGTACGAGCTATCCAATTGGCTGCCCAGGTTGGGTCATCGATAATTTTGCCAACTTTATGTTGAACGAATGTTGTTCGTAATAGTTGGAATGTTGGTTAACTTGTTTTATATAAAAAAGAAAGATCTTCTGGCACACCGCAAGTGTCGTCTGCTTGTGTTGCAACATTCTCCGTGTTGATGCGTGCTGCGCAGTCACTGCTGGCCTCGAGCTTTCTTTTCCTGAGAACTATCGATCGAACTTGCTACGTTTTACGCTGCAAATCTAGCAATCGGCGACATGTCAAGCTGCGAGATAGTGTCCCTCTGCGAGGCAACAGATGAGCGGAATGGCTGTAGTGCATCGGGCTGTCGGTTTCTGATCGGCGCCAGGGTCTATGCATTCGTGGCCGTCACTTCACGCCGGAGGATTACTACCGTAATAGAGAGTTTTAGCGTGTCCAGTATTTGGGTAAACGCAACTGCAAACTGATTGGGCGTTTCAGTGAACGAGCAGAGGTGGAAACATGAATGGCCTGCATGGTGCAGCCATCTGGTGGCACAGAGCTCAACCAGACAGCACAGAGCTAATATAGCAGTAACGAAGTGTGTTCTACTTTTACGCTGGTGTAAATTTTTGACAGGGGTGTAATCGTGAACACATTGTATTTTGAAATGTTTAAGATGTTTTGCATTTGGTTACAGCTGCTATTTGTGTGGAGCCTCATTATTTTGTCCTGTGAGCAGCAAATATTAACTTTGGTATTATTGATTGTCGCTTTGAATCTTGCATTTACTGTTTTGTTGTATGCAGCCATAGAAAACCCACTGATGTGAAGTGTGGCTAGCCAGATTTAACACTTGCTTTGTTTTATCTGAACATTTGTTAAATTGTGCGCGATATTAGTGTACTTGTTGTCGCATGACAACACATGTGATTCTGCCTGCCTTGCAATTCTGTCTGCCAGGCACTGACAACATGGCTGGAGAATGCTCTGAAGCTTCTGCCAACACACGGTAGTGGTGGGGCTGTGACGGCCACGCCAGCTCAGCTGCAGGAATTCCTCTCCACAGTTACTAGGTGGGTATTCTCTTGTTTCGCCACGTTCTTGTTTTTGTACAAAATTATTCCACAGTGATATCTACATACAAAAAAAAAGGAGTACTTTGTCTAGCAGCTAACTAGTAACGTTTTGCTCTTCTCCTTGCATTCCTTAGATGCTGATGCTGTATAGAATGCCATATAAGGTGGTTTGATTTTGATTATCATATTAAAAATATCAGTGCCTGTTCTTTACATTTCTTTGCATACTCTCTACCCCCCCCCCCCTTACCCCTCAAACTTCCCCTGCCCACAGCTGGCCTCAAAGTAGTGATCGTGGTAAATAATAAGTTAGGGAATGCGAATTAGCTAAGTTTGAATCGAAAAGCCCATTGCTGTGATATGAGCACTCTACTACTCCGGAGCCGCATTGCGTTGCCAGCATAAAGAAGTTGTGTCGTCACCTGACTTTCCTGTGGCAATGCCACTCATATATGGTTGATTCCGCTGCGACAGAACAGTGGTGCCGTCTGGCGTGGCTACAGCAGAAAGGAGATGTTTACCGTGACGCTGAAAGATGCTGCTACCATTTCATTGCCGCGGAATCTTGTTTTCAATGGTAATCCCTTGTGATGACGGCTTATTTCTCATTTATCATGGATGAAACTTGGGGGCTAAATAATGCCCACAAATGCATTAAACTAAACTTCATGCAGAATGGTAACTTTGTGTGAAATTTGAGTGGAGATCAACCAGCGGTTTGGTGGGTCTTACTTGAGTAAACACATTAGTAGTTTTGTATTATGCAGCATTCACTGGTGTCTCTCTCTCTGTTTATGCAGTGCCGAGCACATGAGGAGCATTTCGACATCGCTACGGGACTTCTCTAGGCTGTACCGATGAGCAGCATGTGCAAATTGTCTCGCAGGACTATCCCTACAGTTGTGGTGGAGCTCTTTGATCATTCGTTTGGCCATTTGCCCCCCTCGTGTGTTGACAGCTCGTCCCAACGTCTGTGAACTGCATTGTCCAGCGTCACCTTGTGGACATTGTGAAGTTCTGGAGAAGAGTGCTGATACAATGCTTCTTGGGAAGTATTGTTCATATTTTTTAAGTATTTTTTTTTTTTTTCTGTATTCATCTGTTTGAAACGGAGCTGTAAAGTTCTGGAGAAGAGTACTGCTGTTTTTCAATAATTTTTTTTTTTTTCTGTATTCATCTGTTTGAAACGGAGCTGTTGGCTGGCTGCAGACACAAGTGTGTGAGCCCAGTCCTGTTCCCAAGTGGCCTGTTCAGATGTGTGACCTGTTCTCTTGTTGGCCACGACACGACTCACTCTTACTCGCTCTGGCTAACAGAGTTAGTGGTTTCCTTTAACTCCCTCCCGGGCAAGTGTCCCATTTGTACGACTGACCTTGGCTACAGCTTGCATCTGGCTTGGATTTGTTTTGCCTGAGGTATTGTGGCCCTCTGTTAAAGGCTGTGCTCTTAAACCCATCACTCGTGCCGCCTTGCATGCTGAACACTAAGTCATTGCTTTGTTGTTTTCTTGCTTTCATTGAATTGTTGAAATTTCGGGAAGGATCATGTTGCTACATTGAATGCTCAAAGCAGTGCTTCTTTTATACCTGTTGAAGACTGTTTGCAAGTGTGTGTGCAGGTGTGAGACTTTTCCATGAGGTAGTGTTGTGTACATATGTGCCTCAAATTTTATTCTGTTGGTCTACAGGCAAAGCTTTACGGTGCAAGTAATAGGTATCTTTAGTTTCCTAGCAAGGCACTGGCATGGCAGGTGTAACGGGGAAAGGTGCGATGACTAATTGTTTTGCATGAAGTTCAATTAATGTGGTGGCTTCAATAGCTAGGGATTGTGGGGTTCGATTTACTTTTAATGCCGGAGAAAAGCTGCGTTGGGGAGAATAGTTTTAGGAGATTAGGTTTTTTTTGATGCCACAAAGGCATTGAAACTGTTGGGGCTGTTGTTGAATCGCCTGGCTGGTCAATCGGCGGGCGTTTTTTTGGGTCATGGCGCTGAATGGTGTGCTATCGTGCAGAAAAGTTGGCGACAGACCTACTTTTTCTGGCGGCAGGATTTAAATGTGTGTCGCATGCTGTTGACGTACCTTGACGTAGTGCTTGCAATGATGATGCTGGTACTGCTGCTATCAGGCTTGACCCGAACTACCAAGCGCATGTCTTGCATTGCAAAAGAATTGGCTGCTGTTTCCAAGGCAGCATTGGTCAATACTGGGCGTCATCGCCATGGCAACAGCTGGCAAAACGTGGGACTGCGTGGGCTGTTTACTTGTACCGCCTAAGGATGTGCAGTGATAGGGACCCAGTTGCTAGAGCTATGCGAGTCGCATGGCTGTGGTTGCATGGTCATGTGTTCCGGTTAGGTCTGATGGTTGCGGTGCGTACAAAAATGCAGGATGTCTGGTGAACCCGACATGATTGTTAGATTTTTTTGTTTTGTTTGTTTACTGGAAGATTACAAGGCAAAGGGGGTGTTCCAAGCAACGGTAAAGCTGTGATTGACTAACAAGACCAAATTTTCTGAAGCATTTGTGCGTGACCTCTATGCACTTGTTGGTGTGACACGCTTCAGTGGGTCTTGATGCATGGTTATGTTTTGGTGCTATGCCCTTGCATAGTTGATTAGCTACTGAGCACAGAATGTAACGAGTGTGAAACAACAGGTGAATGCTTTTCCTTGGCATGCGTTGCTGCGCAATGGTGGCAGTTATTGTTCCTGTCTTAAGGCACTAAAGATAGTTTTTTTTTTATTGTATTTTTTAGTATCTGCTTCATCTGGACGCATTTCATAATGGTGACAGCCATTTGTAGACTGCTTGATGCGTATGCATGGCTGTGACATTGGAGGGTGTTGATTTACAAGCAGTGCCGGATGCTTCACCGCTTTCAGCTTGATGGTCACGTCGTTTCATTTTTTGAAATGTCTGAACTGGACTGCTTAGGTTGTGACTTTCACCAGTCATGCCTCCACGAAATGGGGCCTACCTGCCCGTCATATGCCAGACGTCTTCAACTGCGTAGGCTTTGGTTGAGTAAAGTGAACCGTGTGCTTGCAACGCGTAGCACTGATTCAAGTGCATCTGTTTCGTCAGGATGCAAAATGGGCTACCTGCCTGTCGTGTTCCAGAAGTCTTCAACTGCAGAGCTCCTGGCCAAGGGAAGTGAAATCAGTGCCTGTAAGACGTAGCACTGATTTCAGTGTGGGATGCAGAATGCAGAAGGGAAGCTATGTGGACCCTGTAATGGTGGTTATGGACAAGTACGTGCTTGCATGCCGGTTTGGAACTCTTGGAGGATGAATCATCACGGGGCCAAGTTTGAAGCAGTATAGACAAGTGGTCTGGTGCTGGTTTTAGTAAGTGCTTTGCTTGGTTGGAAAGTTGCTTCTTAGTGCAAGCCCATGCAAACTGCATCATATCGGTTGTAAGTGGAACTAGTGTCTAGTAGGACGATTTTACTGCCGAGGCTTCCACAAGGGGGTGTGTTATGCCTACTAGCAACCTACTGACATTTATCTAAATGTGATAAACATGGTGCCCTGTCTAACAGTATGGTAGGCTTTATAAATGTAGATTGTCCTTGAGAGAAGTGTGCTCATTTTTCAGGAGAAGGCAATTTTTGAGACATGTGCATTTCACCTGTAACCATGCTGAACTGTAAAAGATAGCCAGATGGTTGCTTCACTACAATAAGATCATTCCGTTATGGAGGGAAGGTTGTCTCCATATCTAGCTATGTCTGCAGCACACTTAAAGAAAAAAATAATGATGCTCCCATGACTTGGAAGACTTGGGCATGCCTCATTTCTAGCACCGAGGTTTCAGGCGTTACAATGTGCATATTTTCGTAAAGTGCTGCAGTGCATTATATTTTGTAGTACAATAAAGGTGTTTCTAAGTTTGGGAGCTGTGGCATTGGGGCCACTTCAGCTAGTAAGAATTTTTATAACTCTGTTCTGCTTGCGCATCTGTTGTGCCCATTTGCTCTTGCCATTTCACATACAGAGGTGTTTTTTTCGTTGCAAAGTTTTCGCCCGTTTATTCCAGTTTGGCATGGCTTTGAGGCAGTCAGCTTCCTTTAATTTGATTTTGCAGAACACGTGACAGTTGGTTCATACTACATAAATTTTAAGAGCAGCCTTAATTGTCACAATCAGTTAGGGAATTAGCACGAAGCGACAAGCTACGGCAAAATAGCTTGTCGGTGTTTCAGCTGAAACAAACAAAAACGTACAGGCACTGGTTTCACAGTTTGAACATAATTTAATTAAAATGCTTATCGAGCTAACTGATGTTCAATTAAAGGAAGGTGACTGCACTAAATATGTTTCAGTACTGCAGTTCCCTGGTCATTGTGCAAGTATTCTAGGTAATTTTTGTTTTCTAATTCTACTGCCAATTTGCCCCTTTCAATAAGTAAATATGTCACAGTCTAAGACAAATAGAATATTACGGCTTCGTTTTATGCTTTAGAAATTGTCGGTTTTCATAAAAAGAAAAATGTAAATATCACTCCGTTTGTCCTGTCCTCTCTCTTAAAATGTCACACAACATACACATATATCAATGATGAATTAACAATTGTAGCAACGCGATCTCCGCTTTCAGGCCTAAAACCTGAAACGTAAGCAGGGAGTGTGGCCCTAGAGTTGCTGCAGATTGCGTGCTTTGGTTCTTCAAGAAGATTTAGAGTTCGCCGAAAAGATTTAAAAGCAAACTGAGCGGGCACCTTGTCGAGTACGAAACTGCGGATGGAAACCTGATGGGGTTATCGTGTGGATACGTTCATGCGGCTTCACGTGTATCTGTTTATGTGCGATCGTCTGCTTTTCGTGGCTGTTTTGGTGTCTCCGTTCTGCCGGAATCGTTTTTCCCGTGTGTCCCGGCGTCTTTTAAATGTGGTACGTACACATCCTCGCTGCTCTCTAGCGTGTTTCGCGATTCACAACGATGCGCCATCGAGGCGCCAACGCGGCAAGCGCCGTGGCATTGCGTATGCGTGCACTCCGCAGACGCACATGTGGCTTTCGCGGTCGGCAAGCAGAAGGCCGCTGTACATGTAGTTTACAGTTTGCGTTTTCATCCTGCTATTCATCGCACACCACATAGCGGGCTAAATGATGGTTACATTCCTCCGATCGCTTTCACTGCCTAAATCGGCGTTCGCGTTATGCCCGGGAAATCGCTGCGATATTGTGGCTGGGATAATGAAGTCACAAGATTCCCGATGTTTTGCTTTTATTTATTCCAGCCTCGTTATTTCGCTTTCCAGCGCTTGGCGCGCTCCTAAGGTGATGTTTGTATTCTCGCGTACAGCTTCGCGTTGGAAGACGAGTCTTCGTTCACGTATTGTGTGGTGCGGCATCGCGAAGAAAAAGAAAAACAACAAAAACGAAGATTAGAGATGCAGAACGAAAGCACTTGTTGAAGGCGGCATCGCTCGCTGGGAGCGTTGCGGTCGCCACGAGCGAAACTCTCTTCATTTCGTTTTTAGTTTTGTTCATGCCTCTCCCGTGCTGCCATCCAGCGGCAAAGTCCTGCGCCACGCCATTTTGTTTGGTGTTGTCCGTGGTGTTTTTTCTAGTGTTGTTTTGTTTGTGCGTCTATGTGTGTTGTCTGTCTACGTCCCTTGTGCTCCGTAGGTAATGTGCCTTTCACCTATCTCTTTAATACCTAACCCGTGCGTCCCGGCGAACGCGTGGGAGGTGTGCCGCGGCGACGCATCGGGTCGCACGTTTAAAGGTCTGCGCCCGCCGGCATGGCATGGCATTTGAGAAAAAAAAAGTTGCCGCTCTCCGGGAGCCTCGGCGTTTCACAATCGGTGCCGGACCTCGGTTTCTTTCTGCGCAGGGGTTTTTGCCGTCGTTTCCGATCAACCCGGTGCGAACGGGACCTGGTCCGAAGCGAAGCAATTCGTTCTCTCCGCGGTTAGCGAAAGAAAAAAAGAAAAAAAAAAGCCACCCCCTCTTCGTAGAGAAACGCGCTAGCTGGTAGCAACCGGTGCCTTAAGCGGCGGAGTTGCTTGACCCCTAGCTCTTGTTGGCTAAGCATTCCGGTTAAATGGCAAGCACGCTTCGTAACATGCGTCGATTGTCTTGTGCCCGCGTTTCGCACTGACCGCGAACGCCGAAAAGCCACGCATTTCTTTTTTTTTAATCTTTCATTTCGAGGAAACAAAAGCCCCGCTTCGTTTCGACCCCGGAACGGCCGCCGATCTTCGAAACACCCGGGTCGAGGAAAAGGCAAAAGAAAATTGCGGCCGTCCTTTCGAGCGTGAACCGCGTTGTTCGCGGAGAGACTGCACACATATTTTAGGCTAATGCCTTCCACCCCCCGTACTTCGATTGCACGAGGTCTTCGGAAAGACCCGCATTCGTGTTTCTTCCCACGGAGTCGTCTTCAAACAAACGCCAGCCGAAGGAGTCCGCCCATAGATCACGCGTACACAGATTCTCCTTCGGCTAAAGAAACGAGCCACGCTGGTTCGTATTGCACGTTGACTCGTCGTGGTCACGGCATTCCTCGAACTCGAAGCAGATCTCTCGCCCGTGTCTTTTCTTTTTTGTTTGTTTTTGTTTCTTTCCGCCAACAGATCGTGCACAGTCCGGTTCCGATTCGAAACGCGGTGGGAGTGTTGCCGGAGTGTGCGATAGTGTCAAGTTGTGATTGGCAATCGCGCGTTCTCCGAGATAAATCTTGCACGGCCAAATTGGGGCTTGGCGAAAGCCCGCGCCCTTCGTTTCGCGATCCTCGTTTTAGCTGCACGCGGGTTCGAATGCCACGGTCAATCGACGGACGGGGGGAGGCCGAGGTCGTGCGTGATACGCGAACGCGGCTTCCGTCTCGATCTCCGAAAGTTGCACGCGTGACACGTCCCAGCATCGGTCACGTGCGAGGCAACGCGTCGGCCTTTCTTGCGTTTTTGTCTTGACTGCAGTGCGGACGCAGATAGATTGAGCGTGTCGCCGGGCCCGCAAATACCATGAATCGCAGTGTGTTTCATTTGCTGTTCGGAACTGTCGGTGCCCTGTCGTGTGTGTGTTTGTACTACATTGCCTCTTGTCAACGAAACTGTTAAAGTTATCCGCGCTTTGTTAAGCGGCTATCTCCTTCGCTCGGCGTTCTGAAAAACAATTTATTCGAAGCATTGCTAAAATCTTGTTTGCCATCTTTTGGAGCAGAGCTAGTGAAAAGTTCATTTACAGCTTGGAAGTGTTTGAGCCTTGGTTTGTAATACGAAACAAGGACTAATGTTAATAGCCTTGATCGTCAGTAATTTTGATGAAGTTGTGCTCCTCCTGCCTTGGGCATGAAACTTTTTTTTTTCAGCTTCTGCTGTATTGCAGAACTTTGTTGCTTGCCATTAAGATGCCTGCAAAGCTTCTGCTGTCTACATCTATGAATAGCATGAACCTGCGTCAAATGTTGTATTGAAATACACATGAAATACTGCATTTCCATGCATTCACAGTGGAAGACCAGGCAGCATAAGCCTCTTTGTAACGAGACAAGGTTTAGTGAAGCCATTCAGCTTTTGGCATTCCTCTGCCATTTAGGGTGGTTGTTCAGGCAGATCTTGAAGGAAATGAATGAATGAATGTAAACATTTGTTACGGAGGGCTGTGCCATGATGCCTTCTAGTGCAGAGACCACTATTACATCTCGCATACTAGTTCGCCAGTTTGCTTGGAACATTCTCAGGCTATGAATATGAAGTTGTATACTTGCTATTATGACAGGCAGTTGAACCCCCTTTGTGTGCGGAATATCTGTGTAGAGGTTCTGACAGGATAGTGCAGAACCAGGCAAAGAACTGTTCCTGTAAAAACTAGGTTTTATGTTGTAACTAAAATGGGCACTCCACTTAGTTTAATTCTGAACAGAGATGTAGGTTATACTGTAGCATTGGGATTACCTAGACTACGTTTCATACACAGCGTGCAACGATGTGGAGGCTAGCAAGAATTTTCGTAGTAGCCGCGTTCTCACCGAGAAACAGTTCAGTGTTTTTACCAGCGGTTACTTGAAATTGTTCTTTATTTAGGCTCAATAATGAATAAAAACACTTTATACCTTAAAAATGACGTGCTATACGGCTGGTAATACATTGTTATAAATCATTTTGTGTTTCGTTATGTTCCTTCTCGGGTTTTTCATTTGCAGCCCATTGCAGTGCCTCACGTGTAGGCTTGTACTGAGTTCACGCAATATTGTGCGGCTTGAAACTTGACTCCCAGACATGCAGAGTTGTACATTTTGATTACCGAACTTCTTGAGTAGGTTCCACAGCATTGCGCGCTAAGCATGAAACAGCATATAGTGTGCTTTTCTCAATGTTGCCATGAATGATGCCATGGTTTTACCTGTTATGGTAGCATAACCTCTTCAAGTGCTGGGTGCACAATTGTGCAAGCCAAGATAGGGCACCAAAAGAAAAGCATCGGTGAGAATAATGATATTGAAAATATGTTGCATTCATCTTAGGACACTTCTCATTGGACTTGTGCTCCAAGTTTGAATAGCAGGTGGAAAGTGATTCTGGGGAACCAATAGGAAAGTAGACAGCTGGATGTGTGCTTTTTCTGTTAGCATGTTGTTGTGTAGCGGGTTCGCGTCTTTCATTGAGTTTCGCAATGCTTTACGTCAAGGATATTTTTCAAGTGGCTTGATGGATGTTTTCCCACATATGCTGGACAAATATATCTGACATTCCTCTTTGGAGTTCTCGCAAGGTGTTGACATTATAGAAGTTTGATGAAACTGGCCAAGGAATTGAAAATTTTTAGTTTGTTCTGTAGCAGCACAACTTTATTGATACTGAAGATGCAAGGAATGTGGTGCAAATACTTTTCAGCAGACAGAATTAATTGGCTCCTGAAGGAAGGGTATGATCACGGTCGCCCGGTCTGCTTTGCTCAAAAACTTGTCGAAAATGGCACCATATGATTCCGTGGGTTGATCAGGCGTGGTAGCATACAGAGTGCCCTTTAGGCGACATTGTCGAGATCTACACTACACCATAGCTTGGTTGAGCAGGGGTCAAATGTTGCCGATACGCTTTTCAATACTTTAGCATACTCACTTTTACCTCTTTGGCGACTGCTCTTTTTCCAAATGAGTGCGCATTTTATTATTATTTTTTTTCATTTACAGTATGGTACTACACACCTGTCCTATGTCAGAACAGCCCATGGGCAAAGTAGTGCCTGCTTCTCATTATGTAGACCACCGATAGTCTGATCTCTGGGACATGGCAATGTCTCGGGAACGTTTGCTTTGCACTTTCTTGGCATGCCCACTTGCGGGCTAGCGTGCATGTGTCTATCCAAGATCACGTAGTGCTTGGCGTATCGTTCTGTGCTCGTCTTTCCATAGTGGACTTGGTGGCTGTTCAGATTATGTGCAGCAACGTAAACATACCTTGGAGCATTCCTTTGTTGTGGCCTCTTGCAAATACATGCACCAGTCAATCCTTTGCTGAAGCCCCGAATCACTTCTCACAAACATAATTCACTGACCAGTAGCTGCTGCTTCAAAATGATTATTGAGTACAAGACATTAATGAGACTGATTAGCCTAGTTGTGTAGCTGGCACGCTGCTCTAAACAACTTGGTTAAAAGGTGAAAAGTAAATGAAGGACTAGAATAATAATAAATAAATTCATGAGTGAAAAAAAGAAAAGCCCAAGAAGATAAATGTATAGAAGCATGAAAAATATAAAGATTTTTCAAATAACTACAGACATTGACTCTATGAGCCCTACAAAACCCTGTATGTTTCAGTGGGAGTCATTGTGCATGCGTGCATTGCATTTGACTTGGTGTTGCCTTCACCAGTTACTTTTTATTTAAAATTTTCACAATTTCCGTTGTTATACATGTCGCAAACCAATTGCAAACACCGTGATATTCCTCATTAACTGAAGTACTGGAATTGTTGTTTGTGAGAATGACCTTTGATAATCATGCTTCTGTTTTGATAATCACGCTTCTGTCTAAATGGAACTATTACAGTATGTTTAAGTTGGATTACTCTTGCAGTAGTTACGTACCTGCCGTAAATGTTCATTGGTTATGGCCTTCTGCTGCTGAGCTGGAGGCTACAGGTTCCTTTTTCACCCGCGGCAGCTATATTGTGATGAGAGCAGAAAAAAAAAAAAAAAACTTTCTTGTGCCTAGATGTAGGTGCGCATTGAAGAATCCCAGATAGTCAAATCGAGAGCCTTCCACAATGGTGCCTCTTATTGTCCCTCTGTTTCTTCAGGCCATTATGCCCACTGGACCAATAAATCAGTTTTGGCAGCGTTTCTCTAGCGCGAGGACACAACTTTGTCTATCGTAAAACGAACAATTGCTTTTAGGGGTCAAATACAGCTATTCACAGACACTGTACGAAAATACAGGCACCTGCTGGTAATAGTTGACATCACCCAGCTGCATAACTTGCAACATTCTTTATAACTTCTTCATCACTGGCGGAGCAGGCAGTACAACTTTGTGTTGCGTAAGCAGTCGAGTGGAGTGTAAAGTAGTCCAGGGCATTCTGCAGAATCACCAGGTAGAACGCATATTACAACACATCTCTGATAACGAAAGATGGCCAAGTTCGCAGTTCTGTGGAAGCATTAAATAGGATGAGTAGGAACATATTTGCAAAGTGAAATGGAGGTCACGCTAAATCGTACATCTGCTGGGTCTTCCATAGTTGATTGAAACACCCTATCAATATCCAAGCTAGTGTAACGTCAGCATGTCTTCTTCGTTTTGGGAAAAAGAGCGACCGACGTGTGGTGTCATGCCTGCCTATATCTATGAATGGAACATGTCTTTACTGGCTTTTGCTCCACATTAGTGTGCATTCAAATATTCATGGTGTGTTTCCCCATAGAGTGGACAGCTTTTTACATATAACTGGCAGGATATACGCAATCAAAGAAAGAGAGATGCTCCATTTAATACTTAGCAGGCAACGGTGGAGAAGCTAGTCAAGCAGCACGGTTATAGAGGTGTCATTAGGTGCATATTGCAGTACAGTTGCTTTTTTTTAACTGTGACACTTTCTATGAAGCGGCTGCTTGATATGCTCAACTACAACTTGTGAAAATAAGGGGGCGTGAAGTGACATTATTTGTGCACGCTTGTGCCACTAGTATGCAGCTTTTTTTTTTAACTGTGACACTTTCTATGAAACAGCTGCTTGATATGCTCAACTGCAACTTGTGAAAATAAGGGGGCGTCAAGTGACATATTATTTGTGCACGCTCATGCCACTAGTATGCAACATACTCTGTTTTGGTCGCCAGTGTAAGCAGTGTGCTGGCGACCAAATGGCGATCTAGTCGCAAGAATGGGTAACCTTTCTTGTAGTAATTGTGCCAGACTTTGTGACCAAAGTGAATAAGATGCGACGTTAGATTGAATTGCTGATGAATCCCTTGAGTTGCATTTAAGTAAAAAGAAGTCTTACAAGTGCTAGCTTCTTCTGAAGTAATAGAACCCATTGCTAAGCACTGCTGGAATGGCTTGCAGGAGCTTTAACTGTTACTGCCAGGATCACTCACCAACTGTGGGTTTTCGTGTGATGTCATAGGTTGGATTCCTGACAACAGCAGCAGCATTATTACTTAGGCAGGATGCATAATTGCTCATGTGCTGTGCTTAGAGTGAATTTGAAGTACCCCGGATGACCAAACTCACTTGCTGCCCTTCATTATGGCATCTATTGTAGCCCGGGTGGGACTTTGGGACATTTATACCACATATATCAGTAATTATCACTGTTTCTTTTTTGGAAGTACACAAATAAGGACAATTTTAAGATTACTTGATGTGGTAGATCAGTGGCTGGTTTGCTACTGCGCACAAGATCACAATTTTAATTTCTGGCTTTGGTGATTGCACCTGAGTGCCAGTGGAACTAAGAAAAAATTAAGATTGGCAGCTGAGGGCAAGTTGGTACGTTTCTGTCATGGAGAAAGCAGCACGAAAGATGCAGCTCAGAGTGGAGAGCAACAGCAGGATGGGCGCATAACTCACAACAAAGATTTTATTTGACCCAAGGGATATTTATACATGTACTAGAAAAACAGAGTAGCATACACAGCAAGCAAACCAACTTGTATAGACAATGACCTTTTGTGTACTTAGATTATAGGTGCACATTATAGAATTCCAGGCATTCAGAATTATGATATCGCTGCGTGCTGCTGGGCTAATAGGTTCGTACTTCTTGTGGCAGAAAAGATGCAGAAACAAGGAAACAACTAGATGGGAAAGAATGTCGCAACTTCCGAAGCGCTGGCAAGACTAGAACTCCTAATTGCAGCTTCGTTTATGCCCCTTTGCAGGTTCGCTTTGTGAAACTCCCACCAGTTATCATATTTTGCATTGCTGCCTGCAGTGCAGCTATGGATTGTTTGACCCTCTTTGAGAACATTGATCTTTGTGAGCTGTGCATTTTGAAGCATGATCATTCAAGGTAAAGGGATTATGGGGTAACTCCTGTTGGGTCATTTCTGTGGTCAAAGCGTTTATCGCCTGTTATTAGGGTGGGGCACTTCCCGAACTCCATAATATTTTTGCCCTAGTAACTTGTATGGAGTGAGTGTTAGTCTCTAGTTATAATATATTCTATTCTACGATTCACCGAAATTGGCAGCACAGCTGCTCACTGGAGTCGGCTGTATGGAGCAGAACTCGAGTGTCAGTACCTTCGGTACTTTATAAGGAAATCTAACTGGCATAAACTTTTATGTGAAGTATGTCGGCTTGCATTACTTCATACCACTGTAGAGCGCACCACTATCTTTTGTTTCATTTTTCACGTATTTGAATGATATAATGTTGAATAATTTGTACTTATAAAGCAGAATTATGACTCATAATATGATTATATGGGGCTGAAACTTGGAGGATGGAACGAAGGATGTTAGGCGCAACATTAAGAGGCAGAAAGACCATGGTGTGAATCAGAGGGCCAACGGGGATAGCTGATATTCTAGTTGACATCGAGAGAAAGAAATGGAGCTTGGCAGGCCATATAATGTGTAGGGCTGGTAACCGATGGACCATTATTTGCAGAATGGAGGCCAATGGAAGGGAAGCACAGTTGAGGACGGCAGAAAACTATGGGGTGATGAAATTAAGAAATTCGTAGGTGCAGGTTGGAATCGGTTGGCGCAGGACAGGCGTTATTGGAGATCACTGGGAGAGGCCTTCGTACTGCAGTGGACATAAAAATAGGCTGATGATGATGAGTTTGTGAATGAAAGCACACATCTGGTTGTGTTGACAATAACTGGCCCCTTGTACCATTTTGTACATGCGCTTGTCAAATGTATAGCATATTTGATCCTTAGCTTTCTTATGAATGGTAACAAGTCAGCGAGTTTTGGCTAATGTCTTCTGTTTCTGGAAGCCCGAAAAGTTTGAAATAACTGAAATGTATGAGTGGACATGCTTGAAACAACCAGTGTCAGAATCCATGTTGAAAATACCCCGGTCCAATCAAAATCTTGACATTTGTGTGAATGAGTGCTCACCAATTGAAAAAAAAAAAAAAAGCCCCATAATCCCATATCAACATGTGGGGGTCCCAATAAAAACTCATCTTTCCATATATGGAGGTATGCCCCCATATGATATATGTGGAAACTTTTTTTTTATATAGAACCCCCATATGTTCATGTAATCATGTGGAACTTGCCCCCATATGTTGAATTGAGATCATTAGATATGGCATTTACTTTCTTTTTATACTGTAGTTAGAGTATTTAGTAAGAGCATGATGTGACAGTGGTAGACATAAAATGTGGCCGTATATATTGGAGGGGTCGACTCCACCCCCTTACAGAGCCACCTCTGGGATTTACATTGTAGTGGTTAGTGCCAAAAGACACGTACACATAGAAAGAGGGGGAAGAGCAACTGTTGGACTAGTTAGTCCCGCATAACTGTATGGTAGGCGCTTTTAGGAAAAACCAGGGCAAAGAATGTGCAAAACTCAGACATGTTTATCAGACTGCAAAAATACTTGCAAGGGCTATGAGACGCATCATAGTGGGAGGACTCATACTGCCAAAGCTCGGTACACGAGCACTTAAGCATTCTGCCCCCGCCTGCAGTACGGGGCCACCTCGGCTGGGTACCAAACCCGCGACCTCATTCACAGCAGCGAAGTGCTGTAGCCACTGAGAGCCACAGCAGGAGGTTCCGGCATTTCCTGTCGTGCAGTTTTAGTAAGAGCAGCTTGCACATTTGTGCAAAACACTGCAGTCAGGTTCTTTTTAAGTACTTTCCTGGCGCTTGTGTATGTGCAGGGTGTCCCAGCTATTGCGCACAAATATTTAAAAATATGCAGATGTGAAGTTGTTTGCCATTGCTGCTTGGAGATGCTCAGATTATTTTTTGCATTCCGCCTACTTACATAATTACTGTTAATTATTGAACTCAAATATTATAAGTAGTTGAAAAATGTCATTCAGAAAATTGTAGAGCATCATGAAAAAGAAAATAGCGGCTGGGGTTCAACGTGGATTGAACCTAGTTATACGGGCGAAAGCTCTGTTAAGCATGGTTAGACACGGTTCTTCAGTGCTTCTTTCCGGCGATCTATATCGGTTGGGTGCTCAGACTCAGCCTGGCGACTGCGGCGAAGAGTTGACGCGCTCGCACCGGCGCGTGCCTCGCCCATGGCGAGACTGAGTGCCGCCGCAGCAGCTGTACGTGCGTTTATAGTGCGATGTTATCGGCGCGCGGACGAGCGTCGCTCGACGCCGCGTGCGTCGGAACGCGTTGGCAGGGTCCGGTTACGTTGGCTGCGCCAGTGCGTCGAACCATCGGTCGAACTATATACAGGCGCTGTTTTCGCCAACGTGACGTAACGTGTGCGCGCGCTTCACGCTACGTCGGACTATACTTGGGCCTTTAAACTTTCGCCTAGCCACGTGGTACGCAGCGGCGAGGCTCGAGCGAGCGCAGCTGCGACGCCTCTGCGCAGTGGATCACGTGACGTGCCGTCACAGATTCGCGCGGGCGGCTGAAGGTCAAACGCGCGCCGAGATTGACCTTGGGAGTTGTGCGCTCTTACAACTCCCGATACAGCGTTCTGTTGCTCAATACGTGCTACGTAAGCGTTTTTCCGAGCGTGAAAGAAGCCCGCGAATACACGAGAAGTGCCTCGATCGGCCAGTCGGGCGGCAGTTTGTTTTTAGTTGGGATACCCTGTATATCGTCTCATTGTCTCGATATAATTGCCTATATTGCAACCAAAGCTGCACATCGCGTCAGCGAACCGTTAAAGAGGACACCGAGAGCGTTCTCGCCCATTGTCCACTAATCTTCCTGCGAACGACGCCGGCTGAATGGAAGGCACAAGTGTACGAAGTTGGGCACGTTGGTTCAAATTTAAGGTTGTGATAACAGCGCCAGCGATGGAGACGAAGTAAGACACATACTACTTCTCGCCAACTCCGTGCAGTTCGGCGAAAACTGTGGGTCTCGTCAGCCAGTCGAGATAGATAACCAGAAGAAGGGTTTATTGTCCGCCTCTGATCGCTCTCCGTGCGGCGTCAACTGAATGGAGGGTGAGGCATTACGGTAGAATTAATGGCGTAAAATGGGTGGGTCTTTCTATTTCTCAGAATTATAAGAGTGCTTTGACTTCGCCGAGGTGACATACTATTGTTTACGGAATGTTGTAGAAGTCGACGTGAGCTTCAGCGCTGGTGGCGCCATCTTGCGACGTTGAGTTCAGTCGGCGTGCATAAAGCTAGAATTGAAATTGAAATATAACCTGAACAAACGTAAGTTTGGGCACGCTGGTGTGAAATACTAGGCCGGAGCACTTTGTCTGCGTATTATTTTGCACTGTCCGTGCGCTTTCTTGTGCGCTAAAAGGCGAAACTATCAACGAAGTGACAGGAAACGTGCAACATATGCGCCGACTTAAAAGGCATCCGTCAGTGACACAATCCTATTGACCTTCTGCACACGCTCGCACACGTATTTTTTTTTTTTCCGTACTCACATTTTTGAACAAACCGCAAGATGTTGCTACCAACCGCACCGCTACGTCCCCCCTTTCCACCAGCTATTCTGTAAAACCGCGGCGCGTATTACAGAGGAAATTAGCCAAACGAATGTCCTATCTGTTCTTTTAAAACTCGCAGCCCGCGGTCGCTATCCATTGGCTGACACCACTAGCCGTAGCATTTTGGAGCACTGCGCGGAGATCTTCGCAGAAGCCCCGCTTTAAGGAGCCCTTGTCAGTGACTTTGATGAGAAAGAGGAGGCTGTCAGGCTGTAGGAGGCGAGGGGTGGGCTGACTCGTAGTGATTCTTTCGTTTCTGGGCCCCCTTATACGCCGCGTCGCGAGTGTGACACTCAGTTGTTACAACCGGCAAATGGCAGCACCTGTCGGGGAGCGACCGTTGCCGAGAGAAGTTGGCAGCGCCCGTCCTCTCGTTTGGTAGCATATACGCCTGTCTCGGCGAGGACGTCTAAGATGGATGGCGTAACGGAGACGAAGAAATGGCCGCTCGGTTGCTCGCTCCGTGCCATCTTCTCGAAGGTTGCGCGATGCCCTTACTTCGCTGTCTGCCCCTAATTGCCCCCCCCCCCCTCTTCTTCATTTGTGTGTTGTGTAGAGCCTAAACAGGTGAACGCGCGGTGAACCGGACGTCGAGGTTTCTACTCCATACGCAACGCTTGTGCAAAATGTACATTGCGAGGACTACACATCCTCTATCTGTCTTTGTCAAGATGCGTGTAATAACTGGACATTGCACGGGCACTCTCCTATTAGGAGATGTCGCTTTAAGTGACAGGAATACTGCGGTGTGGATTAGCGAGAAAACGGTTGTAGCTGACGTTCTAGCCGAGTTTTAAGGAGGAGTGAATTCGTACAATCCTTGTAATGCGTGCAGCGTATAGTTGCCGCCGCTCCGAAGCAGCAACGGAATGAGTGCAAAGGAAACGGAAGCGCAGTCGAGCACGCGGCGAGTGTAGGATGGAGTTGCCACGAGACGGGCAATCGAAGATCACTGGGACGTGTCTTCGCCCTGTTGTGGTGTATAGAGTAGGCTAATGTTGATGAACGAGCGGCTTTTTTTAGCCTCGTCTTGCTGCAGTGGATAGACCGCTTTGGCACGTCGTCGGGTGCATTTGAACCCCTTCTTTTCTTTTTTCACAGCTTGAAGGTTCTGAGGCAAAACAAAAACAAATGTGCGAAGTGACACCTGTCAGATTTTTGCTTTCAAAGGCCCCTAAGCGGAGGCAGCTCTGTGAAGGTAGAGTACGTGTATTCGAATGCCTAACAATTATAATGGAATAACGGTTGTTTTTTAAGAAGCGCGTCGTCTCTCCAGTTATACTTAAAGAGAGCACGGTCATCGAGACGTTTCCTTGCTCGACGTTCCTCTGTCGAGAGTTTTGTATACGAGGTTACATGAGGTTTCTGCTTCTATACAGTTTCAGCTGCGAGTGGTAGTACTGGCTCCAGCGCCCCCTAGCTAAAACTGTATTAGTGGAATTTTCGCATAACACCTCATATACACACTATTGACAAAGGCCAATCCTCCTGCCGAAACGTCGAGTAAAGAAACGCCTCCGTGGACCATGCAGTGACCCGTTCACTTTATGGACGTACGTATATTCAATTCTCTGCAACGGCCTGCCGTGTGCCTCCCCCAAGAGTTGTTTATTCGGAGAGCACGAGCAGTCAGAGCCGCTAGCGCGGTGGTGGCAAAGAGAAAATCGCGGTCGACAGATTGGTCTGGACTCCGCTTTGAGATCCCTTCTCTTCCGAGTGCCGAGAGGGGCCGTGCCATATTTTTGGCCACGCCGCGGAGGGGGGAAAAAGTGCTGCAACCACCTTTCTCCTCCTATTCCTGCCTGGACTCTCCTCTGAGCCTTCAAAGTCTTTGCTCCCGCTTTTCCAGCCGCCGACTTATCGAGTTGACAGAAACCTGAAAGTTGAAACGGTAGCTGGTGGGGGCACGTGAAAGCTCAACGAGAGGGCTGTGCTTGTTAAAAGTCTTAGGAACGTCCCTCCTCGTGGTTTCGGTTCCCTAACTCTTGATATTTTTCGCGCGGAAAGCATTGGAAGCCCGCATTTCTGGCACTCGGTTTCACAGGCGTAGCTTCGCGGCGCGTTCTTTCCTTTATTTCTCCCTCTGCTCTTTGCGCGAGAAGCGAACGTGATGGGTCATGCCCTCCATTTGATTCGAGCCGTGTATTTCGGGAGCTGAGAAGAGCGGAGCACCGTTTTGTTTTTCTTTTTTGTTTTGTTTCTTCATTTGTGCTGCTCCAGCTTGCCTCCTCCGAGCTGTTTTGAAGGCTGCTTTGGCAGCTTTCTTAGGCAGCAGTGTCGAGCACGACGAATTGGGCTTCACGTCTTTTTATTGTTTCGTCAAACGATACGCATATATATTTGTATTCTAGTAGCATTTCAGAATCTCATGAAATGATGCTCTGCGTGTGTTTTCCTTTACTTTCTTTTCTTTTGTTGTAATAAAATAGTAGAAATGAGGCTGAGCTGCGCACAGCTACGCAACCTTTAAGAGGTACTTTCTGTGACTAGGTAAAGCACAAGCAAACATCTTCCAAGCTCCTTTGACTTCAGCACGATGTCAAGCTTGCCACTGTGCTGGCACGTCTTTCTGCCTGCCCTGTTTACGTGCAGGCTCAGTTGTGTGAGTGTGTTTTTGTTTTGTTAGACAAGCTAACCAACGAGCTAGCTCTACACCGTGTCATTTTTCGTTTAAGTCGGTGCGCGTTTTCAACTAGATTGCCACTTTGCATCTTTTCAGTTGGCCTTCTCGCAGCGTAACTGTTGAGCCTTTAGTCTTCCGACGTGTCTGTACCCCCCATTCATTCTTATTGAAGAAATTAAGTAGTCGCGCCACAAAAGTCGCGCCTCAAAGCCAGCCACACGCTTACTAAACCGTCTTGGTTTCTTTCTTTTTTGGGTACATGCGTGGAGGCTGTTTAAATGTCGCTTTATCACTTGGGAAGGAAAAACACTAACAGCGCGATAAATAATACTCGGGTCAGGGTATTTCTTTAGCTTAATGTCGCCGTGACAGCACAAAAAAGGAAATCCGACAAGGAGGATGTGAGGACTTCTGTCGACGTTAATGCGGTTACCATTGAATCAATGTAGCGACTCGCCGTATATTTCCATCGCGGAAACGCGTCACGCTCGAGGCGTGCGCGGCAGCCGGGCTGCTCCCTGGCGCTTCCCTCCGGACGCGTTACGCCATCTAGCGGCGCCGCCGCGAAGTCGGCGCACCGAGCGCGTCTGAATTAATATCCAGGCACGAGTGTCTGAATATGTATGTGAGGCGGGACCGATTTCGCCCAGCACCGGATAAATTTGAAATGATCTTTATTATTCTTCTCTCTCACTCGTTGAAGAGCGGCACATACCCATGACCCAAATTGGCGTCAAAGAGATTGATTGAAAGGGCGCCAGATACCGAGTGTCTCATACCCAGTGAGTCAAGTTGTTGTGAAAGAGGTTACATGCAGACAAAAGCATGCACATCTAGAATTGGGTAAAGTTCCTCAAATAATGCTAATCGTATTAAAACATGTCCCACAATTCGTTTAGAATCCGGTTCCCTCAGCACGGCAGCCCGAGTCACTACCAGAACGTGGGACTAAACAGTGATCCAAGTTGGCTTGAAAGAAATACATACGTACGTACATACATACATACATCATACATACATACATACATACATACATACATACATACATACATACGTACATACCGCAAACTTGGTGAAGTTCCTAAGTAATGCTAATCATACCATTAATTTAAAAAATGACTGTGAAACCACGGGTTTAGCTTGTAATCAATGTAACTATAATATACGAACTAGTACGTTGGGCTAATTTTACTACGGTTGTATATAGAATAAAATATCTTGACGCCAAATTTTTGGACCTTGCATTATGCATTGCATGTTATACCTTACGCACGCCACAGCGAGGGGACGCTATTTGAGCACGTTGTGGGTGCGGCAGAAAACTTGTATCTGAAGCCCAGCACCTAAGCGAGCTCGCACACGATTTGACGTCACAGAAGCAGCGCAGCTGAATTTTATTCACCATCGCTCGCAGTCACTGGACCGTTCTATGCAGCTGCACGTGTTACTTGGTCTTCGCAGAAGTACGTTAAACGGTACATTATCGCTTACGGTTGGCAGCTGTACAGAAAGTTGGGCGAGTTACGCCTTGGCATTGCAATAACTGATGCGCACTCGTTCTTGTTCGGAATGACCGACAGCGCCGAATGCAGTACCCATGGTTCCGAATGAGCTGCAGTACACGTAAGCGTCCCCTGTGAAGAATTCCCCCAAGTAAACGTACTCCTGCGCAGATTGTAGAGGCTGACTGGCGGCCATGAATTCTTGTTCCCTTGCCAAGCTATTGAACATTGCCTTTGTCATCTGCATATTAGTCTTCAACCCCGCTGTTACAGTTTCGCGGTTAAGGCGCTCCATCATTTGTTGCAAATCATCCCCAGTGTTGTTGAACAGGACAATGTCATCTGCAAACCGAAGGTTGTTGCGATATTCGCCGTTTATCCTCACTCCAAATCTTTCCCAGTCTAATGGCTTGAATACTTCTAAGCGTGCAGTGAATATCAATGGAGGGATTGTGTCTCCTTGCCTTACCCCCTTCTCGATAGGTAATTTTCTACGTTTCTTGTGCAGAACCAAGGTTGATGTGGAATCTTTGTAGGTATTTCTTAAAAATATTCGCTTATGCCTCCTGTACTCCGTCATTACGCAATGCCTCCATGACTGCTTGTATCTACACTGAATCGAATGCGTTTGTTTTTTTATAATCTATGAAAGCCATATATGAGAGGTTGCTTGTACTCAAATTGTACTTATGCGGCTTAGTTTCCTACAAAAAAATTTACTAGAGGCAACTCTGGCGCTATGTAGCGTCTGCGAAAGTTGAAAGTATAGTGGATGTCCGAAAAGTTAAGTGCGCTGGGGAACTGGTGGTCTTGAACATTTTAAAGTCTTACTTATACGACAGTGCAGTTATCAATACACAGGAGATGCTGCAAATGTCCGCCACCGGCTTGCAAGGCGTGTATGCCCAATGACGCTGCATATTGTTAAACGCTTGGTGTAAGGTTGCTGTACAGTTAATCTGTGCAATGTGGCGGTTTAATGGCTGCCTGTAGCTGCTCCTGCCGTGTGTGGGGATTGTTTTCGTGTACACACCCTGATCCTTTGCACCCCACAGGCCTTATCGGACGAACTTTACAGGTCCTGCGCTATCATTCTGCTCATGAAACAACGATGTCATTCGCAATTATCATCGTATTTCTTTTGTTGCTTGTTTTCTCACTGCGCAGTTATTTTTCGCACACCGCAGTATATATATGTGGCGGTATCAACCGACACGAGGATGATTGGAAGTACATGGGTTTGTTTGAACGTCGTTCTTTTGACATTAAAACGCCTTTTGTCACTTTGCAGATTGAATAATTTTCGACAAAATCTTGCTTTTTAAGTTCACCAAATTTCTTGCTGGGTTTAAAGAAATACATCAGAGCTCGGGCAATTTAGAAAGATAAGGCGTAAAGAATAACAACACGAGGACGTGTGAAACCCCCGCGAGCGCGAAGAATAGAGAAAACCAGTCCTAACCGTGTGGCACGTAGTTCCCTACAGTTAAATTTTGAAGGAAGCTCTGTACGGGACTCGCCACGTGACATCCGAACTCTCTTAAAGGAGTACTGACACAAAGAATGCCGATCTGTTTTTTTTTTCTTTCTGCTTCAGTAAGTAACTAATGACGCAGTAATCACGGCACGAAACATCATTTCCTTCAGAGCGCGACAGGTAATTATATGGGGTCTTGTTTGCAGCGACCAGTGCAAGTTTCGGTTTCAGAGAGCAATGGGATGAGCGAGAGAAGGAATGTAAACACAGCTGGGGCGCGTGATCGCAACAACCTCTGACGTATACGCTCTGACGCGCGCGCAGGGGCGCGAGTTTCGTGTCGCTAGTGCTACGCCTGCTTTGCGATGTCCTCGCCACCACCGTCGTCGAAGGCGTCGTCCAGCGGAGACGATTTCCTGCGGGCGGGAGTGGCCGCCGTATTCAGAGGTGGTCAATGACTTTCGATTCGACCCGCTGGAGCAAGCAGCGACTCGCATATTGCGGCCGGCGACAGCGAGGGACGAACCTCAATGTCCTCGCATCGGCCACGTTCAGTGGCAGTCAAGCTGATAGTGCGGGTGATCTGCGGACACGACAAAATATGCCGCTTAATTCTGCAATTGCAGCGACATGGAGAGCGTCCTGCTACAAGTAATAACTGAGAAGAAGAGCGCATGCAAGCAGCGTGCGTTTGCAAGCAGCCTTTTTTCTCGGTTGTTTACAATTCTTCCTTGATGTCGATGTCGCGAGGTGTGCTGCGTCTTGCGGTTGGCTGCGCGCACGCGTACTTTAAAATTGATTTTAAGTATGTTCTAAGCTATATTCGCCGTTGCTATTTTGCAGACGATGTGCGCGTGTGTGTGTGCCCACGCAAATCGATCTCACGCGTTATCTCCACTTCGAAATGTTCTGTCGGTACTCCTTTAACCCGGCAGCAACGCGGAGACTAGCGCGGTGGACGCATTTCGCCAATTCGTGCCCCCCCGTCTGCCCAGTGCGCGCGCTTTGTCTGCGGTTTCCCTTCCGTTCGCACGCTTCGAGCCATGGCTCGAGCAACGCGGTTCGCGCATCTCTTGTTGCCGGGCGCGTTCCGAGCGAAGGTAATCGGAGGAAGCTCCCGGTCCAGGCGGGCGGCGGTTCTGGTCGCAACGGCTAAAGCAGCTAACCACACGACGAGCGCTTCCGGCGCCTACATTCGGCGCCACGTCGGCTCACGTGACCGCCGAACTTTTCTCACGCGACCCGCGCAGCAAATCTGGCGCGGGCAATTATTTGCGCAGAGGGATTCGCGGTTACGCCCGGTCGGAAAAATTGGAATCCCTTTACTCGCTGCTTATACCGCAACTACACGGAGCGCGTTTCTCCGACGCATTTCGGGCGCCTCCGCGCGTATTTGCCGCCGCGCGCCGCCATTTGGAATTAATTTCAGCTGCCACTGGCAGTGTGGGCGGCGCCGGGCGAGAAATAAACGTCGATGCGCCTGAAATGCGTCGGAGAAACGCGCTTCCTGTGGTTGCAGCCTAAGCGGCGTGCAAAGGGATTCCAGTTTTACGCTTCCAGCCCCCTTCCCCCCCCCCCCCCTCTTAAGACGCCGCAGACGGGCGGGAGACGTTTCGCGCTCGGAAGTAAACTCGGCCGCGCGCGTTCTTTTGTCCTTGCGCGTGCAATGCGATCGCGACACGTGACGGAGTCGGCGCGCGCTCTCCTTGCAGCGATAACGCCGAGAACGACCGCGTCACGGCCGGCGAAGGCGAGAACTGCACGGAACCCCCGAAGGGGTTTTTGAAGATCCTTCCGAGCTCCTCTCTTTCGACAGAGGCTGCCCTAGCGTCGAGAGACGTTGCGATGCGTCTCTCGCCGCCGACGCGCCTGTTCGACGTCGGCCTCCTCCCCTCCCCTAACCGTCGTGGGCGTCGTCGCCAGAGGCTTTCTTTTGTTCCCGCCTGTCGACGGCTGCCAATCTCGCCTTACGCCGCGGGAAACGGAAGCGGCTGTAACCAGAGCGTTTGTGGGTGGAGGAGGCGAAGTGTGCTTTACGCATGGCCTCGTCGGTTTTGTTCTTTGGTTTGCTTTGTGGGAGCGCTGGCGTGTGCGGAGATGGACGGTCGTCTTTCCCTCCCCTCCCCCTCTCCGGATCACTCCAGTGGTTTTGTCTGCGACCTTCTCCGTGTCACTGATACTGTCACGACTTCGCTACGCTGTGTCGTCTCCTTCGCTTTCTTTCGCTGACGGGGACCGCGTTTCTGTGAATGCGACGAAGCGGGTCGCGTTTGCCTGCACATGATTCTAATGCGACGCCGAGATCCGTTTTCGTGTAGCGTGTCGAGCTCGGTGCGACGGATGAGGGGATCCCTTACTTTACATTGCATGAACGTTGGCACACAGCGTCGGAAAGCATGACGTCAGTTTTTCTCCCCTCTGTCCCGTGTACGCTAGTTTTGAAGTCGAGCTATCGCTTCCATCTGATGCATCATTAACGTGAATTCGATGCGCTGGAAAGATGATGCGCTAAGTCTCGTTCGCGAGAACTGACTGTAGCCTCGAGGCGCTGGATACAGCCTGCCGTTACAGCTATAGCTCGTAAGGCGCATGCGTAGTTGGTTCGCCTACGGTAAAGTGTGGCGTCATTTTCACTAGAACCAAACTTGTACAAGCTACAGGAAGAAAGAAAAAAGAAGAGTGACTGATTGCAATACAATTATTTCATTCAAAAATGTTATTGATTACACTGACCAATCACTCCACACGAAAGTAATCGATTGATTGCCCTAAAGCAATTGATTACTTCTACGTCACTTTCCTGCGAACATTTATTAAAATTGCACAGATGCAGCAAATAGAACTAGTTGACCTGGCACTTTCAGTGGGTCCTCAGCGTATCCATCACACGTTGTGATGGACACACGACGTGCTTCAATATCAATTTTTTTTTAAATTTTTCATCGGTCACCTTCTCTTTTTTGTATGAAGACATCAGGCAGCGACGACGAAAATTCGCTGTACGGTGGGGCGCTGTTGTAATGCACAAACGCCGTGCGCACAAGTTTGCGGTTACTCAATGCAGCGGTGCTCGCGTATGGGTCTCCCTATGAAGCGCAACGCCTCATTGGTGCCACGGCTCGGCCAATACGCTTCCGGAAAGTGAAGAAGCCGAAGAAAGAAAAAAAAAAAACAGTAGTGCGTACGTAATTTCCTGGCGTTAGCGCCCGAAGTGGCCGTCGCTCTTGAGACATACCAGCGCCGGCTAAATTGGTCGGCCAACATCTGATGAGAGCGTTGTGAGATGAGCAGACAAGTACTGAGCTCCCAGGTTTGCCTGTCTGAGCATGCGCGTATACACGAAGATGCTGCGTGACACGATCGATGGCGTTGTATACTGTCATCGTCTTCATCGTCGCCAGAAATTGAAACTACTCGCCTATATACCACATTCGTTAGGCCTATCCTGGAATACGCGAATGTCTCCTGGTTTCCACATACTCATAAACTTTAATTAAATTATGGGGTTTTACGTGCCAAAACCACTTTCTGATTATGAGGCACGCCGTAGTGGAGGTCTCCGGAACTTTCGACCACCTGGGGTTCTTTAACGTGCACCTAAATCTAAGTGCACGGGTGTTTTCGCATTTCGCCCCCATCGAAATGCGGCCGCCGTGGCCGGGATTCGATCCCGCGACCTCGTGCTCAGCAGCCTAACACCATAGCCACTGAGCAACCACGGCGGGTTACTAATAAACTAATAGCGATGCTAGAGAGGGTGCAGAGAAAGGCAATCAGATTTATTTGCAACGAGTACAACCTAACCGCCTCTCCACCCCAACTAATTAACAGGGCCGGATTACTCGCTTTACAAAATCGTGCCAGACTTGCTCGTGTGAAAGTAATCTACCAGCTGTTACATAAGACGTTGTTTATAGATGGCTCCCGCCACTTGATTAAAGCTGAAGCTTGACAGACACGTCATAATCATCCCCGATCACTACAAAATTACCGTTTTAGCACCGACTGTTTTAGATTTTCATTTTTTTCACTCGCAACTAGATAATGAAGCAACTTACCTTCACATTTTCTCATCCGCTCATCACTAGAAACCTTTCCACAATATCATGAGATTCACCTACACGCCTCGTAGACATGACTTGTCGACCTTATTCCGTTGTGTTGTAAATACCATTTAAAAAAACTTGTTGCGACCTATCTGTAACTCTAATGGTCCATCGGTTTTCTGCCCTACGCATTACATGGCATGCCTAACTCGTTTTTTTTTTTTTTTTCTCTCAATGTCACCTACAATATCGGCTATCCCTGTTTGCTCCCTGATCCACACCGGTCTCTTCCTGCCTCTTAAAGGGACACTAAAGGTTAATATTAAGTCAACGTGGACTGTTGAAATACCATCCCAGAAACCTCGGAACGCTTGTTTCGTGCGAAGAAGAGACTTATTTTAAGAGAAAATGCGTTCTGAAGCGTCCGCGTACCTCTAGCGCAGTTCAAATCACCCGCCCTCCGGTCGAGGAGTATTGACGTCATGGTCTCATAGTGACGTCGCGCCGTCGGTGAGTAAAACGGCTCCCGCAGACGGCGCTACGGCTTTTCTGCACAAAACGCAAACGCGCGGCCAGAAACAGAGCCAAGACAGAGCCGACAGCAGCGCGAAAGCTAGCGGAAGGGAAAGCGCACGGCGATAAGCTGGTTCTTTATTTTATGACGCCAACTTCGACTCTCGTTGCAATGGATGACCCTGACAACGACACATTAGCTCGCGATGCTGGGCTCGAGTTCAGCGATTTAAGCACTGATGAACGTGACCTGCTGTTTAGGGCTCGCGCTGCCGGCGTCGTTGCGTGCTACTATGACGACGGCCTGCTTTGAAAGGCACTTCACGCGACTTCAGTAAGTCGGCGTTGAACTCGTAATCCTCTGGACGAAAGTGCAGCGAGCACACTACGTGATTTTTCGGCTCTTTGCCAGCGCGCTGTGGCAGAGGTACGGCACTTAACCACTTCGAACGGAGAGGTTCACTCGTTGGCACACAGTGATAAGTAACGTTGGATACGCCGCTGCAACTGCCCTTGGCCAAGTTCCGCGGACCGTTCGCGCATCTCGCGACATCACATCGACGTGGAATTCTCGCTGCTTGTTCCAAATGCAAGTTTCTCGAGCCAGCAGGACCACCGCAGCACGACGCGATAACGCAACAACTGAAACCCCAAAGCACGCGCGGCGCAAAGTCGAGTGAAAACGAAACCTTTCGATCACCCATACTACCCAAGGGTAACGTCAAAATGTCATTTTTTCTTACAGTCGAATAGAAGTAGACAAGTAGCATTTCTTCCGTCTTATAATCTAATGAAATGATCTTTTTATACGAGTAGTTGAGTACTAGTGACATAAATTATGATGAGGAGTGCTTTCGTCATCGGGCTAGTACCGGAATGTCGCTGGGGTGTCTCAAATCGTGTCATGCATTTACCTCAATTTCTCGGTTACTAAAGCTCTGTTCGCGATTATATTGACGCCTTGGACGTTCTAGAGCATTGCTTTATCACTTTAACTTGACTTTCTGGTAACCTTTAGAAGAGGAAGCTTTAGCTCGGGTGCTCTTATCTAAATACATGTTCAAGGAGAATGAGTTTTTCTGGGCAACCACTGCAGCAAATTTGGCGGGGTTTGTTGCATTCAAAGGAAAGATGACCGTTGGTTTCGAATTTTTGATTTAGGTCGTAAATGTTTTATTAAAAAGTGGCAAAAATCTATAGTTTTGAGAAAACCAAACTATCAAGTTTACAACGCTGTAGCTCAGCAAGGAAACATGATGTAACAAATATGTAAATAGCACCTAATAGTACATCTAATGCGGACAAAATTGATATGTTACGCATGAATCTCAAAAAATTTAATCTGTAAATATAGCTTTTGCGAGAACCTTGTACACAACGTAAGAAATTCACGTAATATATACAATGACATATCAAATTTGTCCGCTTTCGATGATCTAGTGGATGCCGTTTACAGAACCGCGATATGTGTTCTTGATGCAGAGCTATTAACTTATAAAATTCGTGCTTCTATTGTTTTTCAAACTTTTGAATTTCTAAAAATCTTTTTAACAAAATTGAAACCCTAAATCGAAATTCCGCTTCCAACAGTCACTACAGTTTAACTTTCTCTCTCAAATGCCACAAATTTCATTAAAATCGGTCCAGGGGTTATCTCAGAAAAACGTTTTCACGTTTTACATGTATTTGAATAGGCCGCGTCGGAGTTGGGCCCGAGCTAAAGCTTCCTCTTAACGTTACGCCTAACGTTCTTCGTTCCATCGCTCGTGGCTCGATCCTTAACTTGTTCTCGAGCTTCTTTGTTAACCTCCAAGTTTCTGTCCCATATGTTAGCAGCGGTAGAATGTAATGATTGTGTACACTCTTCTTTTAAACGACAGTGTTAAGTTCGCAGTCAGGATCTGACAATTTCTGCCATATGCACTCCAACCCATTTTATTCGTCTGTAAGTTTTCTTCTCATGATCAGGGTCCCCTGTGGGTAAATTGACCTTGATAAACGTACTGCTGAACAGGCTCCAGAGGCGTTCTTCTGTAATTCCCGCCGAACTCAAGCTCTCAAATCTGCGTCTCCTGTTGCAGCGTGGCCCGTCAGTAAAGTAACTGATTGACGTTTAATTGATTACTGAAAGAAATTGAATTACAGTCAGCGTTACCCCCCAAAACTACCAAAAATGCAATCGATTATAGTTAATTACGTGCAATTCGTTGCGTGCAAGTACAACCAGATCTCCGTGAAGAAATAGCCTGTAAGCCAAGCCCGAGCTTATTGGTTAACTTCACCATGCTCGCACCACAAACAAACAGTTATCGTTACCTCGTGTTCCTGGCATCGCTTGTCACGTCGAACGAGTGAGTGTAGTAGTAGTTTTTAATACAAACCAAATTTTCTTTCTCTTCTTTTTGTTTTGATCTTCGTATGTCGCGATGGCTCGCATTTGACATGTGCGAATGTGTCGTTTACGACTCATATTCGTCATTACTACGAAACTACAGCCACGGTGGCCGGCTCAGCAGCTGTGGTTTGCTATAAAGTTGCACTTTGCTCCTCGAAGCGGCAGGATGTGCGTCGTGTGAAGCTCCCAAACATTTTGCAGTGTTGTGAACGCGTTTCAAATCAGGGACCTGGGACCTCAAATAGGTGCGACGTAATGGAAACGCATGTCTCTCTCTCATTCACCGTTAAATCGCCACTGAAATTGCAGGTTTTCAATCCCATCGGTCTGCATTTATTAGTTGGGTCCCACCCGAAGCACTCATTAGACAGCGTTCGCGAGCAATAAACTGGATACTTTCGCCTTGTACTTTGTTTGGCTTCTGGCACTGGCTACGTACTTTGACTGCATACATTAATACACGGGAACGGAGAAATGGGCGTTTTCGGCAACCACCGCGCTAAATTCAATGTGGTTTGTTGCATTTAAAAGAAAAAAGTTAGAACGGAGTGACTACATCAGCATGTTTTCTTTTTATTTAGGCTGCCGAATGTTGAAGTAAAAATGGGTTAAATTTCAAATTTAAAAGAAGAACAAGAACGAAAAGAACTCGAGAATGAAAAACGTTTTCACAATTCTGTAAGCTGCACCCAATAATACACCTAAAGCGGAAAAAAATTGATATACGGCGTGTTTACTTTTTTATACGGACGGAATTTTTAAATGTCGCTTGTGGCAGATAGCATAATTCTAGTCCTTGAGCTGTATTCTTCGAATAGGCGGACATTACTAGTACTAGAAATCCAAATACATATTCGACTAGCTAATCAAAATTCACTCATTAATTTCATAATTGAGTACTTTACCGCACATATTGCAAATTTAATAATTGTAGACGGTGCGTCTGCTTGGCGCACCCATTTGTAATTAGCTTACATGATTACACCAGTTTCGATATATTATTTCCCGAAGTGGGAGACGAAATACATAGGTGTTGGGGTTACTTTTGTGCTTTAATGCATGAAAAAGCGTTTCGGTAAAATAAGTAAATGGAGCAACCGTGCATTTTTTTTGCGGCGAGCTTGGCTGATGTCTCCAAGCTGGCGTCATTCTGGAAATTCATTCAAAGTGGAGAGACGCCTTGCAAGCTCGGCGTCTACAAATCGTAAATTGCAGTGTGTGCCGTAGAGTATTAAACAGTTAATTAGTGAGTATTTGTTAATTAGTTTAACGTGCGTTATGATATGTTGTGCATGTCCGCCTCTATGAATAAACAGCTCAAGGACTAGAACTATGTTATCTGCAACAGGGGATCTTTAAAGATTTTGTAAACTAGAAAAAGATTGAGCGTGATCCGGCATCTACCCGGATCACACCCATCTCGAATAGAACACTAATTTGTTAGTGGAACTGTTGGTGAACCCCCAAAATCTTTGTAAACATTGTATTACGTTTACGTAACCTGTAAATTCATATATGGCTCTCTAACGGATGTACTTTACAGAGCTGCGATATCTGTTTTTCGTGCAGAGTTGCGGATCTGTAATATTTTTGCCCTCTTTCCTTTTTAACACTAGTGATTTTCTCTAACTCTTGTTTAAAAAGGAATTCCCGGCTCCAGATCAATATTCTGCTTGCCGCTGTCACTAGAATTGAACTTTCTCGATTACAAGAAATTTCATTCAGACTGGTCGAGGGGTTGTTTCAAAAGAAGGGTTTCTGCGTTTTACGTGTGTTTGAATATGCAGCGTCGGAGTTGGCGCCGTGCACCAGGATGGCACGTTTTAAAACTTCCCCTCAAGGCAGAAAAAGCTGGGCTGGCTGGCTCGTTGGATTATGAGACACATTTGCAGACGTAAAGGGGGGGGGAGAGAGAGAGAGAGAGAGAGAAGAGGTGATGTGGACATGACGGGCGTATTTCGGTTTGCCTGCCTGCGTAAGGTGAACCATCCTACAAAAAATTTACCAGAAGGAACTCTGGCGCCAGGGTCTACAGAAGTTGGAAGCGCGGTGCCTTCTGCTAGCGTGGTAATAATGGTTGGTTAGTGCGCGGATTTGCCCGTAACTAAACTTAGTCTCCTTCAGGTTTAAAACGGCCTTGTGAATTAGGATACTGATCACTCTAAATGAATTATTGCGTTACTAATAAAACAGTATACAATGATTATGCGTGTTCGCAGGGTGTTGTTGCCTTCTGCGTGTAGAAAAGTAGAAATTGCTTTGAAATTTAAGACAGTGAGGTCAGTTAAAGCGTAATCAACGAAGTCGCAAGCACCAAGATCGCACAGGTCCATTTACTAACCATCATTCCCGTCGCAGCTGAGCGATTGCAGCTCCCTCTAGTAATTACTGTAGGAAAAATCTATGCCCTCTAGTAATTTTAGTGGGAAACTCTCTGGGTTTACCTAGCTGCGCATCGTACTACGACCGGGGCAGCCGTTCCCCTGCACGACTTCAGTATCGCGCTAACGTCATGCTAGACTCGTGGCATAAAACGCTGAAACAATCCGGTGCCTGGTTTCACTTTTCGTAAAGAAGAAAGAAAATAAAAGAAAAAGCCGAGCGCGAGACCCCGCTGCGACGAGAGGAATTTGCCGACGTCCACGTTTCCGAACCGTGCGATCGTCTGCATTTAGGCAAAGCTCCTCGACCGAGAGTGCGTAACCTGGCGCCTAGTCAGGGGCTGAGGATATCGACCCTGCTCAGATAACTTTTCCTTTCTTCTTCGCCCCTCCCCCCTTTTTGTTTTCGTGTGCGTCTGTAAAGTGAAACAGCTGTTGCGTTCCTAAGCGAATCGTCGGCGATCCGGTTCCTTCGCGTGAATCCACCAACACCATCTCGCGCCCTAACTGCCTCAACGGTGTGGCCTCAGAGATTTTCCTCCGGGTTCGCAGTCGCGCGGATCGCCTGTGATCACGGAGGCCGTGACGCTGCTCGGGGTACCATTTCCAACTAGGAATGTCGAAATAAGGAAAACAGACGAATACCAGTCAGTTGGCGACAAAATAGAATGAATTAAATTGATACCGGTAAGAGGGAATAAAAAGAATTAAATCGTATAGACCGTCGACCATTACTTCGGTAATATACAGGCTACCAATGCAGGCGATTAAATTAAGGCTGCAAGCGGGGGCAGATAATAATGACGTATTGGGAGCACTTCAGAATGGCTTCAGTATCGGTAGGCGTCTGGATGATAACTTATTCGTCCTTACTCAGTCTATTGAAATATCCAGAGAAGAAAGGAGACCGCTGTAGGTGGCACTTTTAGACATTATTGGAGCGTATGACAACGTAAACTGCAACATATTGGGCAATATTCCGGAAGGGGAAGGCATAGGCAACGACTGTACACAGCTTTTGAGAGAGATTTACGTAGAACATACGGTTTGCATTGAGTGGGAAGGGGTGAGGAGCCAGGGTAATATCAACAAGCGACTGAGGCAGGGGTGCCCTCTATCCCTGCTGCTGTTTGTGATCTACATGGTAAGGCTCGAAAGTGCGCTAGAAGGAACCAATGTCGGGTATGATCTCTCGTACAAACAAGCGCGTAAGCAGTAAGGCAGCGGCTTCCAGGTTTGTTTTATGCGGACGACATTGTATTGCTAGCTGACAAGCAAAGTGATTTGCAACGTCTGGCTAGACGTAATAGTTCTGCGGAAACACGCAAGGTGGAGAGAGGTAATTGCTGCGAACGCGTAGATGTCTGATTTTCCCATTTATTAACGTCTGGCTAATTTCTGTGGACAGGAAGGCGAGAATGTAGTTATGAAATTTAGCGTTAAAAATTAAGTGTTATGGTATTCAATGAAAACAGTGAGCAGACAGTGTCATCATTGGGCCAGGAAATGCCGCCATAAAAGAATATAAATACCTTGTTGTATGGATAAGCGAAGTCAATAGATATAAGGAAACACGGGAAAAAACAATAAGGGGAAAATAAATGCGGCCATAACGAAACACAGAGCGCTATGGGGATACAATACTATTGTACGAGGTGCTCCGAGGTATGTGGAAAGGTGTAATGGTTCCAGGACAGTTCCAGGGCTTACATTAGGGAATGCGGTTGTTTGCTTGAGGTCAGGGCCACAATCAGGACTCGATGGCTACCAAAGGTCAGCAGGACGCCCCACATTGGGTGCTCACGGGAAGACTACAAATGAAGCTGTGCTGGGTGATATGGGTTGGACAAGTTTTGAAGTGAGGGGACTTCTCTCAGTAAAATTGATTATGAAGAACCAAATGATGAATATGGAAGAAAGCAAAGGTTCCCAATAGGAGTTCAGAGGGTTTGGTGATGGGAATTCGTCGTGTATTTGTTCTTTTTCTTTAAAATAGGTACGACATTAAATAAGAACAAGAGCTTGGTGGCGCAACCCACCAGCCCCTTTCAAAGGGGTCGCTCACAGCATCCATCCATCCGTCGAGCCTTTTAGGGAGCTATATAGGCAGTCGTGGCCCAGCATCGTATTTCGCGGTCTGCGATTCTCTCTGCCTCCCCCCCCCCCCTCTCCCGCGCCCCGTGTCTTCTTCCTTATTTGTGTGTGCGTGTCGACGCATGCGCCGCGTGGGCGTAGAACTAGCGTGAGGAATCGTCGGCTGCACACAAGCGAGCAGCAGCTCGGGTGTTTGCTGCCTCGCTTCTGGCCCGCCCTACGAGCGAGAGCGGCTGCCGTGTGTGGCCCGGCCACCTGTGGAGCTTTGTTGCTGCGGGAACGCTGCTGCCGGGCGCGACTCAACCGTGAAGGCACGCGGAGGAAAAAAAAAAAGAAAATGAAAAGAACGAAGGAACAAGATCGCAAAAAGAGGTCGACCGCGCGTTCGTGCTCTGGTTGGAGTCGCGAGCGGGTTTACGAGCGCGCCTTTTCGTCGGTTCGGTGTGTGTGCGTGTGTGTGTGTGTGTGTGTGTGTGTGCGCGTGCGTGCGTGCGTGCGTGTGTATTGCCATTCGCTTTTGCTCGCGGAGAATGTGAATTGTATCTCCGGCTGTGGTTCGTATGTATACGGGTCAGCGATTGGCGCGTCACTGGAGAAGCTCGGAGAAGGAGGGCGAGAGACAGAGAGAGAGGGAGAAAAGGCTGGGTAGAAAGAAAGAAATGAGCGAAAAAGAAAGACCTTCGCATCATATATGTCATGCCCTTCATTTCTTTTGCGCTGCTTCGGTCGCGCTTATTATTCTCGAGATTGCGGGTGTGCGTCGCGGGTGTGTATATACTTATAAGGCTGTCGTTTTGTGAGCACGTTATTACGTACGGAAGACCCCGACCGCGGTAGCTACTCGAAGTGACGCAACGGGGAGGGGCGGGTGGGTTAGTTATTGCATGTGGCACGCAGCGGTGATCAGAACGACCGTGAGAAACGAGGGAGAGACACGCGTTACAATGCGACGCGCA
Organism: Dermacentor andersoni; assembly: GCF_023375885.2. Lineage (NCBI taxonomy): Eukaryota > Metazoa > Arthropoda > Arachnida > Ixodida > Ixodidae > Dermacentor > Dermacentor andersoni. The sequence goes on from NC_092823.1 coordinate 55,350,061, forward strand.
ATACGACATGTGTGACTGACGCCTATTAACCTGAAGCCATTGGCTGGTTGGTCTTTCGTTTTCAGGCGGGAACAGCGCTAAGGCCACGGGCAAACGTATATATACCTGCAGCACTACAACGCTACGTGTCGTTTTCTGCGTGCCTTCTCACCTTTGTCAGTTTCTTTGGCGCTGTTCCCGTCCGAACTGACGGATGCACCGCACCGACTGATTCAACCCGTCGTAGAGGTTGTTTGGTGCAGTTCGTGGCACGTCAGAACGTAGTTAGGTCGGATCGCGTACCGGGCCGCGTGCTTTGCGACTGCTGAGCGTTGTCGATCGTGCAGGTGAGGTGCAGCGGACGCCTGCAAGTGGCTGAAAACGATACAAAAATGTGGTGGGGGGGAGGGGGGTGGAGAAATCGTGCTCGATTCGAGTCTCGCTTATTCGGTGCAGTGCCGCGGAGGCCGTGCGAACCACCTGTTTGGCCCGATCAGAAGAGTGCGAGAGGGCAAATTAGCATATACGCACTATATACCGCGTCCCGATCCGCTGAGCACGGGGTCTCGTGTTTTTTTTTTTTTTTTTCTGGCCGCCGCTACCACATCGCGGTACTGACGTGGTCGAAAAAAAAAAGAAAGACAGATCTCTGGTGCACTAACTGAATCTTCTACTGTTCGTTTTGTAGGCATGTCATGTAATAATGGGGTATGCTGAAGCGGGCTTCGCGTACCTGTAAAACTTAACTCTACTTGGGATCTGTTGTACTGTTTCTTTATCTTTTTCTCTTTCTTTTTTTGTATGCCCTGCCGATAATGTTCCCTACAGCTGTATGCATAAAGCTCGCTGGTATAACTCTATTAATTCTTGTAGATGGCGCGCAACATGTCAACTAAACCTCTCCTCCGGCTTATGCGGGCTGTAGTGGAAATAACGCGCGCCCGATCACCGCAATTAAACGCGCTTATTTTCGCGTTACGCCTCTTATGCTGTAACAAAGACATTTGTGGTATACTGCTGGCCCGGGGTCGTTCCGAAATGGCCAACCGGAGACGCCCTAAGATCTCAGAGCTCGTTAAAGGGACACTAAAATGCAACGCTAAATTATTTCAGATTTATTGGTATTCATTAAAAAAATTGTATTCTCGTTAATTTGGGGGAAGTGTTTAATCGAAAGACGAAATAACAGGCCGAACTCCCAATAAACCACACAGGAAAAAATAAATTCCGCGCCGCTACTTTTTTTTTTCCAACTGCAAGGAAAAAATTGCGTTTTGAAAAGAATAACTGAGTTAGCGTTGCAGTTGAAAGCTTATGTCTCTGTCATTTTATTGCATAACTCGCGTGATTTAGCTGGGTTAGCGTATTTCCCCAGGAGGGGGGGGGGGGATCTCTCAAAGAACGATACATTTTAAAAGGACGCTCAAGAGAGAAAGCACTTTTGATCCGCATTGGTAAATAACCCTACGCCACGGTGAGAAGAGCCTTTGCAAACTATGAAAGAATCAGAAACTATAGGCAGGTCGCGACGCCTCCGTGAAGCTCCCGCACTAGTTTGCCGTGACGTCATGGATTTTGAACGTACTTGCTTAGGCCTAATTAATTTTTTTAATCGGCAGAGATAGACTGCATTGTACTCTAAAGGAGACAAAAGACTGAATGAACTTAACAAGTTATGAGAACCTTTACCTGATCCGCAGTGGCCGAAATACGAAAAAATTATGTTATTTAAGAATTTGTGACGTCACACTACGTGCCTGCGCCGAAATTCCGGTGCGAAATTCGGGAAATATGTGTTTGGCATTCGTGCCCTCTTCGAATAATGGGCCGTCTAACACGAAATAATGAAAATATAGTTTTCAAGGAATGCCTCATCAGTCTGTACTGTAATAGAGTCGAATGTTGCGATGGTTGGTATTTTGATACGAGGACCATCTTGATATAGCTCGCAATGGAAGGGCGCAGCAGAAGCCTGCGTTCGTGTTCCTTTCTGCTGCGCCGTTCCGTTCCGCGCTGTATCAAAAAGTCTGTACTGATTTAGTGTATCGTTTAGTGCCCTTCTAGGGTTTTCTGCCGCACCCTCGCGTCAAAGGTTGCAGGTTATGAGTCCGTTATTCTCCGCGTGATGTTGGTTAGCGTGCAGACAAGGAAGGGTATAACCTCGCCTGGCGGGACGGGCAACCTTTCAAAAGCACGGCTTAGCTTAACTGCACGTGGGCACAGTGGACACTGCACAGTGGACAAGGACACTGGAAGTGTGTCCCAGCATCCGCAGCGTATATAGTTGTGGGGCCGGCGTCTTGATGTTGTAGTAGGCGGGAGACCGCCTACTACAACGGGAGGACATTCGTCTTTTCCTCCCTGTTTCTTCGGCTCATTAACTTCTTCGTCATTAATTTCGTCGGCATGCTGGGACGCGCCAGACATGCGCACGGTGGGGGGGGGGGGGGGCGTCTGTCATCCGTTGAGCTGTGTCGGAGGCTTTCGGCAGAAGCGGCCGTTTTGTTTTGTAACTCGCGCTAATGACATTGCACGGCATGACGACAGACACGCCGACTTCGGCCTTTCCAGACTGCGGGGGCCTGCCGCGTTCGTGAATATGCGTTAAAGTTATTATTATTATTATTATTTATTATTATTATAGAGTATAAAGATCGCGCGCATCAAAAATCCAGAGGTCCTGTGCCTAATGAGTGCAGAGAATTCCGCTTCTTTGGGACTCGCTGCAAACGCCTCTTATAAGCTGGATCACGACTTACATTTTGCGTTCTTGGAAAAGAGCGCCTCCTACTGACCGGCGGAATCTTGGAAGTATATCTGCAAGCGCTCCAGTAAAAGTGGAGAGAGTTTTCTCCTGCTCGATCCTAGTGGCGTAGAAGTCCAAGCAGTCGCGCGGAATACTTTGCTGCCAATGTCATGCATGCTTATATAAAGGCTCAGGTTTAGACGCTATAGTGTTAGTCAATAGCACATGAGGGCTCCTACATCTGGTGCTGTGTTGTTTGATGAAAAGTTCATCGACGAATGCCTCAAGCGATTGAATCCTTCCCTATCCGGCGGCCCCGATGGCATCCCCTCCGCTGTTCAAAAAGCTTACGGCACTATATTTGCCCCAGTATTGGCATCTATATTTAATAACTCTTTGAGTACTTCCACTTTACGTCACGTGTGGAAAACTGCTCGTGTCTTTCCTGCGGTTAAGTCAGGCTGTAAAAACCCATGTCTCGAATTATCGCCCTATTTCTCTGTGCACGTCTAAGGTTCTTCAGCTTGCTCTTCGCGGCATGTTGTCTTTTTACTGTGAACTCATTGATTCCTTCCGAATCGGCAATGTTTTCTCACCGGCTGCTCGCCTATCACATATCTCACAAGTTTCGTGACACAGGCCTCTGCGCCGGTACGCCAAATGGGTCGAGTTGACGTCATTTATTGTGACCTCAGTAAGGCTTTTGATGTAGTCAGCAACTCACTGCTTCTGATCAAGCTTACGCACTTTGGTGTTGACTCGTCAATTGTCAGTCTCGGCGCAGCTATCTTCTTGATAGATCACGTTACGTTAACGTCAATGGCCAAACGCCTTCTTTTTACATGACAACTAGCGGCGTCCCTCAAGGATTAAAATTAGGACCACTCCTCTTCTTTTTTTTAATTTTTATAAATGACGTTCTTTCCTCTATTCGGAATACTTCGTTCCTTCTATATGCCGAGAACACCAAGATTTTAAAGGAAATTCGTGCTGTTGACGACTGACGCATCCTGCTGTCTCACCTGTTTTCTTTTTTTTTTTTTCTGAATGGTGCAAAGATTGGTGCAAAGACCTCACCTTGAATGCAGCTAAGACCATGGTCACGCCTTGTACACGCAAACCAGCAAGCATTTTTTTTTCTTGTTCTGTAGATTTTGTACCGCTGTGTAAAGTATGTCAGATCAATGATATCGGTGTACTTTTTTGTTGATACAACCTCACGCTTTTCTGCTCGCACTAAACGCGTTGCAATGCGGGGTATGCGCCCTCCAGGCTCCGTTTGAGGACTGTCGAGAGAATTCTAATTCTCCTACACACCGTTCCGCAAGTTGTACGCAACAATCTGTCTTCCTCAACTAGAACACGTGTCGGTCGTCTGTAATGGTATTTTCTACAGATCCAACAGTGACGTGATAGATCGTGTCCAGAAAACGTTTCTGAGCATATATCGTCACCGCTTTGGTAAAACGAACACTGCACCTTGTTCCAGCACTGATGGATTATTTATTGCCACTGCCCTTATACTTAGTTGCCAACATAATCGCGCTGGCTTTCTGTTTCTTTTCAAACTCCTTCGTGGTATCCTCGCCTGCCCTGAACTGCTCAGTTGTATGATGTTCCGGATTCCGCGCAAGAACACCAGGGAACGTAGACCTTTCCAGGTTCCTGCCTGTCATCACCAACAGACTATCTTTCTCTCGATACACTCGTTATGACGCTTATTTTCATGATCTTGATATTTTTCATAAACTCGCTGTCATTGTTCTTTTCCGAGCTTTGCGTTGTTGTGTCGTACTTCACACATTGTTCAACTGCCCTTTTTTTTTAAAAGAAACTGCCCTTCTCTCCCCCCCCCCCACTTTTTTTCTTGTATTCACCTTGTGCCTTGCTGTTTGTACACTCGCCTTTTCAAAATATTTTTTATTGCTTTCTTTACCGCATTTTCCCGAGTTTTCTTGGGTATGCGAGCGCCAGCACTCAGACCTTATGGTTGATCTAGGCAGGGTAAATAAAGTATTATAATCATCATCATCATCATCATCATCATCATCATCATCATCATCGTAATTATTATTATTACGGTTATGACCTGTGCCAGTACCGATACTAGCTGCTTGTTCCTGGGCATGTTAAAAAATATTGATATATTGATTGATTAATTGACTGCTACTCGATTTTCGTAAATACGTTGAGACTCTCAAAAACGTGGACAAAAAGAACAGTGGAACCGTCGAACACGTAATTATTATTATTATTTTTTTTTTGTATAGTGAGTGAGAGCAACGTTGCAGGCGTCAGATAGGAGACAGCAGGAACGTGCCAGAGGGGGGGAGGGGGGGACAAGGCTATGAATGTTACTTTTTTTGTTTGGTCCCACAAAGGCCATCGTGTCGTTTTTGATGCACTGAACTTGATACCTTGAAAATCAGATTTCAGCGCTGGCAACATAACGCAAAGCTTATATGTAGCGTTTTTATTAGGTGAGAGAGAGTTCCGAGTGTGGACATTTCAGCAAACCAGCAAATAATTATTTTGTTAATTAGTTTTTATCTAATTACCATATAATTTTTTTTTTGTTCGAAGGCACCTTTGGAAAAATCATCGATGACATTCAATTGAACTCAACAGAAAATCGTATCGAATGCAATATGACTCAATGGAAGCATGGCAGTATTTCCGCAACTACTTTTTTATGAGCTCTCTGCGGCCAGAAATAAATGTAAAGAAATCGCTTTCATTTTATTCGATGGGGAATGGTGTTTCGACATTGTGGGGTTAAGTATCGTGGTTAAGATTTTGAAAGCATCATTTAGTGACCGACTGGGCACGCTTCGTGTCATAAAACCGCGCTTTTCAACGCCTGAAACACGAGAGATGAAGATGGAACCTGGTGTTACTGGTCGACGCATTTGTGCCACATTTCGGGTTCTTGATGTCCGACTCGCGGTACACTCGAAACTCGCTTACTTCGCGCCCCGATTTCCGTCGTCCGTGGCGACCGAGCAGCGGCCCACGTGAGATTTGTGGCAATGTTCGCGAAAGCTGACCGCAAGGATATGATTTCACCAGCCGCGCAATTACCGAACCCAGCGCAATGTGCGAACCAGCCCAATTACCGAACCAATTACCGAACCAATTACCGAACCCATTGCGGGGATGGTTAACGGTCTTGTCCTTTCGTATCGTCAGCCTCTAAATAGCACCATGACGATGCAACGACGACCGCGTGCGCGGCCGGTCGTCATTGGATACGACACGAGCCTCAGCTCGTCGCTTCAAGAGATATCCTTTGTAAGCTATCCCTTTGTAAGCTATGCGGATGAGCCGCGTGCTCTTAGTCATGCGTCATTCCTAACGAGCGGTAATTGCTGTGATTTTCTTTCTTTCTTTCTTTCTTTCTTTGTTTCTTTTTCAGTGTCGGTATCAAAAACGTCTACCTTTGCGAGCTTTTCGTGATGCATCCACTCGTATTTCAAATGCGAGGCAGCTGCCCTACATCTACGCTATGTGATAGTGTAGGCTATTCCCGCGGCCGAAATGTGTCATACGCGCAATGTTTGCCTCAAGTGAACTACCTGAACACGCGGAATTGTGCTGCCAACAGGATGTTTGTAGAAAACGGCTTTTTTGATTTCTCTATAGCCTACTTTCTACTCGTGTCGTGTTTTCTCAATTGCTGCGGATGCGTCAAAAAAATGTTTGCTTTCATCACTCCTACGTTTCCGGTAGACTGTTGGAATATTTTGCGTAAACTTTTGAAAACGTTGGAGCCCATTCAAAATTTCGGTGCTGTTGGCCTTTGAAGAGCGCTCACTTCACGCGAAGTTTTCTGGCGCGTCTTGCGTTAACGCAAGTACGGATCGCCGCTGCCGTGACGTCGTATTCTGAAGACGGTTGAAGTATAGGTGGCGTGAATGTAGAGACCGCACAGAATGAAAGTACAGTCAACCACAAAATTTTTACGGAACAGGAGATCCGAGGGGAAAAAAAAAAGCTGAATATCTGCGCAGCCTCACAACGCAGCCTATAGCATTCGCATTTACAACCTCTACCAGTGCATGCTAACAACATTGTGATGTTCGGTTTTACAGACTGCTGTTACAGGCTGGTCGGAAATTGAACGTTTCCTATGATACCGTGGTCCGTAAACTTTTGTAGTTGACTGTACATAACTTTTGTTCAGTATGTTCCCAAGAGCCGATAATAAACGCAGCGAAGCGCTACGAATGTCGCTACGAATGTCGAGATCGGTGGCACCCCTTTCTCACTCTCCCCTCCCCCCGTTTCGAAGGGACAATGCTCAGGAGTGTGAATCGTGCGTCAACTTGGTAATTTTCGATGCTCAAGCAAATTGCTGCGCTAAATTGTGCGCTGATAGCCAAGTCTGACAGCTTTGGCAAGCGGCGGCGAAAGATCTCCGGCCTGGTGCAGGGCGTTGTTTCATTGCCCTCGGGGCGCCCGTAAAAGTATAACTTTCGCATTCTGGGTGGAAGTGGGCGCGAACAGCCGCACCCAATTAAGCACACCCCCATTGAATAAAACGAAAGGTAGGGACGTTCTTTCTTTTTTCCCTTGCCGCCCGAGCCGGAGATCGAGGGCAGGTTAGAGGGGCCTGAAGCTTATCCGCGCCTCCCTGTTGGTGGAGTGGAGTCACGTGGTTGTTGTGCTGGCGCCGTTGCCGTGGAAACGCGCGCGAGCGTCTGCGCGTCGCGCCTAATGTTTTTCTTAGCTTTTTTTTGGGAGGGGGGGGGGGTGTTGAGGGGACGTAGTTTCGATTCGCGCCGGCGTCATGACAATCTCTCTCGATCGCGGTGCGCAACTCGCGTGATCGTGAATCCTGGCGTGCATCGATCCTATTGCCGCGCTGAGCGATCGCCGCGAAAAAAAAAAAAAAAAAAAAGCAAACTGAGAGGTCGCGCGGTGAGAGAAGGCGCGTGCGGTTAAGGGGGGACTCAGATTAATATGAGGCCAGAGTAGGAGGAATGTCGCTCACTTTAGCTTTAGCAAATTCAGTGGGCTTATGCACCCAATCACTCTGTGCGAACCGCAGATGTCTTGGTACTTCTAGTGAGTCTATGGTGAGTGGCAAAGCGAAGTCAGTCAGTGATGTCCAGAAATCCTCTTTTGGGCTAGGTGGCGCCGTCACATTACCAGGGTTCGTACACGTCATCGAAATCATTGAAAGCCTTTGAATTCCAAGAAAAAAGAAAAGAAACAGAGAGATAGAGAGATTCAAGGGCACTGAAAGGTCCTAGAAAATAAATGTTTTCATTGAATTCCTTGAAAACTAGGGCTGGGGGTGACTTTTCAGCATTCAAAGTAACAAGAGAAATAGAAGCGAATAGGCAAATGTGGGGAGGTTAACCGAGGACGTGTCTGGTTGGCTGCCCATACCTGAGGAGGCGGGAAGAGGAAAGAGACAGGGAAAGAATAAAGAGTCAGTTTTAAAGTAACACTTCGCATAGGGCCTACGCCTTGGACACTGCATATCGGGAAACATAGTACTTTATTCTGAGGGTGTTGCCAAACGATTGCAGTGTGGTGTGTCCACAGACAACCAGCCACAGGCTCGTTTAAATCACCGCAGTCATCGTGGAGCTAGACAGAACCGGATCCAACCGACCAAGCGGAGTGCCAGCATTTCGTTCTTACGCTTTATTGGTCCACACCGCAGTTATCGCGGCTCCATTTTCGAGTCCTAGGCTCCAGAAATGCCCGGTGAGAAGTTAGTGTCGGCCATTTACAATTAACGCGAGTATCCTTGGCTGAAGTTGAACACTATACTAACTGTCCGGCCAGAAAGCGATTGACATCTTTTCGATGGGAAAGTCAACTTGGAAAAGTGACCTGGAAGAGCGTGAAGCTTGTGTTCAGCTCGGCAGCTGCTCAGCTGCAGGTGATTGCAGCTAAGAAGGGGCTTTCACTATATTTTAGTGTGTTTGTGTTTACGAATAAGGTTTGCTTCTCCCTCCTTCAATTTGGGCCTTCGGCATACTTCAAAAGTTTGAACTGTCCTTGAATTCCGAGCCAGATGTACTGTGTGAACTCAGTATTACCTGTTGTCAGGATTGGGGGCTCAATCCCATCGCTCGAGATCCGTTGCCAAGATTGGAGTCCGGCATGAATTCGAAGGTAGCTGGCCCATGCCGTCGTCCAACTTAAACACGCTGAGGACGTTGATGAAGGGAAGAACTGCTTCTCATCGAGAACGAGGAAAATGGGTTTATTTACAGAAATTAAATCAGTCTAACATGACTGCTTAAGAAAAAGAGTGTCAGTCCAACATGACTGCTCAAGAGAAAGTGTGTCAGTCCAACCTGACTGCACGAGAGAAGTGTGTCGAGCCTCCGCCCAACAGCCGTTTTTAAACGCTCGGTCCTTCGGCGATACAAGGCAGCGAATGTTCGTTTCGTCATCGCAAAACTAGCCGCTTCCCGCGACAAGGTGACGCACACACACACGCAAACACACAGGTGCGAAGGACTGGAGCCGACGACCGAGGGGAGTCGTTCCGGGAAGCTCGGAGACATCCTGGGTAGCTCGTTGTCCCGCCGCGGCTTGCTCATGCGTAGCGAAATCAGGTTCGCGCTGGGGACCTCGGGCACAATAGTTCGTCCGTCGAACCCGTTTCGTCACAACGGAGATGGGGCCCGTGGAGGAGGCGGTTTTCAGCACAAAGCCCGCTTCTTCGAACGCAGTCTAGCTGCAGCGACGGAGAGTGGGGGATGCGCGCCTTGTCCCCCAGTCGTAATTGGGTGGCAATTTTTCCTTGCAGCTCGCCATTCTTAACACTGTAAGTGTATTTCATGCCGCAGAATGCAACGTTTTGTGACTGTTGCCCCACTTAAATTTAACAATACTCTAAAGTGTGTTTGCTCCATACGGCTCTAATTGTAAGCTGTGTTTTGCGCAACAGACTGCTACGCTATTATATTAGGCATTCTCGCACTCGTAAAATCTATCCATCCATTTATGATGACATTCGTCTACTCGCGATCTTGCCGGCCTAGCCGGTAGCCATTGTTTCTACGTTTACGCGAGAGTAAGGGTAAAAAAGAAAGTGTCAACACGTATAACAATGGTTCTGAAAGATATAATGAAATATGGCAGGCGGCCTTTTGCGTGCGATTGTAAGCTCGCAGCTGCATGTGCAGGAGAAAAATATTTGGCTTGGAAATTCGTGACGTACTGACGTGACGGTAAATGCGCAAACTTATTTACAATGTTCGAACAACAACAACAAAAAAGTACGTTCCAGGTGCGCGCTCCAGAATCGTGCTGTGTCGTCGCTCTCGCCGCGTTATTAGACTCCCGCTTATTTTCGGTTTCTCTGACCTTTCGAATGCAACTGGGTTTACGCTTGAATCGCAGTCGTGCGCATGCTCCGCATTGCAACCAGGGTCTAGTGCGAGAAGAACAAAGGAAGGCGAGTTACAACTGCATGAGGCAAACGTACGTGGAAATAATAGGGAAAATGAACTCCCATTCCTACCTGAAATATAGAAATAGTAAAGTAGAAGTAAAAATGCACGAAAAAGATTGCTGCAGGCGGGATTGCGGAAGACGTCAGATCGGCTGCTGCTTGCAGTGACCTGTATTTTTTTTTTTTTTCCGTGGCTTTGGCTCTCACCTGCAACGAGCAGTCCGTTCGTCCGCTTTCGTCTTCCGTTTCCTTGTTACTGCCGCATTTCAATTAAGTACGAGAGTTAAGTTTTGCCGTGTACGCTTTTCCCGGCTTCGTGGTCTGTTTCGCCACCTATGTTTGCAACCAGCGCCGGGGACATTCGTGGGTGATCACGTTGGCACGCGGCGCGTCGTGAGGGCCGAAAAAAGAAACGCGGGGCACTAAGGCGCCGCATTTAGCCGAAAAATGACCATCCGTCGTGTGTAAACGGGAGACCAAAATTGATTTGATTTGATTCTCCTGCGTGCGTGGGGATCGTGCATGCAGGGTTGCGTAGATACATGTCGTATAGACTGGGAGAGAGAGTGTTCCTGTGTCCGCATGGGCCCTAATAGGTGCGACAGCTGCGGGATCGATCGGACGCGTGAAGAGGGCGTGTGCGCACACCTGCAGATGGTAGCAGCCGATAGTGGCCGATATGCGAACCGACTTGGGAGGCGCTCGATCGTGGTCCTCTCATTTCTGGCGACGCGTATAGACTCCCTATTCGCCCGTCGATCCGAAGCAGCGTCGAGCTCTCGGCGACCTGTTTTTGTTACCTCGGTTGTCTCAACCTTTGGAGTTTCCGGCTGCGTGCTATTTAATGGGGAACAAGGAAAAAATAAAAGCATATTCATTGTTGTAAGTGTCTGGCGTTAAATGGATCACTAATCTTGTGTCCTATCTTCGATTTCTATTGCGCACCTTTTCTATAAGGTCATTCTTTCTCAACCCCCCCCCCCCCCCCTTAATCCCCGTTCCCCTCTTAATTTTGTAGTGTAGCAGGTAGACCATTGTTAGACACACTAGGTCCTTCATTCATTCGTTCGTTCGTTCATTAATGTATGGATGGATGGATGGATGGATGGATGGATGGATGGATGGATTGATGGATGGATGGATGGATGGATGGATGGATGGATGGATGGATGGATGGATGGATGGATGGATGGATGGACGGATGGATGGATGGATGGATGGATGGACGGACGGACGGACGGACGGATGGATGGATGGATGGATGGATGGATGGATGGATGGATGGATGGATGGATGGATGGACGGACGGACGGACGGATGGATGTTTTAGCATCCGGGAGCAACGGAGGGGCTGTGAGAGTGCGTGTGCTCGAGTTTAATTTTAACCACGTGAGGTGCACACCTTCTAATAACCGGTCTTCCTTTGAATAAATAACTGCTTTTTCCTTTCTTTATTTCATCTTTTTTTTCTTTTACGTCTGCTTTATCATAACCACCTTGTTCAAGCTTCGCTGCCGGCACGAAGCCGCGGCGGCTGACTGGCTCTACGGCTTTCTGCTACCGGGAGCAAGGTTCGCAGGTTCGAGTCACGCGATCATGGCGGCCGCGTTTCGACGAGAAACGAAATGCGACATGTGCTTAGATTAATAGGCGCGCGTTCTGGAAACATAAGGTGGTCAACACTAATCCGTAGCCCTTCATCTCTACGGCGTCTCTCGTAGTTCCCAGTGTTGCTTTAGATTACAATCAATCAATCAATCAATCAATCAATCAATCAATCAATCAATCAATCAATCAATCAATCAATCAATCAATCAATCGCAACAGTTATCCGTAGCCCTTCTTCTTTACGGCGTCTCTCGTAGTTCCCAGTGTTGCTTTAGATTACATACAATCAATCAATCAATCAATCAATCAATCAATCGCAACGCTTATCCGTAGCCCTTCTTCTCTACGGCGTCTCTCGTAGTTCCCAGTGTTGCTTCAGATTATAAACCGCAATAAATAAATAAATAAATAAATAAATAAATAAATAAATCAGTCAATTTGTGACGATTCCTTTCGCTCCACATTCTTGTTGCCCCCCTTGTCATTGGCTCGGCGTGCTACCGTTATCGCTTCGCTTGAGTTCGGTCGCTAGATCGCCAGGACGGATAACGTGAAATGTGTCGGATCATAGGTGAAGAAGAAAAAAAAATCCCCATGCGGCCACAGATAGCGCGCTCACGCCACTGGTCTCGGGACACAAGCGGAGCTGCCGAACTCGCGCAGCCGTCACACCACAAGTGGTTGGAACTCGGTCCCGTGAACCTGCGGCCCCCTGCACAGAGCCTCGTGTTTTTTTTTTTTTTTTTTTGTTCGCAAAAGCAAGTGCCTGCTCGCTGCTGCGCGACGATTGTGGGTGCCACGGGAGTCAGTGTCACCGCGCGTGTCCTTGAATATGTCGTGCATTTCGTACCTGCGAACGCTTGCGAAGCGCGTAGTGTAGTACGCGGTCTATACCCCCACGTGTGAGTTGCATTACTTTATTTATTTTTTAGAGTATACATAAATTTTTAAATAGTTCGCCTGTTGAGGATATCACATTCTAATACTTGAGCTGGGTTTTGCTCTAAGAGGGGGACGTTGCGTGCGCCGTAAATATGCATGATTAGTGAACTAATGAACAATGTCTTGCAAATTAAATTGCGAATTGCAGCCGGTGAGTTTGCAAGGCGTATCCACTTGGAAAGTATTTCGAGAATGTCCGCCTCTGTAAGTAATCCTGCTCAAGTGCTAGAATTGTGCTATCCGCTGTGGACAATTTTTTTTTAGGTATTCTGTATACTCAGGAGAAAAAAAAACGAAAAAGAAATACGGAATATCTACGCCGTAGATTGTATGGTCCATTGTTCGAAGAGAGCGGGTAACTAGTAATAAAGTGAATGTAGCTGTAACAATAATTCGTCCTTATTGCAAAGAGGCAACGGATGTCATCAGTGCGACGTACATTTAGAAATATAAAAAATTGGGCCTTTATGTCATGTCGCCAATAATAAACCGCAGAATCCTGACTGCGTGTTCTTTTGAAATGTACATCGTATACTCTACTGAGCAGATAGTATACAACTGTATAAAAAGAAAAGAGAGAGACAAACAGGAAAGGGCATGATTGTTTGCTTAAGTGCGCGAGGATGATAGCGGTTCCATAACAGTTTTTATTTATCGCAGCGTTACATTGAATGATTTATACCAGTAGTATTTTCACAATTCCCCGAAGTACCTTATTTCTTCTTTATTCTAGTTTTACGCTGCCTTTTGTTCATAGTGCACATTTATCTTCAATCCCTTTTTGTTCACTTCAATATATCCGTGATGTAGTTTATAGGAGAACATCTATTATCTGCGTATATGTTGTACACATCTGCGCCTGTTCTATGCGGCAATACCATATCGTCTTCATTTTCTTTTTTTTTTTTTTTGTAGTCCCATGATCAGCCATCGTAAAGCGACCTGCTTAGCATTGTGCGCTAGTGCCAAGGCGGGTAGTTGTCTTCCTAGGCACGCCATGCTGATATCTTTCAAAACGTGTTGTCTTATTTCTGTTTCGAGCTTCGCACTTCCTCTTGGCAATTAAGTCTTTCCAGCTGCGCTCCTCTCCTGTTTTCTCATAGTTTCTCTCTCTCTCCTGTCGAATATGTTATCCGTCTCTCACTTGTGTGCTATTGCTGTATTGTTGCTCACTGTGTAACTGTTTGTACAACTATTTCTTGTTCTTTTTCTTTCTTTTCTAATTATTTTATCCCGTAAATTTTTGGTCGTAGTTGTATTGCCTTTCTACCTTCTTTATTATTTTTATTTTTCTTCTGTGCACCGACATTCGGACCTCACTGTTGTTCCTGGGCACGTAAAAATAATTGATTGATTGATTATTAGTGCGGTTAGGTGCTTTCTATTTGTCGAATGCGAGCAGCATGGTTAAAGGTGTAGATATTTATTTCCACACACGCTCGCAAAGTGAGAGAGAGAGAGAGAGAGAGAGAGAGAGAGAGAGAGAGAGAGAGATACAGAAACCCGAAACAGCGAGCATGTCCTTCGGCATCAGTCAAACAGTGTCTCAACGCGCGTCGGTCCCTCAATTACGGAGGCGTCGTGCTGTTGGGATTGCCGGCCCTGACGCTTTCTGTTGGGGGAGGGGGCGTGGGGGATGCAAAGGAGTTGGTGTGTTCGCATGTACTTGCAGGAGATTTTAACGACCCCCACGTGGTCAAAATTAACCCGGCGTCCTCCATCCACTACGCCGTTTCCATTAGCCGAGAAGTGCCATGCGCGGCGGCTTATCACCGTGGCTAAATGTGAACCCGGGGATGAAATCTGTCGTGCAGGCTGGGCCAGGTGTTGCCTCGGGACTTGTTGGCCAACTGCTTTGAAATTTCATTTGGTTGAATTTATTTAAAAATGACGAGCCTACACTATCGAATCAATATTGGCCGGCGAGGAGAAAGACTAAACCAAATCAGTGTATCAATTTATCGGTCAGTTTGCAGTGGAGGGAGGCACCATTATTTTAGAGATTAGACCCAGCCCGCCCGCGGACGCTTATGTGGTCGCCGAGGCACTTTTGAATAGGGCTCGATGTTTGCACCGAAGCAGCTGCAAATAGAGTGTCAGTTGAGGACGGAGTATATCAATCACTCAGTTTGGAGTGGAAATAAGCTTAATACTTTAGCGGCGGGGGGAGGGGGGGGGGGGGGGGGACGAGGTTACACTCCTGCCGGTGGACGCCTCCGGTTGGCCCGACGACGTCGATCGTCCGACCGGCCCGGCTGTACGCATACACAGGCCGCCGGATAGGTGGCCCGTCCTTGTCGGACGCACGCTTGTTCTACGCTCGCGTCTCCTGCACGACTGCTCCCTCGGCTGTTACCCCCCCTCCCCCACGATTCGCGGGGACGACGCATCGAGCCACTTGTGGTCTATTTGTCGCCGTCCGCGCGTCATCGATCCGTGACCCAGAAGTGGCTCGCCGATATAGCCTCCGCCGCGTTCGCGGTAAACAGCCCCGGAGCGATGGGGGCTCGGCGCTGGCGGCGGGAGAAGTCGAGGGGCCGCGGGCGTCTATTGGTTTTGCGGTAGCTGTGTGCGCGTAACATCGACGCGGCTCCGAGGGGGGGGGGGGGGGGGGGGGCACCGTTTCCGGTGCACCGGGCTATAGCGTTGTAGCTAATAATTGAAGCGAACCCGAGAAGCATCCTATGCGCGGGTGCAGGGTCGATTCGTCTGGAAAAAAGAAAGAATTCCGTTTGAGTTCGCATTGTTGCGGTAAGCTCCTTAACGGAAGCGCGCACGTTGATCGAAGCTCGCAGGTGCGGGAGGAGACATTTCAATGAACTTAGCGGCGGGCCCTTCCTTACCCCGGGGGGCGGTGCCGTCTTGCAGTGCATACGTAATGTCTATACCGCGCGGAATCCAAAACTTCCTTCGCATAAAGTAAGACGAAACAAACATATCGATGCCTTCTTTTTTCGTTTTCACGCGTAAGCGTATACGAAAATCTGTCTGTGCCTTTTCTCTGTGAAATCGGCGCGACTATGCTTGAAGCCGAGAGGGAAGCGAGCGCTGGAGGAGGAAGGCGCCTGGAGGTGGAGAAGAGAATCGCCGCGTTCGCGCCCTTTCACTTTGTGCTTCGGCGCCGTAGTGCTCGTTGTTCATGTTCGTGGCGTCCTTACGCTTGCATGTAACCCGCGTTCACGAAGTGAAACGTCACTGTAACCCCACTTACCTCCGCCCTGTTATGTGTGCGTATTTAAAAGCAACAAACAAATATTCTTCATACATGTCCCTTCGCTAATTTTCAGTGTGCCTTCTCTTTTCATCGTTTTCCCAGTAGGGAAGAGAAGGAAGCACCTAAGCCATAACAGCTACCGTCTCATACATGATTGCACCATTCATTCATTCATTCATTCATTCATTCCATCCGCCGATTTGGCATGCTGTCAACGTTTCTGCCAGTGATCATTGAGGTTCTCTGTTCGATTCCGTGGTGCCATATTTGCAAGAGGGCAGGATGTAAAGCGTCCCCCTCGCCACACCCCGTTGATAACTTTTTTTCTTTCCTTTTTTTTTCGAACACACTGGGAATTTCCCACACCGCCGTTCAAGGAGCGTTCCACTTTTAGAATTATTAAACGGTTTATTAATACATGTAATGAACAAATAGAAGTAAGAAGACGCCATGTTGCGAGGGTGCGAGCTAGCCGCCCCTCTCTCCGCAGTAGTTGCCCTTTCAGCGTCCGCAAGGGACGTTACTCCGCTGCCTTCTCCCACATTTCCCTGTTCGCGTGTGGTACTTGTGTGTGTTCGCGTAGCTGCTGGCTACTTGTGCACTGTGTGCGGGACGTGTCACGTGGTTGGCGAAACCTGCGAGGTCGTCTACACTGGCGAGGAGATCGGCTGCTTCGGCAATAAGGACGCAGAAGGTTTTGCAACGAAGTTTGAGCCATTTTGCGTCGCTTCCCGAAAGTCGAAAACTTGGCGTACGCCACCGTTACCGCATGTTCTACGCACTGGGCTTGATCTGCTTACAGTGTTCTAACCTGGTGTTGGGCCTTTTAAGCACGAGTCCAAAAGAAGGTCTCAACAGATGCCCCGATAAGGCTTCTCTCGTAGTCACTGTTGCTTTGTGCCGTGAAGCCCCAAGATTGATGAATGAATTAATTAATTCAACCATTCATTCGTTCATTCAATCATTTGGACAGTCATAGAAGCTTAAAACATAGATAAAACGATTAGAGAGAGCATTACGAGAAAAAGAAAACGTAGTTCAATTAAGGAAAGTGTAATTTCATTCTCTGACAATTGTTTGCTGCCAGCTAGCCAACACACGCATGCATATTCGGAGTACATAAGTTTGATTTTAAATACATAAATTTGCTGTTGCCTTCTGATAAAGTACACCAGCAGGCCAAAAGCAAGCCATAGTTTGAAGGTCTTCTATTTAAATTAGCGTCTGTGAAACTTTGAAAGAAAAAAAAAAACAAATGCATTCAGGCTGGCGCGTGCACAACAAAAATAAGAACAACGAGAAGGCGAACAAAGAGAAAGTGATAGCGGAAAAACCAAAAATAAACAAGAACGATAAGATGAAAACTATAGTCGATGAGATTTAGAGTACAAAGCTTGGTCGCTGACCTCTTTTCCTTCTTTTTTTATTTTTGCGCAGTGGTGATTGTTGGCCTCTGGTGTTCGTCCTAGGAACTGTACAGAGTTGGTGAGTACGTGCTTGCACCTTCCTGCGCTTGCTTCTTGATTTCAGGTTGCATTAAGCAGTTTCTTGTAGCGGAGGATATGCATAAACGATTTCTAGTTCACGACGTTTCAGAGGGACGCTAAAGGGAAAAAAGAAAAGCTTTGTCAGCTTATTCTGGTAGCGTATTGTTTCCGCGATGTATCTTCACTTATTTGGCGGGAAGGCGATCATAAGTAACCGACAAAATCAGGAACAAATTTCGTTTGAAATCGCGCCCGAACTTCAGTGCCGGTACGTCAGTGAGACGTCACGCCCTTCAAAGTGCCTCCCCGTATCTGAACGAGAGTAAGCGCAACCGAGGGGCCGGGCTTTTATTAGTTGTAACCGTGTGAAGCCAACAGGCAATGAACAAAGCACAAGGGAAATTGTTCTAAGTGAAACGCGCACTGTACTGTCGTAACAATTTCGTATGCTGTTACCATCTACGCCGCTGTTGATACGACAATGGTATGCTCAATCAAGGTAAAAAGATTTCGGTTGCTTTAAGAAATGTTAATGCGGCCGAATTACCGCGTCTTCAGAACAAGGGAACGAGTTTCATCTGTCCCGCTTTCCGTCTCAGTTGTAAATTTCGAAGTTAGACTTTCGGCGTTTTAAGATCGCGAAAACGCTATAGTTTTCGTAACCGATATACCGCGTCGTCAAAGCGCTGCAACGTGTGTGCAGACTTTGCTGCTACGGTTCAGGCCCGTGTTAGTGCTGCACCGAATCCGTGTGACGGTAAGATTGTGATCCGCAACAACTGTGGAAAATGAGACATCGCGAAGGCCTGTATGCTTTCAACCGTGACGTCATGCGGAATGGCAGAGTGCATCCTATCTGCGCCTGAGTGATGCCGGCGACGTTTAGCGGTTCCTGTTTTCTTCCTTTCTTTTCTTCGAAAGCGTGGTTGTGGGAGCATCTGCCTTCCTTCAGATGACGTCACGCGTTCCTTCCGATGCCCAGAGGGCGCTGCACTCGCGCTCTCGAGAAGCACGCGAAAAGCGAGAGCGTATGCGTTTAGATTGGTGATGCCGGCGACGCTTAGCGTGGTCGCCTTTATTACTAAGCATGTTTTTCAACGTTAGCGTGTACCTTCCAAAAGATGACGTCACGTATGCGTTTTGTGACGTCCAGAGAGCGCTGCAATCGCGCGCGCTTTCGCCGCGCAGCCTTCCGCTGCGTTGCACAGAATTGCGCGGAGCGTCGCCGGCGGATTCCCGAGAACCGTGCTCTGACTACTCACAATGAGAAGGGCGCCTGGCAGAGCTAGTCCGGTGACGAGGACGCCGTTGTCTAAGAAAGAAAGACGCCAGACGGGGCCATATGCTTTTTATTTCGTCGTGTTCGCCGAGCGGTGGGATCTTCCTTTCTTTATTTTCCCCCCCTTCATGTTCACTCACGCATCGTCGCATTTTTCGGGGCCATCTCTCGGATGTAACTGAATCGGAATGCCCGAGGAGAAGCAAATGAAGAGGATAGCTAGGAGGGTGACGGGGGCCCCCGGGAGGTGTATGCCTCGAGTAAGACGGGGATTCGCGAAGCGCACTTCCTCCGTTTTGCGGCTCTTTCCGATTCCCGAGTTCTTACGCTCCCTTTATTTTTTTATTTTTTCTCTACTTCGCTCGCCCAGAATGAATAGTGAACGCCTCTCTTTCTTTCTTTCTTGTTTCTTCATATTCCTTTACGCTCTGTACGCTTACGCCTTTTTCACTCCTCTTGTTCGTATTTTTTTCTTCTTTTTGTTCGGAATGACGGTAAGCGGGAGAGCACGTTTTTTGATTGCTCTTTCGGTGATTACATGTTGATTTTTTTGTTTCGTTATCCTAGTTGCTGCTGCTTCTTTTCCGTTTAGCGGCGGACGATGGAGTTTAGCGTTCATCTCGTGACTGCACGTCGAATCGGGTGCGCGTACGTCGTGGCAGCCCGTTTGAATGACGCAGCTCGGAGGCGGGGGGAGGGGGGGGGGGGTTCTCCCGTGGTTCTGTTGCTATTTATTGTCCGTTTGCGTGCCTCACCGTATTCTGTTTTTGTCGTGCTGCCCCGTTTCTTAAATGATTCCCTCGGTGCCTTACTGGTGTCCTTTTTACAAGTAGAGAGAGAGGGAGAGAGTGGATGCAGTAGTGAGTAGTGCAGCTATACTGGCACTCGCCCCCACTCAGGATATATCTTTATATATTTTCTCTCTATTCTTAACCGATGGGGTTATGGGGAGATGGTTCCTGCAATTTGTACAGAAATCAGGAAGGCTCTCGGTAGTAGGCGCGGCGGCAGATTAAAATTGCTTTGAAGCTAGCGGACTTCAACAAGACCTTTAAGTAGCGTAAAAAGCCTTTCAGGGAAGGTGGATATGTAGAGCGGCCACCGTGAAAAGTTTTACGCTTGTCATACTATGGGTGCTTCGCGAAGGCTTGCTAGTGTAGACGTTTTTGATTATGAAATTAATAAAGAAAAAGAAAGAAAAAGCCGCCATTGCCCCTCACCGAAAATGACGCACGAGCCAGAGCGTTGAAATACCGTAGTTTCTTGACATGACCTCTGAAATTGGGCGGAGGGCCCTCTGCGTGTTTTGGCGAAACTCAGAGGCTACGTACTTGGTGAAACAGGCTGAGCGAGTTTCGAGAACTTAGTACCTCCGCCTGAACGCGCCAGAATGCGAGAGCATACTTCGAAATCGGTGGCGTGACACCCTGACGGGAAGACCTGCTAATTAGGCGCGAAATCCGAGAAACGAAGTCATTTGCCTTCACTTTCTGCACCAGTAAACAGCCTCTTGAGGCTTAGGGTGGCGTTAGGGCAAGGAATCCACCAAGCCCATCGACGGCTACGTCCGGTTGTAAGAATGAAGGAACAAAGGTTTATTGCCTTAGTTACACCGCTCCAGTTACGGAAGCCCACTCCATGCAGGAGCATGTTAAACGTCCCAGCTCACATCAGGACACTCTGTCCCACTGCTCGAAAAGTCGCCGCTCTTCATTCGAGTCGACTAGGGAATCTGAAGACTGTCCAGCAGCAAGTCATCATCGTCGGATCCGTTGCGATATCACACCCATGCTCGCAATACTCCGCAGTAACCTCGCCTCCGAAGCCCGATGGTATGGAACAAGCGGCAGGATAGCAACCTGTGAATCCAAGGTCGCCGTCGTTGTTCGGTACATTGGATGTCCCCCGCCCACCCCACTTCATCTTTAGTCCAGGCTGTCGGGTAATGGTGGGGGTGATGGCGTTTTGTGGACCAGTCTAGAGTCGGTGTCCACGCTCCGTTGACCTCTGGATAGGCTCTGATGGACGGGTGGTGGTTCGCGTCGTGGTAAACGTCTGATTAACTGCGAATCCCAGGTCGCCTTTGTTGTTCGGTAGCATTGGATGCTCCCCCCCCCCCTTCTTCTTTTTAGTTCAGGCTGTCAGGTAATGGTGGGGTGCTGGCCTTTTGTGGTGTTGAGGCGTAACATGCCGTTTTTGCCAAAGGACTAAAGCACTGAGTATTGCAACGGTACTGCACCAATAAGAACTGATTTAGCGTTGCTGTGGGTCTATCCTTTTAATTGGTGATTAATAATGATGTTGTCATCGGTTCCTAGTAGCCTGGCCATTTCGAAGGGCGTATTGGGCTTACTCTTTATTTCGAGGGGCCGTCTGCAGCCCCGTGGTAAACTTTCTCTCTCTCTTCTTTTTTTGCGAGGATGTCGTCATAGATGCAAGCAATTCCGGGACGGCGGGCGATGTGGGATGGGGTGCAGAAAGGGAAATGTTGTTGTGAAGATGAGCTGGCGAAAAAAAAAAAAAAAAACACGCAAAACACCCCTTCGTGTGCAAATCCGAGCAACTGGTGCACGAAAAAAAAAAGCGAAGCCGTGTAGCGGAGTTCTCGGACCTTTCTCCAGACCTGGTGGCCTGGTTACCACTGCCAGAAATTATCCCAAGTATACTTTGCAAACGCGTCACCTTATCCGGTGCGATTCCTCCGCTATACGCGAGCGTTTTGCGTTATGCGCTTCGCTATACGCGAACTTCGTTCTTCTATTCTGTCCGCGGTATCCGGTGCTTGGGTTCCAGTATGCTGTATCCAGTATGTTCGATACGGAACATTCCCAGCGCCGGCACACATTCTATTTATTTATTTGTTTACTTATTTATTTATAGATATCTCAAGCATCCCACGGTTGGGACGTGGGTAACACACTGGTCGGGTTATGGGTAGTTTGAACGGCCTTCTGAAGCGAGCTGTGGCGGTAACATATGCGACATCGCTTGGTGAATTATTGCTGTGTTGGGCGCTATTGTACGGGCGTGGAGTGGGTGTCCGAGCATACGTGGGTGACTGTGACGGGACGTCCCGCGAGGTTGGCCTCGTGAATGGCGAGCGTGGTGAATGAGTGGTGAGATTTGCGAAAAAAAAGGACAAAGACGGGCACATTTCTTTTCGGGCGAGTGGAGAGCGTGTTAAGCTTAAGCTCGTGCTTTTAATGCGGAATTGCTACTTTCTTTTATAGGAGTATATATATAATCACATTGAACAAAACGAGTCGCTGAACGTTGTGCGACACCCGTGTACATTTCTGCTCTATAATAATAATAATAATAATAATAATAATAATAATAATAATAATAATAATAATAATAATAATAATAATAATACGCAGCGTCCATTCTGCGACACGTAGGAAAACATGAAACCGCGCCTTGTCCTTGCGGGCACGTATCCTAGGAATGATGATCGAGGTCTTTGTTGAAGCGCTGGCTACGGCATTGCGCTGCCGAGTTGGAGGGCGCGGGTTCGATTCCATCCGCCGCGGGCGGCACCCCGATGAGGGCGGAGTGCAAAAGACGCTCGTGCGTACCGCGTGGTTTGCGTGCGCTTTAGACAGACCCCCCTTGTGGTCCGAAATTAGTGCGAAGGGGCCGCACTACTGCGTGCCTCATAATCGGATCGGGGTGTCGGCACCGTGGAACTGCGTGATCCTCTCGTTTTGTTCGTCTTTGTTGAAGCGCAAGCGGTATGTTACACGCTTTTAACCGCGCCGCACGGCGTAACAGATTGCCACGCGGGAGCGCTTCGTCGTGTGTGTTTGTGTATATGCTTGTTAAAGCGCAACTGCAGCCGCCCGCAGTTCACCGTACGCCGGAACGGGGCGGTTAAGTTTCGGCGCGTGCCCCCCCCCCCCCTCCCCCGTTATCCCTTACCCCCCTCCAGCAAAAGGGCAAAACTTGATTCCGCGTCGACCGGCAATTTCTTGTCGTTTTAGCGATTTCCCCAGATAACGCTAGGAGTTCTTGCGCGTGTTTTCACACACATAGCGCATTATGTATTTATCTTATTTTGTTCGTAATTTACATGTGCTCATTATTGTTCAGCAGTTCTTGAGGCTTAGAAAGTCCGGTTTGTTCATTTTCGAAAGTTCTCTTAAAAGCCAGGCGAACAACTTCGTCGGGATGTCATGGACGAGATGTATAGTTAGTTTGGCATGGCTACGTACACTGCTCACACACGCACCAATAAACCATTACTTCTAGTGCCTGTCCTATGTAACTAGTAAGCGCTGTACTAACGAACGGGGCAATGGAAGTTCGGCAGTTATTACGCAACACTGTTGGAGGATTGGGCATTACAGGAATAGCCGACAAATCGCCTCCGCGGACATCCGCAATATGGGCGTAGTTTCATCGAATGGCTTAAAAAAAAAAATGCGCACATCCACTTGAGTGTAACGCGAACTCGTGTACGAAGAACACCCGGGCGCTTTTCTGAGAAAGCAAAGCTGGGCAGTTGAGAAATTCCTGCTGGTCCGGGGATCGAACGGGGGACCTATACGCCCTTTCGTGGTGGCCGCTCTACCAGCTGCGCTATAACCGCTAAGTATGGACAGCTGGGCTAGTTGGTTATGATTAGCATTTCCGGACTTTCCGGAGTTGAACGCCGGACTTCAACTCAGTTCAAGTCCGGCGTTCGTGTTGTCTTTCTCTCCTCGTCCTTGTCCAAATGTGCGCTGGAACTATGTTTCATAGAGCTATAACCGGCAGGCTAGCACGTCGCGGATTCGGTTGAGTTATTTCGACAGCTCTAATATATAGCAAGTTCGATCACTGAATGTCGAAAATGAGTTAATGTTTAGCGGGTTTTACGTGCCAAAACCGCGATCTCTTTATTATTCCGAGGCAAGCCGTAGTGGGGCAGCCTTCGGATTAATTTCGACCACCTGGGGTTGCTTAACGTGCCACCTAAAATTAAATCTAGGTGAACGTGGTTTTTTCAATTTTTTTTTTCTTTTAGCATTTCGTGCACATCGAAACGCTGCTTCCTTGCTCCTATAGCCAGCGGGGTACCGCGACGGGTAGCATATGAGTTCTGGCGGAAATCCGGAAAAATAGGGGCTGCATGTTTCACGAAATGAAAAATTGGAATATGTAGCCTTGCGCTAGTTTCGGATGAATGGCGCTTTTCCATTTCATGTAGGGGTAAATGTTGCTTTAAAAAAAAAAAAAAAAATGCGGTGGGCGAGCAAGTGCCGCCTAGTGTCCTATGGCAAACATCTGCGGGGGGACCTGGGCGGATATAGTGCAGAGTATGACAGGAAGTTCTTCGCGGGCCGTCTTTTTTTCTTTTTTTTTCGTTCTTTCTTCCTCGCTCCTTACCCAGTCGTGCTGCGAGAACGATGCGTGAAGTATGCATCCCTCGCGCTGTCGGATTAAATTTATCGAGCGACCCGGTCTCGCCGGGCTATCGATTCGTAACACGGTATAACACGCGTGTAATGCTGTACGTACCCCCCCCCCCCCCTCCCCCCACCAACCCACCCCAGCCGGTTCGTATTAGCAGCAGAGCGCGAATTTAGTCGCGTGCGACGAACAGGGGCCGCTATGGTGACCTCGCGGAAGCGGCACACGTGGAGCAATACGGTATGGTTCGGCCCTGTTGGTACACTTGAATTTTTTTTTATTTTTTAGCGCCTGAGAGGAAAGAAAGACTATAAGTCGTAAAACTGTGGGCACACGAACAGCGCCGAGCTTCATCGGAGGGTTTATTTAGCCGTCGGCCTGGGGTCTCTGTGCCTTTTTGTTGGCTGTCCTATTCCACGCTGGAAATCTTCAGTGTCATACACATTGTTCGGCGCTTGCTTTGTGACATTCTCCTGCTTCTTCTTCTTGTTATTCTTCTTATTATTATTATCATTACCACCTGAGAACATAGACCTTTCCATATTCCTGCTTGTGATCACCAACACTCAACCTTCCAGATACAAGAGTCTCTTATAACGCTTATTTCCGTTATATTGATATTTTTCATAATTCGCTGTGGTCGTGTTTTCCCTAAGCTTTGGCCTTGTTGTGTCATATCTTCACGCATAGTTCTCCTCCGTTTCTTTCTCCTTCGTTTTCTTTTGTATGTACCTTGCGCTTTGATGTAGGTGCACTCTTCTTTTCAACATTGTTCCTTTTATTCGTTCTCTCTATTTTAATTTCTATTTCCCTCCATTTATTATTGTTATTATTATTATTATTATTATTATTATTATTATTATTATTATTATTATTATTATTATGTGAACGGGCATTGAGAGTGTATAAACGGGGGAGGAAGGATATATTAATTAGCGTCTTCGGGTGTTGGAGAGACCGCGGTTTAGTGCTGCATGCGAGCCTCGCTGTTTAGCACCGCCCAAAGATATGCGTCGGCATAACTGCTAAGCGTGACGTCAAGCGCACTCGCAAGAAGCGCCCGGGCGATGCAATTCGGTTGCCGCTCTGCTGGCGGCCGGGCTCCCTGACTGCTTCGCGTCCGGGTCGATGAAAGGGTTTATGTAACTCGCGGACGCACGAAAAAAAAAAAATGAAGAAAAAAAATAATGTACATGACACATTCTTCTCAGTATTCGTCCAATGTGATGGTCAAAGTGTTTACGTAAAGCGTTCGCCTCATCGAAATAGACGAGAAAAAAAAACGGTGGAAGCACGACGTAAGCGTTAGCTGGCTTATGCTTTGATGGAGTTTATGTAACGCGCGCGTCAGCGCATTCGAAAAAAAAAAAGAAAGAAAAGAAACGACGTAATGTTAAGACAATTTTTTTCAGATGGCGTGCCGTCCCGTTAAGTGGAAATGTCAGGCATTGTCCCGACCGCTGACAGAGTACAGTGCATGCAACGCTTGTCGGTTATATTTGGTCGTTCAGCTTCGAAAATGCCAAGCTGTTACCTTTGGAGCGCGTTTTCCTAGTTTTTTTCCGAGCCGATTGGCTTGCGGGATGCGCTTAAGTCCCTGTTGGCGAATATGATTACAGGTGTCGTCGTACTAAGTCCGAACACACCTCAAGTGCATTTTTGTTTCTGCAACTGACGGATGTTACTATGGTACACACAGAGCACGTATGCACACCACAGCAGGGCGATCGCATAAACACTTGCGCGGCTCTACTAAAGGGCTTCGCATGTTGTCTGCTGCGGCGTGGTTGTGGACTGAGCTCGCCTCATTTTCGTCGTGATAGGTAGCTTGCTGTACTAGCTCGTAATCGGGCTCAATTAAAACGCTAACAAATACATCTTGCAACTGGCTACGACGCTCTGAATGCCCGAAAGCTCCGTTTTGTTTTCTTCTAGAAGTGGTTACAAGATACCCAGATCCCAGGTACACCAAACCCCTGTGAAGTCCGCTAAAGAGACCTAATTCTCTTCAACAGATTGTAGTGGTAACTCCATCCTTTTTCTAATTAGAGCCAGAGCTAAGCTTTGTTGTGAAATATTCTGAAATGTATTAAGAGACATCTGCACCAACGGTCGTGGGGTCTCTGCTGCTGGTGTGTTCGTGCGAACGTTTCTCTGACAGGCGGCCTCCAAAAGTGATAGCGACAACTGTTGATCATATATAGTGAATGCATAGGCGCCCCTGGTGCAATCACTCGCTAGTTTGCGTTCGGTTTTCGCACAAGGATTGCATTTGTCAAGCGCGTCTGTGTGGTACCGCCTTCGGGCACATTACTTCTTGCTAGGTTCGTACACAACGGCCCACATCCGTGACTCTCGAAATTCAGGCAATTTGTGTGCCAGTGGCAGACAAAGTAAACTAAAAAAAACAATAAAATAAAAGCTCTAATGTGCTTTGAGGGAACACTAAAAGGGCAACATTTGTGAGTTTCAGCTAGAAAGTTTTCTGTCAAAACTAATTTTCTTTGATGCAAGCCGAACACTTTTTGAAATTCGCCTCGATATTTGAGCGCGTCTACGTTAGTGTGACGATGCAGATTTTGTAGTATAATAATCATAATTTCTTTTTATTTGCTCGAGCCGTTTCGGTACAGCAAATGTTCGCGAAACTTGTGAGGCTGAGTGTCTTGGTTTTTTCATAATCGACAAACATCGATCTTTCTTCACCGATAAACAATCAACCAGGCCCGAGTTAGACGTTCTCCGAATCGGAGTTAAGCGCGGCGTTGCCGCTGTCTTTCGTTACTGCGGCTTTTGTGGCTCAACCAAGCCTTGTACACGGTAGCAGTGCTCGTTTTTGCTAATTAAGGAGCTTAGTTCGCTGATCCATCTAAAGTTAAAGCGACACTAAAGGTATATATATTAAACCGAGCTAGATCGATAGACTATTCCTCCTGAAGTATAGAATCGTTTTCTGCGTCCCAGTAGACCACTTTGTTGCGTAGAAAATTGGCCACTGAATGGGGGTCCCCGCTACTGCTCCTCAATTTTGAATTGCCCGCGCCATAACGGACATGATGACGTAATCCACGTGTGACCTGCCTCTGTGTTGCGCTCTGTGAATCAGTCATTGCTGGCGTCACCTGAGAGGTACCATAGTACAAAATCTGTGGCGCCAAATATGCTCTGTTCTCCCAACGA
This sequence comes from Dermacentor andersoni, assembly GCF_023375885.2. Lineage (NCBI taxonomy): Eukaryota > Metazoa > Arthropoda > Arachnida > Ixodida > Ixodidae > Dermacentor > Dermacentor andersoni. The sequence goes on from NC_092823.1 coordinate 55,377,313, forward strand.
ATTGATTGTTACGGAAGCGTAATCTTTTAGACTAGCCCGACTTACTTCTTTTTGCTTTAGTGGCCCCTAAAGCAGTACTGACATGACAGTTCCGACTTGCAGTTTTTTTCTTCCGCGGGTAAAATTAAGTCTCAAACCCTCTAAATACTACACAGAAATGCCGGTAGGCCATCACAGTTCCCCAAATGATTTTACTCTAATACTTATTTCTGCGAACCAGTTTCGGTTTCGTTACCCAGGCGGCGATTGTGTCATGACGCCACGAAACACGGGATCGCTTCGTTCCTTCATTCACTGCGGCTGCTGCACATGCGAGCGCAGCTAGGAATAAAAAAAAGAAACGCTCTCGTTTATATAACTATTTTTATGAACGACGCCATAATACATAGTCTTATTGCTACATAACGTAAGCAAATATTGTTCTGTGTCATGACGTCACGATGGCGTCGACGACGCCAGGTCTGACATCTACATTCCGACTGCAGTGTAAAATTAAAATACGTTACGTTCCCCAGCCTTCACGCACGGTAAGTGTCGGCCTTCTACGCTTGCTGTACAGTTTCTAAAGCTTCGAGAATGCGCGCCATTGCTCCTTTGCCGATATTCATCGTTGCCGCCCCTCTGTACTGATTCACAAATTCTCCACTCGTCGAACATTGGTCCGGCGGACCCTGGGGACCCGAGCGAGCGCCTTCTGCTAGAAAGCACTTGACCCGTGAGCCCCCTTCGCGTCGCCTCGATTTTCTTTGGGCGTGCGCGATACGATGCCAGTTCGGCGATGCGCCGACGGTAGTGTAAACAGCTGGTCGTGGCCTGCGAGCGAGTCAGTGAGAGTGGCTCTCGAGGAGCGAAAAACAACGTGGCCCGCGGCGGGCGCACATAACGGCGCTACCGCCGCCTGTCGGAGACCGCCGCAGGCAGAACGGCGCGCGACGATCGATGTTGCTTTTGTTTCGTTTTCGCCTGAGAGCAGGTTCGCCACCACGTTAAGAGATGGCGCCTCGTGTCCGTAGTTCGGGTCGGAAAATGTGGTTTATGTGGAAAATGGGTTGTGGGAATTCATCGTGTTTTTTTTTTCCTTTTCTTTTTTTTTTCTTTTTTAACGTAGGTAGGACATTAGGTACTATAATAGCAAGAGCTTGGTGGCGCAACCCGCCGCCCCGTTCCAAAAAGGACGCTCATAACATCCATCCATACATCGCAGCGAGAGACTTTTGGGACACGGTTGGCGCGTAAGCGGAGAAGAAACAGGCTGACTTCGAATAGAAATTCAAACATGACTGCAGGGTAACCACGCTGTTCCAATGAGTAATTAGGTGTGTTAGAGTATATAGTGACGCTAAAGTTGCGTGAGAACTTCAATGGCAGGCTGGAGTGCGATTGGGCCTGCTACCGTCCCGTTTTATCCCGTTTCAAAGGAAGATAATCATCATCATCATCCGCTATTCGAGCAGAGCGAAACAGATGCATTCGAAAGTTTGGAACGTGTCTGTAAAAGAAGGAAAGTGCTGTTCGGAAGCGACTCGTGCTGTCAAAGACCGCCCGAAGCTATACGTGTAAATCCTCCAATGCCAGAGGATTTGTGCACAGCGTGTGGAAATGGTGCTCAAATAAATGGACCGTGTTGTTAGCATGTAGCGGTATCAATGCAGCCGTAGATTCGCACGTAGGTAGTCTGTCGGAGTCCTTAGGCATGAGCATTATGGCCGGATTTTGTTTTTCTGAAGAAAAACGATTGAATTGACGCTGAAGATTGCGTTGATGTGAGGTTATAACACCTAAATTAGGCCCTGAAACAGTGGGAGAGAGAGAGATCTGCGGTGGAGGTCAGTACATGAGACAGCTTCAGATTGTGGCCCTATGGGAAACTCACGGTGATGCAGGGACTGCATCTTAGATAATGGAGCTTAGTGTATAAGCAAGGAAGTCACTGGGGGATGATTCTGATTGAACTTTATTAAGGCTATTTTTGTTTACGTACACTTCGTGCAGGGTCGTGTAGACGAGCGTAGTGCCGGGCAGAGGCTATGACGTCGTGTGGTGCCCTTGGCTCGCTGGACAGTAGCCAATCAGAGCGGACACCGCGTCGTCTTCTGCATCAGCAGACGAAAAGCGCCTGACTCCGCACTTCGCCTGACTTCGCACTTGCTGGCTACGTATATGCCCTCGCCTGATACTGAACGCCAGTGTACGAGTTTCCTTACATCAACAAATCGCGACAAACTGCAGCGAAATACATCGCGAATGCGCACAAAGACAACCTTTCAGTGCTTATAATACAGCGCGCAGTCTGAAACAGCCCGCACCATCCGTCAGTAAGATAATGTTATCTTCTTGGAAGATTAGCTCGCCTTCCTTTGTGAGACATGGTCACGTCAGCACTTCGCCACCCTCCCTGCAGCGAATATTCACTATCGCCGCTGCATCAGCGCCGACAGCCACAGACAAAATGGCGCCACACGTTTGCAACGCCAGCCTGCTTGTTTGTCGTCTGCTCGTCGAAACGACAGTGTACAAAGTCGGAACTACAGTGTACAAAGTGTAGTTTTCATGCTACACTGCAGCTATAAAAGCTGGCTTCCTGTAGCTTTTCTACACCAAGTGAAAGAAAATAAAGATGGCGACTTTTCCTGCACTACGTACACTCGTGTATAGCCAGTGTAGGTTAGAAAAAAAAATTGTCCTATTGAGAACTGACAAAGTTCGGTCGGCTTCCTTGCGGGTGGCCTCCTCAGTCCGGGATGCCACGTGACCGGGATGGCTGCCTGCTTTGCCTCGTTGTTCGCCAGCCGACTAGATGGGAGAAAATATCGTTGTTTTGCAAAGAAAGGCGTTTGCTTTCATAGAGCCTCTGTAGTAATTGCGTATCACCGCTGGCCGCCTGGCACCTACACAGTAGCCAACGCTTACGGAAGGACAACCTGTCTCAGACCTTGTCGCGCGAAGTCGCGGGTTCGTTACCCGCCTCGGCCGGCCGCGTTCCGCGACTGATGCACGTTGAATGAAGCACGAGGTAGCGGGGGTCGATTTCCCTACCGCGGCGACCGCATTTCGATGGGGGTTGGGGGGGGGGGGGGACAGAGCGGTCGTGTTTTTAGGTGCGCGTCAAAGAACTACGGCGTGCGCCTCATAATCAGATCGTGGTTGTGTTAAAGAACGCCGGGCGATCGATATAGACTCTAGGGCCTTACGGGTCACTTTTTGCGTCTCATATAGCCGCAGTAAGCTTTGCATAGTAAAACGCGATCATTTGCTACCATCGCACTTACCTCAGTCCGCAAATGGGTGTGGAGATTGCACGTTTCTGGATGCTGGTTGGGGCTCCTCTCGGAAAACATCTGGCTGTTGATTCTTGTTGATGGCTTGGGGATTTGGAAGACCGGATAAAAACCGGATAAATAAGTGAAGGAAGGAAACACAAACAAATAAGTAAGCGCGAACATTTGTGTGGTTGCCTCACTTGTGCAGAGTTCTCATTATGTTTTGTTGTTGCCTCCGTGCTGTAGTAGATCGACGTGTTTAGTGCGATTCTCTGACGTGATTTAAAGGGACTGCGCCCGCACGATAACTCCGATCGCTTCGCTTTTATTATTTGTTTATCACCGTTACTCTCCGTGCACCGCACGTGTATCCACGTATGTATGTACACTTTGTGGGCTACTAGTTACGTTTATAGTTAGCACGCGTTGTGACTTGTTGACCGCAGTCGGCCTTGTGTGGCTCCGCGTTCGAGCAGTGACTTTTCCTTTTCGTGGCTTTGAAAACTTGTTTCTTGCTTTCGCGTACTCGATGGCGCTTTTTTTTTTTTTTACGAGTGTCGGATATCCTTTCGCTTATGTTTGGCAAGACGGCTTTGGTTTGCCTGCGGAAATAGCGAGCGTCTGACGTGCAGCGAGCGAGGGCTGTTTCTTGTTAGAAAAATGTTTGCCTGCGCTTCGCCGTGGAAATAGGGGGGTCACGCCAGCGCATGTGCGCACGCATTTTTCTGGTTAAGGAAACAAGCCAGTTCTAAGACCGTTTGTTTGTTTAGAAACCCCGATATGCACTGTGGCTTAACTAAGATATCGAAAAACTTCAAAGCTAAACGGCGTTGGTTAGCGGCAAAAGCGCGATAAAGGGTTTATCGTTCAGTGTTGGCGGTGCGGGGGAAACAGTGCTGCCATATTGAACACGCTACGACCTCTGTGTAGGAGCACTGTGGTGATGCCAACGTTACGTGCTGCTGCAACGTCGGAACTGCTAAAAAAACGCGAGTATCGTCTTATTGGTACTACCGATACTCGTGCTATTGTTAACTACCGACGACACAGCACGGGCCAATAACAGGAAGTGATACTGATGGAACTACGAAGAACAGGTGTTCTGACCATTGGGGGTTCTGATGAGTAACACTGCGTGTTTTTGGTATAGTTCCGGCGTCGTAGCAGGACGTTGTATTGCCGCCACCACACGTCTAGTGTTCTTCGTGTTATCGGTGGAACACGTGGTTGGTATAACGTGTTACCAACAAAACTTCGTATTATGCGAGGTCCAGTCCAACAAAACTTCGTATTATCCGAGGTCCAGTCACACGGCATCCCGATGTAGTAGCTCACCGTAGGTGCGTCGCTTCAAACAATCTCAACTCGTATATAGTAGGGTCCCCCTCCCACCTACCCCCCTCCCCCCAAACGCGCGCGCACTTATTTTTTCTCACCAATGTGCTTATCCATGGCCTCGCCATTATTGGAGCAATGAACGAATCTTTCTCGCGAAGGCTATGCCGAACTGGGCCTTTAGTGGTGGTTTTAATTGCCAAATTCAAGCTCTAATGTAAAGGTCCACTCAAGCGGTGGATGAAGCCAGATTCGTTCTGGCCGCTCGCGGAACCCGGTTTAGGAACCCCGCTTGTCTATATATAATATACGCACTCGCGCTCCTGGCATTGTGTATGCTTCGAGTGGTATGCGCCAGTAAATGCCGGTGGACGCGAGTTCGGTGGTCTGCCTTAAGCCTTTGTTTAACATGTGCCCCTCCCCCTCCTCCACTGCCTCGGTGTTTCTTCGTCATCCCCGTGCCCCCATCGAAAGCACCCGGCGCCGAGAAACCATTTACGTGTCCCGAAATACACGCCGCCGCTGCTCGAATGATCGGGGTCGCCCCCCCCCCCCCCCTTTCCCTCCGCTCCCTCCCTCAAGTACAGGGATACAGGGCATACTTGAAGGGCTTACGCCGAAGCCCTGCACAGCGCCCGCCCGGGCTTTGTGTGCTGCGACTGTTCCGGCCCGTACGCCTATTTCTCTCCTGGCACGTGTGCGTGTGCGTGTGCGTGTGTGTGTGTGTGTGTGTGTGCGCGTGCGTGTGTGTGTTCGCGTTAGTTTTCGCTTCAGGTCAGCTGGGCGGGCACAGATGCGGTCTGCCGTTCGTCACAGCCGTTTTGCTCTCGACGACGAACTTTGGTTTACTGGTTGGCTGGCGCGCGAGCAATTTGACGCGGTCCGTGTGGCAGGCTTGATGCGTAACTCGTTTTGTCTGCTCCCAGTTATTTCGGGCGTGGTGGTGATTGATTGGGCGTGTGTCTTTTTTTTTTTCTTTCGTTGATGCGATTCCCCGTGCTTTCGTTGGAAGGGGTGTAAAATAAAATAAAAAAAAAAAAGATTGGCCAGAAATTATCGGAGAGTGACAGCTAAAATCGCGTGACGTAACCTCCCAGTAGACCAAGCTATCGCATTCCGCGTTTTTCGCTTCGGGTCGTTGCAGCCGGCCCGCCAAACGAGCTGTCGATCGAGTTTCAGCAGCGAAGCGTTAATCCGCGCACCTTGTATACATACAGCATCCCGTGGAAAGGGGGCGCGCATCTAAGCTATACGCGTTCCCACGGCGCCGCACTACACCTAAATCGGGCGATTCCATTTCACGCCGAAGTTAAGCGGTTCCCTTGCTTTTTTTTTTTCTCTCGTCGCTGGCCGCAGCCTTGTCTCGCACGCGCGCGAGCTGTTCCCCCAGTGCCTTGGCTGGCGCGACGCCAGGCTCGTGGATGCCGCCACGCGCGATGCCGCACCAGCGCTTGCGGTGGCGGCGGTCGAGATCGCGATTGCCGAGCCGTCGCACCGGCGCTGCATGTCGAGCGTCGCTATAAATGGCGCGCCGTATTCGCCCAGGCGACCGCCGTCGAGACGTACTGCGTGCGTGCGTATACTTCGCGGCGAGAAGTGAGGCAGTGGGGGAGGGGACATGCCCCTGCGTCTGTGAATGCCACCCGGCTGATATCTTCCCTAGCGACCATTCGCGACCCCTTTACGCGCGGTTTGCCCCCGTGGCTTTGAGACTCGCAGGAACGCGAGCGTAATAATTGGTCGAGACGTTAGAGGATTTGAGAAGTATGCGTGACCATTAGCTTGATCCCGATGTTGCCCGAGGTATTCGCGTGAGTAATTTCGAGTTTCGTCGTGGTTACGATTGGGCTTCGCTGAACGCAGAGGACACGATCACTTTGGGAAGGGGTGGGAGCTGGCGCAACACAGGGCTGAGAGAGGCTTTCGTGGTGCAGAGGACGTAGGATTGCCTGAAGATGAGGATGATGATTTGACACTTGCTCGCAGCCACTTCATCGAGCAGATAAATAGAAATCTGCGGAATGTAAGCTGCTCCTCTGTGGGATGCGGGGGGTGGGACGAGAGGGGGGGGGGGGGGGTCTTCATAGATTTAGGCGAGGTGTTCGATTTCAGTATAGCGATACCAGCAGTATGTACCCTGTAGCGCAAAAGGCGCACAGACGGCGACAGGAGAGACGAGGACGCGTCTTTTTTCTTTTTTTGTCGCCGTCTGTGTGCCCTTTGTGCTACAGTGTACGTGATTCCGTACCTACTGGTCAGTTGATCCTTTCGAACTTCGTACCAGTATTCGTGGAGGCATTTCGTAGTCAAAGTGGAGATGAAGCGTAGGCGAATATCTGACAATATTTAGAAGATTCTACAGCTCTAATGATTATTCGCAAAGAAAAATGACAAAATGCCGCTTACATTCAAACGGTCGACTCACTAAATCTCCTATCGCTTTTCCTCTGGCTTCTCAAGCCAACATAGCCGGCTTGCTTTGGTTGAGGCAGCGACTTGTCTTCATTGCTGCTTCGAATTGATTCTGGTGGAATGCCATGGAAACTTAGAAAACAGAGGCTTTATATACAGAATATTAGAAGCAGCTATCTATACTACGTAACTCACGCATTCGAATCGGCGGAGGTACCGCTCATACGCCCAGAACACTCGTGAGGGGCCGAGATCTCGGTTATAACACCTCTTTGGCTCCTCGTGGAACACCGAATCACGTTACACCAGCGACCTAATTGAGTCATCCGGGATTTTACATGCACGTGGCCATTTCCCCCTCCACCTTTACGTTGATCAGAACGCTGACGGAGGACAAAAAATAAAGAAAAGGAATGCTATACTCTGTTCCACCGTAACTGGGCAAACGGGGAAGGGCTGTGGGCGCTGTGGGTCAATAGTATCGTTGTAGAACACCATGTGACCTCTCCCAATGTACCACACTGCCCGTTGCCGCGCCGGCTATCGAAGTGGCAATTGTCGTCTGCCCAACGATGGCCTTGTGTTTGCGATCGTGTTTAAAATGTTCGTGTTCGTCTTAATTGCTAGAATTATGCAGCGAAACTTAGCATTCGTGAAGATTATTGCTTGCAGATTCTGTCGCCTCAAACATTACAGGACATTTACTTCTTGTTCTCCGTCAGAATAGGGATAGTAACAGGAGGTGCACATGTGGCCGTTCGAAAACGAGCGAAAAAAAAACAAAAAAAAAAAAACGAAGAAGCTTAAACGAAACTGAATCCTATCAAGAGGTGTCGGCGGTTAAGAATAAAACAAATGGGAAATGAAAGCATTCACTAAAAGTGCACGTATTATCGAAAAATAAGACAGAGAGAGAGAGAGAGAGAGAGAAAGAGAGAGAGAGAAAACAGAGTAATGAAATATCAAATGCCCCGACAAGAAAAGCAAATAAGAAAGAATAACAATAAGAAATAAGAAAATATCTACAATCAGATTCGGCTAAACATGATAATAAATTCGTTATTAAACGTAAATAAAATACGGCTTGTACGTATACGGATACAAAAAACTTTATTAAAAGGACCCTGGAAGCGCCGAGAACCTAACCGCCGCATCGCAGGCTCTCTGGACATCCCAAAGCTAACGATGGTATTCCGAGCTCTTGATGGCCGAGTTCTACTTCTGTTCAGTGATGTCCTTATCCTCTTGCAACGAGGGACATCGCCAGAGCACGTGATCTAAATTGCATGTCCCCCCGCAGCTAGGACACTGTGAGCTAAAAATGTCCGGGAATAAACAGTGCATGAAAGCCAGACTAGGCTAAGAGCTAGTCTGAAGCATCCTAAGTGTTATAGCTTGAGGTCTTGTCAGCTTTTTATGTGGTGGAGGAAAGATTATTCTCTCCAGATAGAAATGTTATGTGAATTCATTAAAGGTGAGTAGAGTGTCCCGGAACTCTTGGACATTGGGCTGTGACAAGGCTCCTTCTCCCGCGCGGAGAGTCAGTACCTGGGAGTGGGCAATGTCGTTGAGATTGGTGAACGAGTCCAGATTTAGGCCCAAGCGTGCCGGAAATCAAGTAATCGTATGTGGAGTGATTGCCCTGTTCCTGAAAATACTATGGGCCTCTTTGGCGATGGAGCCCAAGGATCTAGAGTCTGTGTATATTTGCGTTCTGTTGTCGTCCAAAAGAGCCAAAAACAGCAACCTGCTCCGCTTTAGAAGAAGTGGTTTCAGCCACCGAGGCTTCCGAAACAGCATGTCCTCTGTGATATATTGCCGCTATGGAAAAGTGAGACGAGCGGCCATATTGAGTCGCATTCACAAAGCAGACCGACTGGGGTTCGTCCTTGATCTTTTTCAGGATCGCAATCACCCTGGCCCTACGCCTTCTCCCATTGTGCTGCAGGTGTGCATTGCGAGGGATTGTGCTCAACGTAAATTCTCTTTGCTCGTCCGTGATTCTATGCCTTCTCTTTTCAGCAAGTAGTGGGCTAAGGCCCTGGATGACCATAATTCGTTTCCCCGCCGAAGAGCAGGACAGACGAGCCAGTTGGGCCGATTCCTGCTCCTCGATAATCTCCTCCAATGAATTGTGTACTCCCTCCCAGTTGATAGAGGCGTTCTGTACTGGCGGTTAGGGGGCTGCTGAGTAACCGTTTGATGCTTTTCCGAATGAGGATGTTCAACTTCCTTTTCTCAGAAGTGTGCCACTTGTGCGTAGCTGCTACATAAATGATGTGACTGATAAGGAAGGCGTGAAAAAGCCTGGGCTGATTGTCTTCCTTCAAGCCTCCCCCTTTCTGTTAGAGACTCTGCTGATGAGTCTAATTACATTTTCTGTTTTCGTGGTGATTCTAGCCAACGTGAAGTTGTTGGACCCATTGGATTCAATATCCATGCCTAATATGGAGTCTACTCTGGGAATGAGGCCTCCATCACGTGTAACTAAATTGATATCAACGTCCGAGAGCGACTTCCAACCCTCGGGCTTGGGGCCCTTTCTGCTTGGCCTGTAAAAGAGTAGCTCGGATTTACTAGGCGAGCATCTCAGTCCCCTGTTTTCCAGATATGACTCGACCTCATCTATTCCCGTCTGGAGGCCTGTTTCAACCTCCCCTTCGCTTCCTTTGGTGCACCAGATGGTCATGTCATCTGCATAAAGCGTGTGACTGACCCCACCAATGGCAGAGAGCTTTTGCGAGACACCGCTCATTGTTATGTTGAAGAGGAGTGGAGACACCACCGCCCCTTGCGGCGTGCCCCTAGGTCACGGTGAAAGACAGCTTAGGTGAGCGAACGCCGCCGCCAGCCCTCGGACTATACTGTTGTGCTTCCTTCTCGCTCGACAGATGGCGCTTCCAACTTGTGCCCGTAGCGGCGCCGTTCGTGGCTCTAGCACAGCGTCTCCGTATGCAGCTCCGGGGAAACTTGCGGTCATCAGCTGATTTTTTAGGCGTTTGTTATACTGTGAATCATCGTTAACTCTGAAAAAGTTGTCCGCAGATCAGGCCGAGCGTAAAGCCCCTTTATCGACGCTCGCGCAAGACGACAGATAACGCTACGAAGAAGCTTTGGTGGAGCGGGAACCAAGCAAGCCAGTATTACATAGTTTGCAATTTTTCTCAGTTATAACATAGACAGCGTTTACTTCTCACTAAAGAATGAGATGAAGGGCGCATCAAGTTACCAGTCGCGTTTGAGAATCCAGCGGCTACGGCCCTCCGATGGGGAAATAAATGAATATCTGTGTGTGAAAGCGGCTGAACGCATGCCTTAGTTCTGTTACGCGAGAACTGCATGCGATTTCTGTGAGGATGATAGTGGGTGTTTTCCGTAGCTCAGAAAAATTTACAACCCAGGTAGAAACTTGTGTGTTTATTTCACACATGAAGCAAAAATTAGTCACTGCAAAACTATTACACACGGAACACCTAAATTCGACTGTTGTGCATACAATCAAAATAACAAACAGTACACTCAGCTCGGCTCCTTGTGGTCACACAAGTTTGGACATTTTACGCAAGTCCTAGCCTTTTTCAACGTGCTTGCGTTTCAACTGACGGCAGTATTGACGCATACGAAGGCTTATATAATAATGGAGTAGCTTGGCGAGAATGTCCTCCCTGTGGATAGTACAAGGGAAAGTGAAAGTGAACTTCTCTAGTACAGCATCAATTGTTTTGTCGTAGGCATCTCCCAGATTTGCGTATTTAGAGAAATGTTCTTCAGCTTCCATGAAAAGCCGATAGAGGTGCATGTTAGGGTGCATGAGTCTGCCCCTTGTTTTGCAATTAACAAGCTCAGCTTCGGGCACCTTTGACGAGCCTTTCTGACCCTCCAGTGCTTTCTTGCACGTAGTGCAGGAGGTCTGATTGAAAATTTTCCTGGATACAAACCCTGTAACATAATAAATTATACACTCAACAACACTTGCATCGTTATTATCATACTCAAACACTTCATCGCACTCCCAGCTCCCTTCGTCGATTAGGCCGTCGAGCCGCTCTTTCAGCTGGTCCAGCTTGTTCAGTTCCTTCGATGCCGAGCTGTTATATGCGTTCTTTAAGTCAGCCAAGGTCACAACGCCGTACTGTTCTTTCTCGGAAGCTGAACAGTTACCAAACCGCGGTGGCTTCAGGAGGGAGTAAAGCGACAGCATACGGTACAGTTGCAAGAACGTTGGGAAAGTTGGATGTTCGTTTTGGCCACCCGCTTGTCGAATAACACCAAAAAAACATTCCAACGGGTCCTGATTCATTTTTCCGGTCAGGACATACCTGAAATCGCACTTTTTCAACAGGAAGATTGACAGCTCACGAGCAGATTTGAGCGTCACCCTTAATCCTTCCGCAGTTGACCGGCTTAGGAAGAGATCTTGAGGAATTTCTCCTTTTGTAACTTCTTCCTCCCATTCGTCAAGCCAATCAGAGGCTCTCTCAAGAACTTTAAAATCATTGCAGTCTATAGTCAGACCTTCTCCTGGAAACCGCCGGTTCAGGGCATCAAATAAGTTGTTCATAAAGATTGTGAACTCAACGGTCGGTTCGACATTAACCAGCCGAAGTGCTCCTCTACGTTCGTAAAACAAAATTCCTTTTGCTACGGAATTGCTGAAAATTTGGGTTGCCAATTTCACTCTCATTTTAAGCATGTTAGAAGGATTGACATGGTTGTACGTCAATTTTGGGCATACTCTCAGCTCAGTTGCGTTTTTGGTGTCTGCTACAAACAGGGCGTCGTAGCAAGACCATTTAATGAACTTTCCGCCTTTCTTCAACACTTTTTTGTCATACAGATGATTGCGTATGCACTTGAAGAGATGAGGTGCGTCTGCGAACGCATGCACCTTTCGTGATGTATCCAGTGGGTGCTCAAAGGCATTTACAACATGCCCCAGAGCACCGCTGATTCCAAGCTGTCTCCACATTGCTCTATTAGTAGAGGCGCCATCACAAACAACACCATCAACTAAAAGGCCCGCTTCTTCTAAGTGTACAATGCATTGAAGCAGTAGCTGTGCTAGGAGCGTCCCTTTCGTAGGTCCCTTGGAGGCAAACACAGCCACTGGCTGCAAGTATTTTTCTCCGAACGGTGCGAAGGCGAAAACGAGCCCGTGATCAGCCGGCTCATTGCTTTGGCTGTTATTCTCACCAAAGTCAACAAGCCCGGCATATGTCAGTGTTCGTGAGTTCACCGTGATCTCCTTTCTAACTTGAATCTCGTCAAGAATGAGGATCCCTCTTCGTTGAAATGCTGGTTTCGGGGCAACTTTCATTTTAAGGGCCTTAAAAAACGCTTCGTCGAAACCACACTTCAGCCCCACTAGGCTGATGTACTTCCTGATAGTGGAAACGCATGGCAGAGGTAATATGGCATTGCTGCGCAGAAAAGAGTATGCCGCAGGGCTTCGGATGTTTAGCAAAAGGCACAGCAGCAGCCAGTCGTCAGTGTACCTTCTGTTCTGCTTCGTCGTGCATTTAGCTGCAGCAATGCACTCCTTTACAAGAAGCAACTGTGCTGCAGGTAAATCAACACTTTCTAGCTTCTCTGCGAGCCCTTCCTCTTTCACTTTTGCGAATTCTTGCTGGCAGTTTTTCAGCTGATTCATAAGTAATTTGTTTCGTGCTAAAAGTCGTGCTCGAGACCGCAGTACAGTGGCTTTTGCATGGCGCAATGCGTTGATTCTTTCAAGTTGGGCTGACGGTACACCTTTCCTCACAGCAGAAAGCCTGATCCGTTGAAGCGGTACCTTTTGTTTTGCCCTTGCCATTTGGCGATCAGCATGCAATTGCAGTGTTTTGTGGAGGCCACTGCATGGCCGACATATGCCACCTGCAGGTGATAATAACGGGCATTTGTTGTCTCCACTTTTTTTCGTTGTCCACATAAGCACATTCTGGCAGCACAGACGAAAAGCTTTTTAAACTTGGTCCGCCGCAGCAAACGTTCGCATTGTCAAAAGTTCTTACCATGCTCTCAAGTTCAGATGTTGTTGAGACAGACGGGCTGATTCCTATTGCTGTGCAGTCGACTGGCCTGTCGAAAATGTAGGCTTGGACCGCCATGTCTGAGTTTACGTGCAAAGACTTGTTATTAAATATACAGCAGCTTCCGTCACTGTACACTATGCGAGCATCAATGACCAGAACGCCTTTGATCCCCTCTTCATCGATCCGATGTACTGCCCACGATGACCTTGGTAAGCACATGTTCGCTGCGAAGTCGAATAAGTACTCGAATGAAGAGTGGTTTAAAGCTTCAATGCCATCGCTGTTTTCCTCTTCGTGGCTTGTGGCTGCGGTCTTGCACGCTTCCCCACCATGTGATGAACCCTCAGATATGCTGGTGTAATTCGGGGGACGCACAGAAGTTGCTGCAGGTTTCTCTATCCGCTTCACTCTTTTTCTAGGACTATTGATCTTCTTGGTAAGGTAACTCGGTGCTCCTTCGAAAATTGAAGGCACAGCGTCCTTTGTTAGGCCGGCTCTTCTATTCCCTGACATCAGAACGTGACCATCTATTTCAGAGGACCACGTTTTTAGAATAAAATGAGGAGCAAAATGTTTCTCACACACACGGTCCGTCCGCTGCAGCACGCGATCTTTGCGCGGGATTGCTCTTCTACATGCCTCCAACCTGGCGTCGTCATTCGGTGGCTTGAAAAGTGATAACTTTTCCGCACAAGACTTGTAGCCTGTCTTACAAAACGGCACGAAGCACTTCCCCATGTCATCAGTGGATCAGCAACAAACACGACCCACACAAAGGCGACATCCGGACGGGAAGAGGCGCGTAACAGCCGCTACGCGGGCAATACGAAGGGCACACGTGCGCACTGAAGCTCCCTAGCGGGCCACAGTTTGGTGCGCCCTCTCTTGAACTGCCGGCTAACTACTGCACTATCCTCCCGGCGCGGAGCGGTACCTCTCCCTTTCCGTTCGCTCACCTATCCTACTCTTACACCGTGCCCTAGGTCCGAGCTCGAATGCCTCTGTCTTGAGATCACCAATCTTGAGTGTCGCCTGCCTCCCCTTGAGAAAGGAGCTTATATAGCTATGAAAGGCTGCACATAGATTGAGCTCCGATATGGGATTCAGAATGTGAACGTGAGCCACAATGTCAAAAGCCTTCTCCAGATGTAAACCCGGGGTAGCCCTGACATCTCTGGTTGCGTTGTCGATGACTTGGCATACGGCTTGTAAGAAGAATATTAATCGGGGCGGGGGATAAAATTTGTTTTGAAATTATGAATCACGTTGCGTTATGGTTTTTAGTTGCACTTTTTAACAGCCGAAAGCCTACGTAATATTGCTTCCTCTTTCCCGGATTGACAACGCCTGCGCTCACGGGAAGGTTTCTTCCCCGTTTCGGTCAACTAATTGGCAGAAACTGCAGCTCACCCATGTTTGGTACTGATGCACCAAACACTCTTGGCGGGTTTCCTTTAAGTGTCCACCTAGTGGACATGTCCATTTCGTCCGCTGCTGAAGTTCCGATTGACTGAACTGGGCTACGCGTCAGAAGAAGGCAGGCGGCCCCAGCCAATCAGCACTTCAGCAGCAGACGAAATGGACATGTTCACTAGGTGGACATATACAGAAGAATCCCCCTGCACGGAAAGTTTAATTCTAGTACTGAGTCTAGCCGCTCGTGCCAGAAGTCAGTCTACGTTAAGCTACGGCTGCATGCCGAATTAACAGAGCTCGGTGCAATTAATATTGTATGTAATTAAGTGTGTGTGTAAGCCCTCCCGCTCAAAGGCGGCTCGACTACGATGACTCTGGTGGAACGTTTTCCCTCACCCAGGGATGTAGGGAGGACAGAGTGTATTTAAGGAGCTGTTGCGCGGTTCCTCAGTGTGATTTCTCTCGCAGTCATGCTAGACTGATGAACTGCAACGTCCCTATGTGGATACTGTAAATAAACCCATATTTCTTGTTCTCGATGAGAACAAGTCTCTCACTTCAACAACGTCCTCAACGTGAATGAGTTGGATGACGGCATGGGCCAGCTACCATCTATTTCATGCCCGACTCAAAACATTACAATGGCTAAAGCTTAATTTCTTCAACGTTTAGGCTAACACGAGAGTGGTGAGTTGATGTTAAACGTTACCTTGCGTGCACCACTGCTGTTTGTCTGCGTAGTACACAGAGCACACAGGGAGAGGTGCTTGTTTGAGGCGTTGTGCGCCATATTTTATTACTTCTGAGAGGGTTGAGCGTTGTCATTTCCTCACATGGCGCATGGCATTGTGGCAGAACTATTAAACTTCAATTGGATCATGGAGCTGCACGTTTCAAAACCACACTCGGATTATGAGCGAAGCCGTAGTGGCTGACTCCGAATTCGTTTTGACACCTTGATGTTCTTTCAACTGTCCCAAAATCTAAGTGCACGTGCGTTTTCTACTTCGGCCCCGTCGAAATGCGGTGGCCGCGATTAGGATCAAATCCACGACCTCTAGCAATGCCATAGCCGCAAAGCGAACGCGACGGCCACTGAAGTGTTGATTTGACGGCCGACCGCTTCCGTGGTGTCTCCTGGACCCTGCGGTGCGCTTTAATTAATGCGGCTCTGCTTCTGCACGCCCTGCGTAAGTTGCCCGCTTGACATATTTGCATGGCGTTTACTTTTCAGAAATAGCAGCAACGTACTGTATCATATCTTGAACTTAAGCTTATCCTGTTTCCCCGCAACCGCTGTCGTTATTGGTGGGGTTTCCTTGCCTTCTCACGTCACCTCCCCCCTCTCTTACATTGGAACTGCCTCTTCTCCATCTCCTTCTCCTCTCTACAGTTCTATCTGCGTCCCCTCTACTCTTGCAGTAGAAAGGGTAGCGCTGCAGTTTCTGCAATGCTTCTGAGGATAATTACAGCTGTCAAGCGGCTAATGTGGCGACGGCCAGACAGCTCCAGAGAGCATTGTGCACATTCGACGTGGTGGGGTGAAAACGAGTTTCTCCTGTCGCCTTTTCTCTCTTACTCGCGCCTGTCATCTATATACATGCACTGAACCACCTCCCGACGCGGTGTGGGCGACAGCAGCAGCCCACAGCAGCAGTGGGAAAGTCGATGGAAGAGGCAAAGAAAGCTTCGCTTTATAAAAACAATAATAATAATAATAAGAAGAAGGCGCCCCAACTATGTTCAAGTGGATGGCTCTCTTTAACAAGCCTAGGTGGTGTTGTTTCAGCCTGGAGTGATGAGGTCTCGCGGCATTCGCCATTTGCTAAGTTACGGTACAAAATGTGGCCGCTCGTGTCACATGACGTATGACGCTGAAACGTGAGTACGCGAAACGTTTCACACCACACTCGCTAAACGCGCCGCACCCATTCCCCGAAAACGTACGCGGACAAGGTGGCAACAAGTGCCGAACAGTGTGGAGCGCAGGAACGCACAGATCAAGGGTTATGGTTAACAATGCGACCTGTTCTTGAAAGTATTCTTCTACAAGTTACTTCGAAACGGTGCTACACACACGGGTCAGTGTCCTTCTACGTGGCGCCGTTTCGAAGAAATGAACCCTCACCAGCTCGCCCAGCTGTTAGTTCCCCACCATGTGTCTAGTGGCGAATTCGGCAAATCGCACCAGCGAGCACCGCGGGGCGCCCTGGGGCGACGATGATTGTATGAAACGGGGCGTTGGGGCGTCCCCGGTGCGACTTGCCGAATTCGCCGGAAGTCTATAGATACACGAGCGTGTATTGCGTTCAGCCGAATGCGGCCGCCGTGGTCGGTAGCCGAACTACTCGCGAACACCTAGCCACAGAGGTAATCGCGCCGGGTCTTTGGCATTCACCCGCGCTGCTGGTTCAAGTCGGCCACGTGGAACGTCGAGAGGCCTTGCCGGGCCGCCGGTTGGGAGCGTTTTGAGCTCGAGACGCGAGGGTGCCCTTTTGGACTCTCGCCGGGGGTCGCGGCCGCGCGAATCTGGCAACAAGTGCTCGGCCTTATCGCGCGCGCTGGGCTTCGGTCTCTGCGTCTTTTTTTTATTACTTCTTTCCGTTTGCTCTGCCCCTTCTCTCTCTCTCTCCGATAACGGCTCGCACTTGAGTTCCAGGCCTGCTCTCGTCCCGAGGGCCAGCCTCGCGATTGCGCGTGGCCGCGAGACTCCCTCCCCCACTCTCGCCCCCCCCACCCCCCCTCGCGCTTGTCTTATCAGCCGCGTTTGTCGGCCGCTTGCCTCCGCGTTCCTGGGCCTAGCCTCGCCGACGCGGTCAGTCTGCGCGCGACGCGTTAACGCAGCCCAACGAGCGCGCACCGTGTTTGCAACGCCAAACTCGCTTCGTTCTGGTGTCGACGACTGTTTTTTTTTTTGTTTGTTTGTTTCTCTCTCGCCATCCGTCAAGAAGCGTGTGTGGTGTGCGCGAACGCCATAGGCCTGTCTGGAATCACGTGGACACCGCGTCGTTCTTTCTGCCCGGCCCCGCCTTGCGATTCTGCATCGTGCACGTGGTGAATGTGAACAGCGGAAGGAGCCGTGTTCTGAGTTTTCGGGGGTCGCCGTCGTGTGTTCCGAGGGGCCACGCTTTGTTCAACGCTCGGATATCGCCCCCGCCCCTTCTCCTCCCCCCCCATTTCCCTCCTCTCCAACCGCGTCCACTGCCGCCGCCTGCTGTGTACCTTATCTTCGGTTCTTTTGTCTCAAGCGATCACGAGTTAACTCCGTGCGCAGTCGCCTCGCGACCGGAGCTGATTATCAATCGCGTTCGACGGCCCGATCGGTGGGCGGCTTTTCTAGGCCTTACGCCCCCACTATTGTCCTCTCTCTAGGCTCGTGGTGTGTCCTGCGTTTTCTACGACTGGTCGTTTGTCGTTACGTATTGTTCTATTTTTCTTTCTTCTATTCATATTGCGAATCACGCTGCACTGGCTACTGTTACTCTGTGTGTGGTGAACGTCTGTCACGTTAATGTCGCAACTCATGACTGTTACGGTGTGTTCCACCTGATCGTCGCTGTTCGGATCGTCGCCTCTTCCCACCCTCGCTGTGTCGTGGCTGCCGGAAGGGAATTGCGAACACGTGGTGGCGCATTCTTTCCTCGGACTCGGGGCGAAACTGCTGGGCCACGTCGTCGTCGGAGCCACCCTCGCGCCTTTCACGCCGAGATTTTCCTCGAGCGACGCTTTCACCGCATAGCGTGTGCGTCGTGAATGTGGACTGTCGTGGAAACCCAGGAATACTTCCGAAGACGCTGTCCAGTTAACCCGAACGGACCACCGACCCAAGTTTGCGGCGGCTGCTGCTGCTTCCTTTGTGACTGCTACTTCTACTGCTGCTGCTGCTGTGACGCTGTAACACCCGTCCTCCTTTTGTTGTCCTGTGTTCCAACTCTCGTTGCCCGCCTCAAACAAATATACCTCGTCGTCGCTGCCTGTCCTGTGGCCGTTCTTTGTGCGGGGTGTGACTGTGCGAAGGCATGACCGATAAGGAGATTGCCAAAATAGAAGCGATCGTGGAACGTATTTGTCCGAGGTGAGTGGGCGTCCCCTCCCCAAGCTTTCTTTCGTTGCCTTGTTTTTTTCTTCAGCTTGTCCGTGCCATATTTTTTATTGTCTCACGTATTATTCGTGTCTTCCGTACCAAAGTTGTGTGGCGGTGTGTGTTTGCGCGGACCCTGGCGTTTCATATAAGCCAACAACGCATGTACTGGCTGTTTCTGTGCTGTCTGGAACACGCTGTACTAAGCCTATCGACATCAGCTTCCTAACTTATCGCGAACGTAAGAGAAAATGGCGCGTGTTTGCGTCAGTCGCGAACGGTGTCGATTTCCTGCGCTTGTAGATGGACGACTGCGTGCAACGTTCCGCCCTTCGCGTGCGTAATTTGAACGGCAGCGCAAACCACACAAGTAGAGTAGTACCGCGAAAACTGCGCTGAAATAAAGATCTCAAGTGCCGCGAACTAGGCGGCTGTGTCTTAACAGCACGTGCGTTTCGATCAACTAGCCAAAGTAACAGTTCTATTACAGGACCCTTGCTGTGCACGTCGTGATTGTTCTTGTTGGTATTAACTGTGATGTCGACCATACACGGTTCTCTTACCGAGGTTGGCGTTGTGGAACATCTATGACGAGGGACGACGAATTATTCTCGACTGTGTGATCTGTGCCGACCTAATTTGAATCGTGTTGCGCTGCGCGTGGGTGCATCACGCCGTGCGCCTGCTCTTTAGCTGATCGTTGTCGGCGGAGTCACGTGACGTTTAACTGGCCGACAGGCGCTTTCGCGAGGTTTTGCGACAGGCATGCCAGAAACGAGAAAAAATAAATCACTGCGTTTATAATCACACGACTTTTGCGCTACGTCTGGCTACGGCAGCTCTGCTGTTCTGCTACTAGATTACTGGCAGTGGTGGAGACGCTTATACGGGATGGTGCATCTTTAGCAATAAAGAGCCAGTAGTTCGTAAGGTCGTGAGGTGCACTGTCGTAACTTGTAATGTGTTGGTAGGCAGCATTAGTAGATCAGAGGTCCATCACAATAGGGTATTCCAGCGTTCCACTGTAACCGGTATCGTTGGCCATTGACAGCGCATGCGCGGTTTGGTGAAAGTGGTAGCGGTACAACGGCAACGATGTTCTAAAACACTGTGATATCGAGAGCGTTCAAGTGTGATCATTTTTGTAATCATTAATACAGAGCTGGAGCCCATAAACGTGTACTTCATAAACACATACATGCGTACAGGTTAGTTGAATAGAGATGTTCTTATGTGCGTGTAGTACGGCGCATCCTTCGTCCGTTATTCGTACGCGGTGCAGAACATGTAAGCGCAGGAGCATCTACAGCCATGGACTCCGAGATTGCGCGCGCGCGCAATCTCGGAGGTCACGTTATAGCTCGCTTAGTTGAGCAGAACGTCCCGAGATGTCGCCACCAGCGCTACTTCTGTTTCCCATGTCTCCTTTGTTGGGCTATCCCTGAAATGGAAATACCATTACGGACTGGCTGAAACTCATTAGCGCCGGAAAATGTTGTACTTGTCTGCTGGGCAAGCCGCACGGAGCGACCGGCTCCGAAGGAGCTGCGAGCGGCGGTTGTTTATCGCCGCCCGCCGTATCTAATCTTTGTGCTGCGGTCGCCGGGCAGGGCCGCGGACGATAACAGGCGTCTCTGCGGGGCTGGACGGCCACCCGCCGCATGTCGTGGGGCTGCCGTTATCACCCCGACAAGTTGGCGCGGAACAAACTCGGAAAGAGCAAAAAAATAAAAAAAAGCACTGTTACATTCGACGGTGACGGCTGGGAGAAGTGGGATTCTGTTCGCTATAATAATAATAATAATAATAATAATAATAATAATAATAATAATAATAATAATAATAATACATTTATTGGCCGAGAACACTTGAAAGTGCGAAAGTCTGGCTTACAAAAGTCAGTACTTTGCTAGCGGCGCACTCCTGACAGAAAAAAAACAGCAACGCACAAATCCGTATTTGCGATGTACAAAAATTATAATCTGGAAGCGAAATGCGTAATAGATTCAATACACAAATGTATCAGTGTTTACATAAATTCTACGAATTATGAACATAGGCTGAAATCGCTCCCAATTTCCTTTTAGTGATGGTGTACGAACTCGCCCGGCAAGCACATTTTGCATTGTAAACGAGCTTACAATTGCACATCGGAAATGATTGCTTAGCTTGACGTTTTCGTGTTGCCATTGCAGATTTTTCTTTAGCTTTTCTGCGGTTTGAACACTTGAGGGCACGGCATCGATAGATCTCCCCGATAACTCGACCTGCCAAACTGAAAACTTATGGTTCCGCGTTGCCTGAGATTTCTCCAGGTTTGTTTATCATCTGTAGCGAAGTTGGCATTTGGGCGAGTTTTGTGCGTATCCATGGTGAAATAGGGGCAGCGTGACAAACGCCAAGGATGTTCACCGCATGCGCTTACTCCAAACTAAAAGTTTATTTGAACAAGTCTTTGAAAGCAAGCTGTACTAACTGCGCAGTCACAAAATTGTACCAAAGCCGCTTGACACGGGTGAAGGTCAGCGACAACACGAACAAACGGAGCGAATGGATAAAACAAGAACGAGAGTGCACATGCCAACATCTTGGAAAAAAAAAACATAAACAGCGCGCGTCATTATGGGATGGCGTCTAGGAAATTCATCAGATTGGGCGATAATGCCGCTTACGGCGCACTTCTAACGTAGACCAGCTTTCTGCATAAAAAAAAGTTGTATTACGCTACGCGCCAATTAAAGCAAAGGGAAGTACGAGTCATTCAAGGAACCAAGTTTCCCGCGCGCAACGGTTGAACGCGGCGTCACTAGATGTCGCCACCGGCGCTGCTGTGTACCGGGAGAGGTTTTTCCGGCATCCCGCTGTGCATCACCGCGATCGCGTATAACTCTTTCGAGTATAGTTGAACAGTTACCCGAGGA
Organism: Dermacentor andersoni; assembly: GCF_023375885.2. NCBI lineage: Eukaryota > Metazoa > Arthropoda > Arachnida > Ixodida > Ixodidae > Dermacentor > Dermacentor andersoni. The sequence goes on from NC_092823.1 coordinate 55,398,770, forward strand.
GGATGAACCATTTCACTCAAAAAGTTAACAGCCGAGGCACATACCAAATTGCCCATGTTTCTTTTTCTGGTCACGATATTTTCTATGCCATTCTGATTCAGATAATGTATTGCTCGATCGGTGTCTGGGTAGACATTAGAAATAAATAAATAAAGGGGTGCTTGAAGGCAGCTTTCCATCAATGCCGGCCGTAACTCGTCTTTGGCGGTGGGAGCAGCGCGACATCGGGCTGGACGAGTGCGACTCGTCGTTGGTAACATTGGCACAACTTCGCATAACCCCTCGACGCCTCCTCTCCCCCCCCCCTTCCCCATGCTGAGTATCGCTCGCGATATTGCGGGTTGAGTGGTTAAAAGGCGGAATGGCAAGCGAAATTTAGGAACGCGGTTGTACTTGGTATATTTCGTGACTGGCGCTCCTCCACCGGCACACTGTGATACGCCATCTTCCTCTTTCTATTCCCATTTCCCCCACCCCCAGTCTAGGGTAGCAAACCGGATGCTGTTCTGGTTGACCTCCCTGCCTTTCCTATCCCTGTTTTCTCTGTTCTTCCAACTCACCCGCGCTGCCCCAAGTGGGCGTGATAGGCGCACAGTACCGGCTGTCTCGCAAGTGTACGGTAGCGTTTAAGTGGCCTGCTGGAGATGTTCTCTGCCGGCAGAGAGAGAGAGAGATAAAAGAAGCGTGGGTCGAGCGTCGGAGTTGGTCGACTGTGTTAATGAGGACAGATTACCTCGCTCCATTTAGCGACTGCGCGTCGAAAGAGGCGTCAGGAAGAGTTTTTCCTCTGTTGGTCGGAAGAGCAGCGACAAAGGAAAAAAAAAAAAAAGTGGTGCTTGTTTTATTCTCTTGTGAATAATTGAGGTGGTTCTGCGGACTCGCCGGGATGTATGCGAGGAAATGAGTGATTGATTTTTAGGGTACGCAATCTGAAAAAAAAATATATATATATGTGCCCTAAGTGGTTTTGAGGTTTTGTAAGTTACTGCATAGGAGCAAACAGACTACATTAGCTGGTCTTACGGAGAAATAGATGTAGAAGACTATAGGAGAAAGTTCATATTGTTAAAGTTCTGTACTCCCCCTCACAGTTTCCTTGCAATGTAAGGAAACCGAGGGCTCGGTGACAGCCAATCAGTAACGAGAGCCGGCTGCGTGGAGGCGGGGCAACCTTGAGGGAACTTCGCAGTGTGCTTACGACGAAAAAAGCTCGGTAACAGTCTCACGCATTTTCCGGCAGTTCACGTCACAGATTTAGTGCGGCGGAAGGAAACGCGTTCTCCCTGCCAATCAGGAACGAGGAACTTCGTAGTAATAGTAGTATTAGTAGTGGTGGCATTAGTAGTAATTAGTTCACTTTCAAAACGGGAAAGGACAATATTTCAGCTCTCCGCGTTGTAACAGTCTAGCAGAACTGGTGACGCTTGAACGGAGGCCAGCAGACAAGATTGTGGAAGGCACATAGAGGACACGTATGATGTATGAAACGGCTCTCTACGTGCTACTGTGTATGCAAAAGGACACGTAAAAAAAGCGTTCGCCTTAGCGTGTTGTCTCGCTGCACTGAGTGTCTGTATTGGAACAGAAGACAGGCTCGATCGTTCGTTGACCATCGCTCTCCTCGTGTTCAGTCGACATTGTCCTAACGGTGACGCGGTGAAGACCTGTTCGAATCGTGGAATCGGGCCGCTGCTCGCCGCGAACCGATGCAAACATAGCGAAATGGCGTTGTCACCATGTTGCCTGGTTCGAAAAGCTACTTGTAGCGAAGTGTTTTGCCCCCTTCCCCCCGCCGTCTATTTCCAAACAGCTGAACACCTTTCTTTTTTTTGTGTTTCGTTACTCGTGAAACTTACACAGCAGGCTTCGGACATCGTGTGTGTAAATGTTGTTGGACTTTCTTTTATCCTGGCGCTATTATTATGCAGGCGGTAGATTGCCTTTGATAGAAGTGGTAATAAGAAACAGGGGCAGTGCTTCCACGAAGGGGAGCGAATGAGTCGCGGAAAAAGAGGGAAAAAAAAGGATAAGGATGTGTTGGGAGGGGGTAGGGGAGGGCGCGGCAGGCGCTCTCTCCTACCACTGGTACATGTATACAAGGATACCCGTGGATGGCGTTGATGGGATATATCGGCGATTTTCGGCGTTTGTCTTTGACCTGGCCGCGCATCGCCATGCGTGACCGGGCTCTATTTCAGGGATATAAGAGGTAAAAAAAAGATTAATAGAAAAGCTGGAACGAGAAAAAGCGGCACAAGCGCGTGGTGGCGCGGGCGCTGCTTTGCTATGCAAATGGCTTTTCATTAGGGAAATGATGTTGTCCCTGCTATAAGTTGAAACGCGTTATCGCCGATGTACACGGCTCGGCCCTTGTCTGCTTTCGCTTCGATGCGCTGCTTCCGCTGCTTTTCCGGCGTGCGGATGCTTCCTTTCTATCCTTCTCTCTCACTCTGTCTGGTGTACACTGTGTGCTTTTGTCTTCGATTCGGCCATTCGCCTTCCTTTATTTCGGTATTCTGGCTTCGGCCTGGCTCGCTCTCCCGCGTGAAAGCTAATTTCTGATCCACCCGAGCGCCCGCGCGTCTTGCCGTATACGTTACGAAGTTTCTGCCTTTCTCTTTATTATAGTTAATTTAATGAATAAATAATTCGCTCCGGAACTGCCACTACTGTCGTTTTTTAGCGCTCCTTTCGCTTCCTCGTAAGGCGCCCTCTTTGTGTGTGTTGTGGTTATTTCCATTTGCATATCGACTTCTTTTTCCATATGCAGCCCGCATTTGTTCTGCAGAGATAAGGAGCCATTCGAATACCGCAGTCTCCGCGGAACTGCCCAGCGCGCGAAATGCGCGTGTCTGAATTGCTAATTTCGATTGCCGAAAAAAAAGAAAAAAAAGCTTACACGCGAGGAAATGGGGATGACGATGCGGGTGCGGGCTTCGTTCGTGCGAGACAGAAGTACGCCAGCATGCGCCTCGTGAAAACGTGTCGTGTATTGCCGCGTCAATGACCTTTACCAGTGACTGTCCGCTCGGCACAAGACCTGTCCGCTCACTGTCCGCTCTGCGCAAGACCTGTCCGCTCACTGTCCGCTCTGCGCGAGACCAGCTAATATGGCCGCCTATTCTGTAGCGATGGAGGCTTATACGATCGGATTTACGCGCGCGTCGCGAATGCTGCTTCCCGATGTACGCGAGCACCGGCAGGTTTCTGTCGGAATGTGCGACGAGACACGTGTCAACTGCGAACGCAATTGACCTGTCGGATTGGCCCCGTATTCGCAAACGACCCTCTACGCGAAGCTGTTCCTCCGCTCTGCCGAGTTGAGCACTGCGCCGCCTATCGGCTGAAGAAGGCGCTACGCATCTCAAGACACGGCCGGTCTCTCGAGACCGGCCGTGTCTTGAGATCCCTCGAGACCGGCCGTGCTCAAGAATTGCTGTCGCGTGCGCGATGAAGCGCGGTGACCACTTCTGTCGGGAGGCGGCGCTACCGTCTACTTTTCTTGAGTCGCGGTGGGGTGTTCTCAGAGGAGCGGTCTCGAGTGCGGGTAGGACAGGTGTTTCTGCGAAGGCTTCAGATTCTTTTTTTCTTTTTTACAAATCGCTCTCTGGCACATAGCACAATTCTAGTGTTTGTGCTGGTCTGCTCGAAGACGCGGACAGGCACGAGAAAATAAAATGCGTAATCGACTAATTAACAAAATATCGCTAATTAGGTTTTTAACTTCTCATGGCACATATCGTAGTTTACAAGGGTAGGTTCTCTGGATGCCAGAAGTTTCGACATATTATAATTCCAAAACGTTGCGAAGAAATCCACAGGCGGTTGAGTTACTTTTGTGCTTCAATGCGTAAAACGAAGTTTTGCTAAGAAAGTGGAACGACAGTGCATTTTTACCGCAACTTTGATCGCGCATATCTCGAAAATGGTGTCATCCACACAATTCTTGTACAGTGGATATGCTTGAAGTCTTATTGGCTGGAATTCATAAATTGCAATTTGCGCCATAAGGTAGTGATTTAGAATGTTTCTACGCGAAATTTTGTTAATTAGTCGATTACGCATTTCAATTTCTCATGCAAGTAATGTGTGCTATTTGCCGCAGGCAATTAGTTTTTTTTTTTTTTTAGAAATTGTGCAATGTCTTCGTGGAAACACCCGGTATAACCGAGGACTGACGACCCTGCTTCCCGCTGTCGCTGTGATTCGGGTGTTTCTTGCCTTGCTGAGCGCCATTTTCTTGCAATAAAGACTAATATACCGAACTGGCGCTTTGGCAGAGTTTCTGGTGGTCGTTAAACAACTTGGTACCAAGTGTGGGGTGAAGTTCGGTCATGGTGGCGGGATTTTGCAAGTCATGCGCGGTGCTGGATCGAAGGGGCGGAATTAAAGCTAGGCGTGATTAATTGACTTTTTCTTTCCTTTCTTTTTTTGCAATCAGCACCACGAGCGGCGCTAGAACGTGCTTTCGTTCGAACTCCTCGCGGTGCGGAAAATTGCCTGTTTCGTTGTTCCTTGCTCCTACACCGTAGTTGATCGCGACACTACGCGGTGCTCTCTTACGCGCCCGAGCATTCCGAAGAGAAGAAAGTGAGTGAAGAAGAAAGTGAGTGAGATGGGGAGAAGGGGAGGTGGGGAGAGGGCCGGGAAGAACCACGTAACCAGCCGGCCGATCAATGGGTTCAGCGAGCTCTGTTTGCGCGGCTAGGTAAACACAGGTCGCTCCTCATTCTCCTCATATTTATTTATCCGTTATACGCTTTTTCGTAGACTTGGGTCTAAGGTTAGCGCGAACGGCGCAACCGTTCGCCGAATGAACCGCGACTGCGCGGAGAACTGCAGGCGCTTGCGATGCGACGGTATCGAGTCTCGCAATGGCGGAGAGGGCACCCAACCCACTGACTGCGGTGCCTGTGCGCGCACTATATAGCCCGGGCGTTCTTCATCTGGCTCCACGGGAGTGCCCCTCTGTCAGTTCGCTTCGTTTCGTAATGCCGGAGAAGGCAAGCCCGCGACGTTGCTGAAAGGACACGTTCGACGAAAAATCGAGCCGCAGCAATTGTTCGGTATCGCGCAATCTTCCTGCGAAAGAGGACAACGAGCCGAGAGGGCGAAAGAACAGCGAAGGGGGGTATACGTTAAGGTCCGTGCGTCGACGGCAGTTGATTGTCGCTCGTCGCGCCGTATGTGGGTGCGCAGATTCCGCCGAAAGACTTTTTTCGACTGCTGTATAGTGAACGGTTGCTACGTGTAAGCCGGTCGATCCACGACCGCCCGCCCACGGTTTGCACTTTCAGCGTAAGTTCAACCGTCGAACAAGTCGAGAGCGACCTCGGCATATCACGTGTTGCGTTTCCCGCGTCCGCGTGCCATTTGTGACCGCGGTCTATTGCTGGCTCCGAAACGCGCGTATGCGTTTGGAACCATGGCAGGCTTATTAAACCGCGCTACGGAGCTGCTGCGCATCACGCGCTCACGTAATTACGCGCAGCAGGGCGTTCTGGCTTCTCATCGATTTCTTTGTGCCGGCGTTTCAGTTTATGCTGATGGTACGTGAATGGCCTTCGTTCACCCTGTCATTACCAGGTTGAATAGGCGTGGGTGTGGAAGGATGCCACACGCCGGTCGCCCGAGGGGAGACTGCGACCTCGTTTCGTGTAGATCCCATTTTCGTGTGGAACCTGAGCGGCGACTTCACCCATCGTCCAACATTGGCGGTTTCTGTCGTCGATACCCGTTCTCGCTTCCGCGAGTGATAGAGTATATGGCTGGTGAAAAGCGACTGTTTACAGGAACCCGAGTCGGCTTCATGGCGCTGTAAGCCGGTTGTCGCGGGCCGGCATAGACAAGAACGGCACCGCGAGCGGCGCTGCTGCGGCGGCGTTGAGAGCGCCGCATGCGGGGCGAAATTCAACTAGCGGGTGGTAACGCCTCTCTCATCTCTCGTTCCCGCCGCCTTGATTGCCTCTTGCACTGGGCGTGTTTGGGCACGTTTCGTACCGCGCGCGGTGCGTGCCTACGTGTACGTGCGTGGACGTTTTATTCGAAGGCCGACATACACGCTTCTATTTGCCTTTAAGAAGATCGGCACGCTTGACGATTATTTTTATGGCTGCAATGCGGCGAAAGGCCAGCGTCTGCTTAGCCATGTAAGTGACGCTGAGCAGGTAATTGGAAACGACATCGTATGTACCGCTGGAAAAATCGTCGGCATATACGATGCGTGTTAGCTAAAGTCATTTTTGCTGTTTCCCACAATATGTTTGCTACAAATCCGCGTTGTCTCTGAGGGCGACAACGGACTTCCATCGACAGTGTGCGGAAATAAACATAAGTCGCCGCATAGCAGAAGTACGACATGCGCACACAACTTTAACTAGTGCGTTTCCTGCAATATAGAACAGAGGCAGCAATGTAAATAGCTTGGCCATTTTTTAACTGTGCTCAAGAGACGGAAATTGAAAGTATCAGTAATCATTTCTGCTTCAGCAATGCCAGCGCGACCAAGACGCGGGCGTGTATCGTCCAGTAACTCGATCGATCGGTGCAGTAGTGATGCAGGAATGAACTCCGCTCGTGTTCAATGCATCGTGCACATATTCAATTTCTCGGCACGCGTGAACTTCGGCCACTGCTAGCGCATGCAACAGAAGTGGTTTCCATTCTTGGGCAGCGCATACACTGACGAAACACGAGAAAGAAGACAGGAAAAGCGCTGGCCGAACAACTGAAAGTTTTAATGCGAATAAAAGGATTATTTATACGAAGTAATCATGAAATTCATGTGGGTTACATATAAAAAGCGTCATACACTCACGAGTGATCAATGAACGAGCTGGCTTCGTTTGCCAGTTGTTTACTTCGTTCGGCGCACCGCAGTGATCCATGTCTGTCGTCTGCTTTTTCCTACCATTTTCTTGTGAATCGGCAGAATTTCACTGGTGGCATCAACCCTTTCGTGTTTACATTACTGTCGTGACAGTTAACAACACAATAATAATTTCCGGTCATCCCAAGAGGCGCCGTCGCAAGCAAGAGACGTTTCGCGCGCAGCGCGAACTCAATGCGGGCGCGACCGTGAAGGGAAGCGGCGGCGGAAACCTACACCCGTTGGAGGTGAAATCGTTCCGCCAGGGGAGAAACGAGCGCTGGCGTCTAGGATGAAATAAAGCCTTTAGGGTGAAATTTGGCGTGCGGACGTCCGTAAGCGCCAGCGAGTCGGGCCGAGAAAGCGTCGAGTCTAATTCCGTCACCTGCAAAGGCCAAGTCGCCCAAACAGCTCGGCAAGATGCACGTAAACGCCGTCGTGTCGGGTTGGGCCAGCTCGACTGATTCGACTCGACTCGACCCTGGTTAATTAGATCCCGCTACGAGCACGCATTTCGTTTTTCTTTAAGAAATGCCCGAAAGGAGGCAGGTCATGAACCTACCTACCACAAGAGACATATAGTAAGAGATGAATTGGTTGTATTAAAAAAAAAAGTTTTAGTAACAATAAGAAACGTCTATCTTTTGTGCATAAATTTGAAGTAAAAAGAAAATGTCGATTTTGCTGTAATGTTCGCAACAATACCATTTATGAATGAGAATGCATGACGAGGAGAAGTAAGCCTTAATTCTTGCCTGTATCACAGCTAGGCAAATTTTCCACCGTGCAACTACTGTGTGAAGTTTGCAACTTCCTACGTGTCCGTTTTTCGCGAAATTGCGACGTGCTGAGTGTCGACCCTCTACACCGTCGGCGAGGCGGTTGGCCAAGCCAATTTATATTCTGCCAACCTTTCGCTTTATTTGTCTGACAACAGCGTGGCGCCGTGTCTTCGTCTGAAGAACGAAGTCGTGTGTCCGGCGTTTTCCAGAGGAGAGATTGTCGTGGGTCGGCTGTGTCCATTCCTGCTCACGTAACCAGTCATCGTCGTTCTATTACAGAACGGTGTACAGGTTCTCGCGACTTCTCAGTGGCTTTGCTTTGCTAAAGTCAAAGGCAGCGCAGCCGTAAGGCGTCGGCTAGTGAGCAGTATGCGGTCACGTGTTCGTAGTAGCAACCTTTGTATCCTTAAGACAGTGCACACGCACGGAAAACGAACTTCAATTTTTCCATATGCTTCGTTAGGTTTCAGGGCTGTTGGCTTCGTAGGGGCGGCGACTCGTCTAAGCGCGCAGCCATCCAAACGATTCGGTTCTCCCACGCCTTGCATTCTTTTCCGCGGCTCCCTGCGTGGCTAACGAGAGTGCCCGTTTCACTCCCGAAATCTTACTGCGACTTGCATTTCGCAATTCGTGCACCCTCTCGCGGGCCCGCGGGTCTTCCGGCACGGCGCAGTGCCTGGCGCAGCTGCGGTACGTCTTACCCGATTGCGACAGTCCCCCCCCCCCCCCTCCCCCCCAAACACACACACACACCCGTCGGAGACGCTGGCGGTTCAGCGGAACGCGCACGCGTTCCACTTCGCTCGAGTGTCGGCACTCCGGGTTTAAACGCGAAGGCAAGCGCCCACGCGCGAAGGACTCGTCTTCTGCGCGTTCTCAGTTAAAAGTGCGCTCTTTCCGCTTCTCTGGACTAAAAATAAAGATAAGGAAAAGAAGAGGAGCTGTGACATCCTACCGCGCCGTCGGTCCTTTAAAGAGGGGGGGGGGGGGGGGGGCAGTTATTTGCCCGGCGAAATCAGGAAGCAGCCGTCGTCGCGCTCGTTGCAGCAGAGGCAGCCCCGTCGACCCCCACCGCCTCCCGAGGCAACGACAAAAGAAACCCGCGTCGGCGCGCCTGTTTTTCGGCGGTGGCCCAGCCGCCGCGAACGCGCCACCGCGCTGGGGCGACGGCTGGGCTTTAATTTTCGCGGGCCGGACTCCGGGTTCCGTCGTCTCTCTCTGTCTCTCTCTCTCTGTCTCTCTTTCTCAGTCTCTCTCTCTCTGTCTCTCTCTCTCCATGGTTCTCGCTTTGTCAGCTGCGCGCTCCCTTTCTCTCGCTCGAAGTCGTAACGCTCGCGCGAACGTGTGCGCTTTTGTGCTCGACTTTATTCGAACGGTACATGGATCTAGAGGAAGATTGTCAACTGCCGTAGTCGGTGACAGCCTAAGAATACAGTGGTAAACACGCCGCTCTCAAATTCGAAAAGGGACTCTGTACAAATACGCCAGCCCGTTGCGTTCGCCAGCGCCAGAAGCGAACTTGCTTTCGATATAGATGCCTCTCGGCGACTAATTTGGAGCGTGGATGCCAGTTCACAGAGCCTGTCTTGTGGGCGGAGCTTGTGTCGATTCCTTAGCTTGTCGTCGAATACATATCCTTTTCGAACCCGAAGACGCCTCATTGACGTAATAGCTTGCAAATACTGTTATTATATACTGACCGATATGCTACGATTTGGAGAAAAAAAGAGCACATTATTTTCTTTAAATACCGTGGTTAGGTACGAGAGCAGCACCTCCGTGTAGTACGCGGACAGTGCAACCGTATCCTCGTGCTTGTTATAGCAAAAAGCGGTTTTGTTTGCCTTAACACAGAGACGAAGATACTACTTTGCGTGGTGGTTTGACATGTTGACGTTACATTGGCCATTTTCACGTCATTAAAAACTAATTTCATGGTTGCCTTTTCTCGTCATCTGCGACTACACAGCGGTCTGCATTACTTTAGTATGAATTTTCTCGAACGACGATGGCGGCTGTATAATTAAACCACTTTCCGTACAGTCTCGCAGGTTTCATATCTGGAAGAACTTCTGTTAGTTTCTCAGTTCATTTTGTAGAGGATTGACGGTGGTACGTAGGCCACCTAATGAAGAAAGGAAAACGAGAGGTGAAAGGCGCAGGGGATAACCAGATTAAGTGTTCTGTTGGCTACTCGAAAATGTACAATGGGTAACACGAAGCTATGCTGTTCTGCACGAGTGACCGGCTGGCTCCCTGGGCGAGCACCTCTTTCGGGTATATAGAGTAATGCCTCCGAGCCGTCAGCCTGTAATACAGGAAGGGTCGCCTGGATCGAAGACGAGGTGCGGGTTTCGACGAGACGAGTCTCCTGGCGTTACCGGCACGCGCTTCGCCGCAGCACTCGCAAGCTCGGCTGGAAAAGCTGTTTTCCGGCGAGGATAGCGACGAAGCTGGGCGCGCGTGCTGGTGGGGTGTGCTTGAGCAAGCGGTGTGGCGATGTCACCTTGGACGTCCTCGTGTCCACCGCGTTTCAGCGGGCAGCGTTCTTACCTTCCTGATATCCCTGTCGTCGTCCAAATTGTGAAAATTAATAGCCGTGGTAATCGCATAGGGGGCGCGGCGTATGCACTGACCTAAACGAGGCCGCCATTTTGTTCTACAGCCAGAACGCTGAAAAAGGTGCGCTTTCTCTGGATCATCCCATCTCCGGAAGCACAGTGAAAACTGAATAGTAGAGCAAAATGGCCTGCGGTTACGTCACGTGAATACTCCTTATATTATCCCTGCGTTATTAGATCGCTTCGTTTGAAAAATCGCTTTATTCGAACTGCGTCGTGGTGTCGGCCACAGTGAATGTATTCTATGCCGGCTTGTCCGAAGTGAAGTGGCTCCGGGCTCTACTCAATACGAAGTGCGCAGCAGAAAATCCGCATGGGACCGCTCGGTGCGTCAAACGCTGTGGGCCTTTGCACTTTCCTTCGCATAAGCCTGAAAAGGCAGAGTGCTGTACAAGCCGCTCCGCCACGTGATGGCAGCTCCTTGAAACTACTTCACAATTTAGGTGTTGTCGTGCCGAAACTACCGAGTGCGGCTTTGTTTCAACATACGTTGTGCGAGCTCCCTTGCGGTTTGTTATACGCGCCCCGCGTTACTTTAACTCCCTGAAGAGCTTTCTCGTTTTTAGCGAAATATCGCTTATAACGAAATCCACTTTGCTGTCACGGTGAATTCGTTATAATGGGAGTTTGCTGTATATTTGGCTGTATGGCACAGAAAGAAAGTGGTCAGTACAAGGCCTCCGCCTCGTGCTCTTCGATTTGTAAAGAGGAGGTGACGAGGTGCATAACAGCGCGAGCCTTCGGCCGTGCCCATAGCAGTGACGAGCCTGATTGAGGATTAGCACGAATGAACTCGTCGAGCAGGAACGTATTGCGCGCCGGCGTACTGTCAGCGAAGAAAATGAATCGGCAAGGAGGTATCCTCATCCCTTCCGTGCAACCGCAAGGAAGAGATGGAGAAGGGGCCGTCGCAGGTATAGGCAACTTTACAAGGTAGAGTGTAGATGTGGGGGATTGTTACGTTACAATGGATATAGTAGCAGATGATTAGCGTCCCGATTCAAACTGGAAGCCATTAGTGATCACTCTTCTAGCGGACTCCTTGTGTCCTTTGTTTCAAAATTTAACCAGGACGCTATACCTTTAAGCCGCTCTCTAAGGGATGCGTAGTTCTCCTTTTCTGTTTTTTGCGACACTTCAGCGGGCTCTAAATGTACACGGCCGTGCGAAGGAAGTCGCCCCCTACTTTCTGTAAGCGTTTGTAGCGCCATCTGCACCGAGTGCCCGCTTGCGCAGCTTAGAAGCAGTAGCGGGCTGTGGGGGCTTGCTCTGTGGTTTTCTCTTTCTATACAGACGGTGCGTACGAGCCAGTGAACGGCGATAGTGTACTAGGCCGAGGGTGAAGTTAGACTTTAACGTGCCGACGAAAAGGGGCCAGTTCAAGTTATACCAAGCGCGTGCCCGGTACGTATGCAAGCGGGAAAATAAATGGTGCTTTCTACGGGCTTTGGCGCTGGTCGTAATTGATTTCTCTTGTTCGCTCGCAGTTCCTTCGCCGAAATTGCTTTTCACTGGATAATTGGGTCACGCGTGTGGAAATCTTCCAGAACCGGGAAGCGGGCGGCTGGTCATTGTGCGGGCCCGGCTTTCTCGAGTGCGTTTGATTGTTCGACGCGGTGAAATTCCGCGCCGCTGCCCGCTACTCCTTTTGGTGGCGCGAAGCAAGTCGCGAAGGGATGAGTAGTTGTGAGGGGAGGAGGGGGGCATAACGTATGGAGCCGATCGCGTTTCCCGCCAAACTGCCGCCACGTCGACAACAGCGCTCTGAAACTTCTCGAAGAGCAGCCCTCATATTGAGATGCAGACACGAATTGAAGCTCGAAGCAAAGCGTGAATGGGTGGGTGAGCCTCGCAGGTCGAGAGAGAGAGAGAGACATAGAGGTCGTCTGTGACGTAGAGCCGCCTTCTGGAATGTGGGGCCAACTTTTCATGCCATCGCTGGTTCTACATTACTGTAGCTGCATCCCCGCTTTCCCTTCTGGTCTTACACCCGGTTCCTATATTCGTTTCCTTTAACGCCAGTCGGAGTAAGTCAAGTCGTGCGCAAAAACCGTGTTGCGCTCCGCCGAGAGAAATCGCCGTCCCTACTCCCAAACCCCCTTGCCACCCCCCCACCCCCCGCGCAAGCCACTTCAACTTTCAGGCTTCTGGCGTTTTCATTCTTCCGTGTTTCTACGACAGCTCGAGAGCCCCCACTCTCTCCTATTGCCTCTCGTACGCCGTTACTTTCTTGTGTCGGCTAGGGAGGGCGTGTGCGTCGCGTGTCGCCGTAACGTTTCCACTGGCGAGGCAAGAGTGAGCAGTCGAGCTTTGGCGTGGGCGGTGGCGCCGATGCGCGATGAGTGAGTGGCGGCGCCATCTGGCGCCGAGCGGAACAAAGTCGACCACGCGTAAAAACAGCCAGCTTTGCCGGCTTCCAGTTGCGCCCCCCTCGCCTCGCAATCCTCCAACTCGCTTGCACTGCCGCCTTCTCGCAGATTTCCTTAGTACTTTCTCTCTTTGCTTTTGTTTTTGCCTATTTTCTTATTATTTAAACCATAACTAGGCCTGTTTTGGAGGGTCGCGTGTCCGGAACCCGTTGCTGTGAAGCCGCCCTAGTTCGAGCCTGGTGTATAAACTTTCTCCAGCTCGACAGACACGGACGTCTTGCGCCTTTATTTTTCTCGTGCTTTCTTGGTGTAGAATCGGGGGGCCTCGTTCGCTGCGCTTTGCTCTGGATTCCCTGCTTCAGTAGTCGGATAAGAAATGGTGTAGGGGGACGGAATAAGGGGAACTGTGTTGGTGTGCTGGTGTACTTGCGATGTGGCGAGCTTGCCTCACGGGCGATTTCACTAATAGTGAACTGCAGGAGTTCTACACCTGTACGGTACAGTACGTATGACAGCCACCACGGGACGCAGTTTCCGTGAAGAAATGGTAGCCCTGTGTGGTTCAAAGGGTGAAATTAGAACGGCCTTTGCACAATGTGTTCAACGGAAAAGCGGCAGCTGGAGCTGGAGTAGCAGTCATAATTGGTAAAAGATGGCGGGAACTTGCGGATAAACTTCTTGTTCTTTGTGAACAATACTTAACTAAATGCACCAGAGGCTTATGAGTGTAGCAACCTAACCTTACCCCATATGTAAGGAAACATTACAGGATTGAAGAAATATAGGGCTCATTTGTCTGTTTGCTTGCGGTTCGTATAGGAGAGCATCGCTCAGGTTCTGGTCTTGCCTCGCCTCTAACCTCTGGCGGGAAATTCTAACTTGTACGTTGACTTACATTTTCCTTTATTAAGACTGTGAAACATGTTTTTCTTTTTTCGAATTTAACCCTCATAGACGATATAGAAAACCTGCAAGTACACTTCTCCCTACACAAATCGCTCGACCTAACCGAGCCAGCCGACATCTGGTATGAGGGTTAAATTCAGGTGTCGGCGTACGGGCTGATGACGTATTTGCTGCCGCCCTCCGTTCCTCCCACCGTCGTCCAGGCTTTCAAAACACGTCACCTTTAACAGCGTTACTAGGGCGAATGTGACTAACATTGTTAGCGTAGGTTAGCGATGTGGGAACGCCTGCTCACTAAATATTAGTTAGAGAAGACATTTAATTTCCCCTTCGTCTTTTTTTTTTTTGCTTGATCGCCTGTTAGCTTCGGATGCCGGTTACTTAAGGAAAATTCGATTTTCTCGTTTCCCCAGACAATTTCTTTTTATTTGCAGTGTGTAAGGTTTATTCTGTCGGAGGCTTGCCTTGCCGTACCCGCTTCTCAGCATAATCCTTATCACGACAGTTCAAATAGTGTTCCTATGGGGATACAGCGGTGGCAGTCTGCGGATAGAGACCTCGAATATTGCACTAATCCGGGCGGAACGACTTTATCATATAAAGAGGTTGGGCTGTTCGAGAAGGAGGAAAAGTTGTCAGTCGATACATTTTGTTGGCAGAACGCGCTGATAAATTATCCGTCGCGAGCTCGTGTTCATCATCGACACAAGAATTGTACGCGAGGCATGGACTAGCATCAGACAGTGTGCTCGACGACCTGCTTTAAGAATAAGAAGCGATCGGTCCTGTGAGTGGTCGCGCCCGGTTTTTTTCTGTTGATCGCGTTGGCCGCGCCTAACGGCGGCGGACTAGAATTACAGCCCAGCACGGGCTTGTTTATTTTCGCGCAGCTGTGCTCCTTGACCTGCTTTGCGGCGTTTTCTTTTGTTTCTGTTTTTCATCTGGTCTGACGTACCGTGTCATTAAGTTGTTTTTGGAGATTTTCTCTCAAAATTGACCAGCCCTAGTTTCTGGACGTGATGTCACTTGTAAGAATCTTCGTAGGTGCTATTAGCGCACAACTACTATAACCGGAAAAAGCGTGTGTGTGTGTGTGTGTGTGTGTGTGTGTGTGTGTGTGTGTGTGTGTGTGTGTGTGTGTGTGTGTGTGTGTGTGTGTGTGTGTGTGTGTGTGTGTGTGTGTGTGTGTGTGTGTGTGTGTGTGTGTGTGTGTGTGTGTGTGTGTGTGTGTGACAGAGGAACACGCTGAACCGCGGCCTGTTCGATTTAAGCCTTGCATTGATTGCGTCATTTGCTGCACGGCCGGAGTTACAGCGTTGCAGCTGATGGGGGCGTCCCCCTTCGACCTAACGTTCAACCGTAAATGAGTTCGAACGTCAATGTCCTGTAAGGCTCTTGCTTGCCAAAGGTATGACGAAACCGCGTTAGAATAACGCCCGGTGCAGAAGTTTGCGTCTCTAGTGAGTGGAAAACATGGTCGCAAGTTTGCAAAGAGGGCCCGAATCGAATACAGCGTTGCTAGGTGTCTTTAGCGACACTGACTCTGTGCTTCGTCTCGACGTGACAATCGTACAGACGTGTGACGTGCTTGATCTGCTTCGCTTCGCTATCGGCGCCGATGGAATGTGTTACCGTTTATTATAGTCATTTACTTTTCCCTTAAGGACCCCTGTCGTGCTATTACCTAAGCGAGGAGCGTTATACATGCAATTTTTTTTTTACCTACACAGGCAAATAATTTAACAAGAGCACGTAAGGAACTACGCAATGCTAGCGGAACACACAAAACAATAAATAAAAAAAAATGTAGGCGATAACTTTCATAGGAAACAAGTAGGTATTTACTGAAGTTAGAAGTGAGGAGCTTCCTGATATTAGGGGGTGACACTGACAGTCATGTCTGATCACTTAGTTTACTCTTCTGTGGCAGTAGGTAAAAAATTATGATTACATTGTTCGAGCGAAGCTTTTGTAGCTGCTGGATGTCGCAAGAGTTGAAAAGGGAACATGATGATAGGGGTCAGCATATTTCCTTGTAGGTATGGAAAATAGTTGTATTATCTGTAAAACGAGCATAGTCGCGCGATGTTGCAGTAAAGCTCTAACGGGCTGAATCCACGATGGGATTTAACGTTGCCAATGCAGTGATATGAGGGCAGTGCTGCTACGTGACGGAGCTGGCTGGGGCGATTTCGAATGGCTCGCGTTCCGTTGGTTTGAGTACGTTCGGTGCGGGCTCCAGATTTCCGAGGAGTTTCGTGGTGTTCTATAGTTTCGAAATTGGAGTTCTCGAATTACCCGCGCGCATTGATGTGACCAGTGTGTTCTCGAAAACTGGGCTGTTGCAGCCTAGTTTAGAGAACACACTGGCCACCTAGATGAGTTCTCGCGTCCTATTAAGCCCCTTGGTTTGGAAGCGGTGGTAACGTGACGGTAATGCTTAATTTTGCAGCTGCTAATGTTGTTGCCGCGGAACATGCTGTTCATCACCAAAGACAAAGCCCTTGGTTCGAAGAAGTCTTCATTTTGTTTGTTTGTTTTCTCCCTCCTCGTAACGACTGCCTGAATCCACCTCTCTGCTGGTCCTCGTGGTTGCAATGACGCGCCCACTCGGGGATTAATACTAGCGAAACTCACTGTCGCCGCCTTATCGTATCTTTTTTTTTTTTTTAATCTCCGTTCTTCGGCAGCACGAACCCCCCACTCCTTCGTTTGGCCATAAATAAAGCCGTTTCTACATCATTCTCTCTCTCTCTCTTTCTCCGCCGCCCTGATGGCGGCTTGACGAGCATGACCCATTTTTATCACTCTGCCCTTCCTCCCTCACCCCCCCTCCTTCTCTGGGTTGCCTTGAAGTATCGCCGCGAGCCGGAAGTTAATTTGTCCTGATAGCCGGCTTTGGAGAGCGTGATGGGAGGCGTTCTTTTACGTACTTAGCGTTAAGCCGCCCTGGATTAGCGGTGCCGGAACTTTGTTGAAGACCGTGGGTGTAGCGGTGGAAGGAGAAGAGCAAAAGGAGGAGGGGGAGGACCGTTGCCGGCAGCAGGCGGGCCTAGTCTTCCGAAGGCGACGGGCGGGAGTGGAGGGAAGGACGTGGCGTACTAAACGAAACGTTTCTTGTCCCTCTTCGTCGCCTTTGTTCCGCTTCCTTTGTTTTTGCGTCCGAGATTGAAGGAGAAGGGAGAAACGATGACCGGAAGTAAATCTTATGAAAGGGACTGCCGGAGAAGAGAAACAGCGCGGGTTCCGCTGGGAAAATAAGATTAGCTTGGCAGATCAGCAGGGATAAGGTTCGGTGATACCTGTAGAAGGAGCGATGGATTAAAACGGAGGAAAACAAATATCGAGCGTGCGCTGAGCAGACGGCTGTTCGGAGAGGTGAACTAATAAACTTGTTACAGATTTTCTTCTTTAGCGTCTTGTTTCTTGTAGAGCTTGAGTAGGGCTTGGAGCGCCGGGACTTGATGCAGCTTGCCGCAATTCTTTTTACAGTCCTTGCCATGGCATCGAGCTGAGCTGAAGGAACGGCCTGGCCTAAGCCCGTACATTATTTTTCGGTCGCGTGACTGAAACAAGATGAACAGGGCTGTTTGCTTTCACTTGTACGGATTTATCCCATGACTTACCCTGACGAGATTTGGTCTACAAGGCTAGTTTGGGGTGGCGTCTGCCTTGTGATTATTTTTTTTTCAAAGATATATATTTTCGTTTTGGGCGGGCACCACAGAGATGAAAGTGGATTGTTAGGTTGAAGCTGAGCTGTTCGATGGAATCCCTTTTTTGTTTTGTTCTTTTCTTGTTCTTTTTTTTAATGTTTGCATATGCCTTCCATTCTCTTATTTGTGCGGTTTCTAGCGAGGCCGAATTCGTCGTGTTTTCGTCATCTGACCTTCCTGCTTATGGTTGCAGGTTATGCTTTTAGGGCTCTCACTTGCCGCTTATTCAAGTCGGTACATTGTAGCTAGTGTAGAAAACGAAAGCGGATCAGAACGGCAAGCTGAATCTGGATGTGCGGTTCGCGCGGGGGCAGCCCAGCGTTGATCTTGCGCATTTTTTCTTGCACCCTTTGTTTTCTAGTCGCAGTCTCTGTAGATGTTCGGATGACATACGCTGTAGGGGTTGTAGGTCGTAGGGAGGAACTTGGGAAGAACTAGGCTTGCAGGATTATTTACATATTTACATTAAAACAAGGGATAGATTCGACAGTCTAGCGTGACTCCCAAATGGAGCACTCAAGACGAAGCGTACAGCACACGAGCACAAAGCTCCAAGCACACTGCTTCTCGAGCACGAGCACACTGCTCACGAGCGCGCTCAGCAGCCGCACAACCGCTGCTTATAAACTCTGACCTCCCTAGATCCCTAGGTGAGGGAAAACGGCAGTTCACCGCCGATTCGTAGCGTCCAACGTCATCGTAGTCGACCCGCCTTTTTGGAGGAGGGCTCACACACTCACATACGCCTTCACTGACCACGCCGAGGAGTAGAGCGGGTTCTCCCTGACACATGTCTTGTCCCGAGCAGACGCCTCTTAATCCCCGAGCGGACCTCGCACAGTGGCCGCCGCGGCTGTCAATTGTCTGGCGTCTTTAAAGGCCCGTGAGAAGGCACCTCAGAGCCTCTCCTTCCAGGAATTCCCCCTGCTTCAGTCGAACCGTGCTGGCGTTGGCGATTTCACTAACGATAGTTGGTGCGCTGATCGCATTTAGTCATAGCGGCGCTGAGGGGGTGTTGACGCGGCACATCGTAGTCCCTACGAAACGAGTCACCGCGGCAGGTGGTGAAGGCTTCCATGGTCTCTTCGGGGAAGCTCGCCACGCTAGCAGCTGCAGCTGCCTGAGAAAACTTTGCATGTCGGCACTTCTGCAGGCCGTTCCTAAGAACGCGTAAAGCCGCGTTCAGACTACGTGCGCTACGTACGGATCGTTCGCACGGAACGTAAGCGTAAACGCAAAAAGCGCAACTATTTTGTTCACACTACTGTTGCATTGAGCGGAAAGTGCGCAACAGTCGCAACCAGCCTGGGCGTAAATGTTGGAGTACCCGCTACTTTTACGACAGGCACAGATACGACTGTTACGACGCCGCCAATGCACGAAGCAGTTTCGGTTTGCATCTTCCGCTCACGGAGCTTCCGGCCTCCCCATATTCCGCGTTTTCATCCGGTAGCAGCGTTGACGTAGCAGTAATCCGACGTAGCAGCGTTGTTCTTTGCGTGTCTATGCGGTTTGACGCTGTTATTGTGCTGTGTGCTCGTGGCTGGTGATGATACTAGCTCCGAAAGCCTCTGCGTGACCGCCATCCCAGCCATCCGGCGTTGCAATGCTGTTTCTTGCTGCTGCTGCCGACGCCATCCGCGTTTTCCCGGGTTCGCGCCGAACGCGCGCGGTGTCCCTGAGTGCAGTGCGGTTTTCCGGTCTCATTGTGTTCTGTACATTGCCCGTGCCTAGTGATGATGTTAAGTGCGGAAGCTTCTTCGCTGTGCATAGATGAATTACTAATTGAAGAAGTGCGACAGAGGCCGATACTCTATGGCCAGCGCCTGAAAACTTTGCGCTTGAAGAGCCTCGACCTGCGCTAACAGCCGCTTGCTGATCGGCGCCATGTTGAAAAATGCAAAACGTGGCTGTCCCAGAACGGTGATTGGCCAATCGTAAGAAACGTATCTTATCGAAAGGCTCAATGTGAACATAGGCGGTTGCTAGCTGCGCAAACAGTCCTTCCAGCAGTTGCGTGAATTGCAATAAATACGCCACTTATAGAGGATGCGACTGTAGTCTGAACGCGGCATTAGGATTGTTATAGGCTTTTACCATCAGATGACTGGCTTTGCGAGCATAGTGATTAGAATGTTTAATAATAATAATAATAATATAATAATAATAATAATAATAATAATGGATGGTTTACGAATATAAAGTTGGATGTTACTGAATGTTTGCTTCCTGTAATCCTGCGGAGCGCTGCGTTGAGCTGCATTTACAGGGGAAAGTGAGGTGGTGAGGCGAATATTTCTGCGGGCTCTATCTATCATAACCATAGCAGAGGCGCCGACCACGGACCTACCGATACGCTCGCCTAATTCTCGTATGTGTTAACAAGATACCCTGAAGGCTATGTCGTGCGCTATTTGATGAGCGTCGTGACGGGCGTCGGGGAGTAGCATTTGCGGTTACGTCATGCGAAAGTTCAGGTACACCCCAAATCTATTGATCTCGCTTATGGCTAGATTAAGTATTGTATAATCTGATCGAAAGAAACCCAATAATCTTCCGCAGCAAGAAATTTAAGTGCTCTGGGCCACTATTGCTGCCTCATCTACCTATTCTTCAGTTACCGATTCTTGTTGCATAATTTTAATTATTTTGCTATTCCCGCCTGATTTTGTGCGCCTTCACCAATCAGCTACAAGAAAAAAAAATATTCTCGACCTCGTTCAAGCATAACAAAGACTAAGTCATCGGAAGTACTATTTCACTGCTTGCTGTTCCCTTGGACCTCGAGTTACGGTTTCCGTTTAGTGTTACATTTTGTCCACCCATGTTGGTGCTGGCCGTCCTTATAAGAGCTCCAGTTCCAAGTGCCAGACCACCGAAGTTAGCTTTTTTTTTTGTTTTTAGTCCGTCCAGCAGGCAATGGAATCGAAATAATTTTCGCTCTGTTACTCAACTCTTCTTTTTCTACTGGCCGAGGACTTTAGTACGCATCGGATAGGGAAAGGAGAGACTCCGGTAGAATTACCCGACAGTTGGCGCAGGAAATAGAACGAGAATAAAGGCAGCCATTTCGGAAGAGGCTATTCATTTTTCTCGCCCAATTTATTTTTCCCCCATGCCCGAGCAAGTCGCGTTTTTCCTTGCGCAGCAGAATGATCTGGGAAAGCCATATTTGTAGGCGTGGAAGACGCTAACTCCCATCTGTCTGCAGAAATGCGCGTTAACTTGAAGCCACGACATGACTTGGTCAAGTCCGCCACAATATAACGCCTGGAGTGATTGCGCCTAAGATGCTCATTGCGTTTATTTAGGCTTGTTCACGTCAGACGTTGTATCTTATGCCGGAGCTTGACTAACGCTCACCGCTACCTCCGTCCATGTCCGACTTGATGTATAATGACGCCTGTCGTTAATGTGCCGAGGAAAGCGCAATGAGCGTCTTGGGCTCGTTGTCGCCTGGCGTCATTTAGAGGAAGTCGAACGGGGGCTGCAAGTTAAAAACTTAGGTCGGGGGCTCCTGTCCAGGTACATGGGAAAGGACAAATAGTTTTTCTGTTGGCAACGACTGCACCAAACGTGATGATGTTTGTAGTGTTTAAAAGAAAGTGAAAACCTAGTGGCTGTTGAAAGCAGTTTTATGATTTAGGCCGTCGATCTAGAAAAGAAAATTTTTAAAAATTGTAAAGTTTCAGAAAACGACGCTATGAAGTTTACAACTCCTTAAACATATAATAATTCTATAAATTGCATATTATAGTACATCTAAAGCGGATATAAGTAAGAGTTAGATTAATATATCATATTTGTCTGCGTTGAATTTACTTCGGATGAAGCTTACAAAACCGTGATATCTGTTCTTGGTGCAGAGTTACGGATTTGTAAAGTTCGTGGTTCTTTTCTTTTTTCAAGTTTACCAATTTTCGGCAATTTCCGTAGCAAAAATCCGGCCCTAAATCGAAATTTCGTTTCCAGAATTCACTAGACTTCAGCTTTCTCTCTGAAATGCAAAATTTTTATGGAAGTCTGCATTTTACATGTATTTCAAGAGGCGACATTGCAGTTAGACCCGAGCTAAAGCTTCCTGTTAAGACGCGTTCCCGAATGCGGGAGTAACCTTGGCCATGGTACGTGGTGATCACCGTTTGGCGTAGGAAGCAAGCACGAAAGTGCTCGTCTCTTCGCCTTCCTTCCTCCCAGCAATTTTGGCTTCTGCCCCCTTCTTCTTCGAGAGTAGGCAGGAGCGATGCCCCCCCCCCCCCCCCCCCGCCCCTCTATTAGCGGGAGTTGCCAGCCTGCTTCTTAGCTCGCTACCCCGCGCGGCGCGACCGAGAATTCACCGCCGACGAAAATGTGCGGGCACCGAAACGAAACGAACGCCCAACAACAAATCGCGTCTACGGCTCTCCCGCGCGCACGCTCAAGACCCGACGAGTCAGCGAAGTGAGGACATCTTATTACGGCGCCTCTTAATTACTCGCCGTCAGGTATGACGCCGCGATAGTGGCTTTTCGAGGCCGTCGCCGAGGGGGTTTTTTTCCTCTCTCCAGGATATAATGTGCGTGAAGTGCAACACCATGCGCGCGTGCGCGCAATTTCTAGGGAAGGGGAAGCTCGCGCGCGCGACGAGATGAAATGCGCGCTCACCGCAGCTACACGTGGCCTCCCTCCCTCCCTCCCTCCTCCTTTTCCCAGCTGGGCCTGAGGTGTACGCATGCCGACCGACGAACGACCGCGCTAATAACGCCGGCGCGATGACCAAGTAAGCGGGATGCGGAGGAAAGGCGCGGGCTACGCGCGGGGTTTGGGAGCGGTCAAAAAGACGGGCGTCAGCCGGCCCCAGATTAATTGCGTCCTTTTCCTCCTCCCCGAGGGGCGGTGGGGGTGCAGCTAACGCGCCCGCCCGCCGAAGCGGACTCGGGGAGGGTGGGGGCGGTAGGGGGGGGGGTGAGGGGGTGGGTTCAGCGGCGTGTGCGCGCAGTCTTAATATAGCGCGCGAAGGGATCTGGGAATGGTCGCGATAGGAGGATGGGGGAAATAAGGAGCGTCGGAGCTGTAGCCGGCGTTTCTTCCTTTTTTCCCCCTTTTTGGTGAATAATTGCGGGAAACTTTAATGCGTTGGTGCCGCGTGATTGTTAACGCCGGAAAGTTTTCGGTCGTTAGTCTTGGCGCTTTCGCAACCGCTGTAGCTTTCTCCCGTTTGCGCGCGCGCTCTCCGTGCGTCGTGGAGAGTGGCAGGGAACAAGTAGCCTAGTGTGTGCGTGCATGCTTGTTGCGGCGCTGTGACGGGAAACACGTCAGCCCTGGTGGTAACGTTAGGGTTGGGCGTGGAAAACCGCAGCTTACTGCGGTTTTCTGTCCATGACGTGGTTCCTCGGTCTGTGGCATGCACAGATCGTGGATAACATTAAGGAATGACGGTGAAGTCGGCCTGAAGATGACTCGCGTAGCCTTCTAATCTGCGCCGCGACCAAGGCAGTTATGATTGTGGACTATGCCGACAGAAGGGCGTGAATAAATAGTCTGTCAGATGGACTTTCACGACCGCGAGTTAAAACTCTATGGTGGACTTCATTTGCACAAGTTCTGTATGTGCGTATAAGACGCTGCGCTCAGTTTATGCCCCAGAACAAGCAATTCTCTTTCGTCGTTATACTTATCCACGTTTGGATATTCCCAATTTATCCTTTACAATGGTATGCCGTGTGGAAAGAGATTTCTTCACGCTTATGCAGAGACTTGTTACGCTTCTCCATACCTGCCAACTGTCCCGAAATTTTGGCGAAGTTTACGGTCTTGGGCTCGTGCTTCGATTTTCGGAAGGTTACGTTAAATTTTATGAAAAAAAAAAGATTGTGTTCGCGGAAAAGATCCCAAGTTATTTTCGCAAGCCAGATGCTGAAAGGACACCGTAGCAACGCTCGTTCATGCAGGCTTATTCAGGCAAGTTCCCATAGTAGGTGATGTCGGCAGCATCAAATTCGCTGCAAAAGTCACTGCTATCTCAAACAACAATGTGATCCTTGTCAATTTGTTCTGTTCCGAGTTTGTTTGGGCTTTTGTTCTACGTCTGAGGTTTAACGAAATGCGCTGTACCCCACAAAAGTTGTGCGCTCGGCCGAAAGATTAAAGAACTCTAATATCCTCCCGCGCTCTCCTCCTCGGGGTAGGGTCTCCGGTTCTTTTTTTAACGAATTTGAACGTTCACAGGTTGGTCGGTATGCTTCTCCGTCTTCACCCGTACACAAAAATGAGCACCTGTAGCGGTCCCGTGTTAAGTACGTTCAACTAGGAACATATCCTCAGCGGTTCCCTAAACGTATTTTCAGCGGTAACCTCAACGTTCTGCTTGTGAGCATGGGGTCGCACGTTTAAATCCCTGCATCAACTTTGTGCACATTGATTTAGGGGGATGTTTAACTCCAGGCGGGTAGAATGAGTGCGTAATCCCGGCCACTCTCTCTCTCTCTCGTAGCTCCTGTGTTGTTTTAGGGCGTTGAACCCTACGCACCAACATCAACACCCCAAGCAGACACACGCAGATCCTTTGCATCTCGCTTGAGGCGAAGGGCTGTGGGCTCTTAACTGTATTACGGGTATTAGTTGCGTATGTGCTGAACGAAGAGAAAGCCGTAGGTTTTCGCACGCAGGTTCCTAGTCCCTTTCTTCAGTCGAGAAATTTCGGCGCTGTCCATCTGCGTGATCGCCCTAATGTGGGGAGTTCGTTCTAGAACTGGAGTTGCTGTGCGCGTCGTCCCGCCTGGGGGCAGCAGCTTTGTGAACGTGAATGAATGCAAGAGCGAACAGTAAATTTGTCTTTAATGAACGATTACTTGCGATGTGGTCGGTGGAAAGTTAACCTTCTAGCGTAGTCCGCCAGTTATTGTGCTCAGCCGCCGTCTCTGCTCATGTGAAAAAAAAAAGAAGAAAGCAATATTTGAATCTTCTTTCACATTGCTTACGGAAAAACGTCGGCTACGGGCGTTCCTATTTTGGCGACCGTAGTACGTCTAATATTGCACACGAATATCAAGCGGCGCTGAAAAACGGCGGTACCGTAGGCCCCACAATGTGCCAACTAGTCGTAATATGGCGCAAAATTTGGTTAGCATTTGCTCTGCATACTGCGCTTCGATGGGTCTGCGCCGTAAAAAAATATATATAGACACACAAAACGAACGAAAAGCCCGCCGTTGACAGGTGGGGAGAGGTGCGAAAATTTCGGGTAACAAAGTTTCCTGAAATTACGCGGCGTACGGGTTTCTCGAAAGTTTGGCTGGCCCCATTTCCCCGACCCGCTTCCCTTCGTCGACTCCCCCCCCCCCCAACTTTTCCCCAACAGGAAGAGACCTCGCGGGAACCGTTTACGCATTCATTATATTTTGCTCGTTTGCCTTCTTGCGGCCTATAATAGCGCGCCGCTGCCGAAAGGAGGGAGAAGTGGCGCCATTAGGCGCTCTCTAATAGCTTTCGACAGACCCCCCCACCGTGGTGGCTGCTCGGACCCCTTCCTTTCGGGCTTTGTTTCCGCGCGCGGACACCCGGCGCTGGCTCTTAATGCTTCCGCGGCGTATTTCGTGCGTGTTCTCCCCTCCCCTTCTGGCACGCCCGCACCGGCGTCTTGGGCTTCATTATGAAGAGGGGCGACAGCCGGCGTCAAACATCGCTGCGTTGGCGGCGGCGTAATTAAAGCGAGCCCGGTCGTTGCTACGGCCGGCCGCGGGACTGAAAGTTGTTGGACGTTTGTTTTGCCGGGGCTACACAAGGGAGGGGTTGCCGAAGGTGTCGTACTGGCCGTGGGGCGGTTTGGAAGCCCTGGCTCGGCGGCACGTTCCGAACTTGTCCTCGCCAGCGGCCAAGCGCCGGAGACCGATGCGGTCTGCGTGGGTTGGCCCTGCATGTACCGTCGTAACGATGGGTACACTTTGGCACTAATCGCGCCGGTATTGACCTTCCTTGTAGGCGAAGAATTGAGCGTCTCGCTTGAAGAAGCATATTGCTAGTTCATATAGTTGGTGCATGCCCGCGACCTTGGATGGATGGGACTTGGATGGGTAACACAAACGTTTCAGCCTGTCCGTTCACTGACTCGTACTTCATTTCTTTAGCGGAGTAGCTGGAGTATACGCCGACGTGTAGACGTGAGCAGTAGCGCGCTGTTGGCTCCAGTGTTGTGCCGCTGAGTTCAACCGAGCAGCGCGAAAGTGTTGCCGTAATATGGGCCGTGTGCTCGTAGTGGCTGACCGTGAAGGTGTCAGAAGCAAAATGCATCTTTAGTAGTATCCTTCTTCTTTTTCTTCGACGGGACAACGTTGCGTAAAGGCGCGTTCACAGTGGCGGGAAAACGCGCAACGCAGAACGTTTTCCGCGCGCCGCTTCTCGCACAAACCGGTTTTTCTCCCGCAGACAGGCTGCTGTGCCGTCCCGCAGAGCGATGGGTCGGGTACCTATTTTTCCCGCGCCGCTGACGAGAACAGCCAATGGGGGCCGACCGTGAACCGTGACGTCGGTCCCAGTTCAGTGACCCCGTCGGCGGAGGCTGGGAGCGTGCTGCGGGACACTCGGCGGTTGCTTTGCCAGCATGAATGTGCGACTTGAGGCGACGGTGCAGAAGCAGCGAACAAGCAAGTATAAGTAGGTTTACCGTAGCCAACAGATCATCGTTCGAACCAGCCATCCTCGTCGCAAAAAGGGCGACGGGAGGAGAGCTAGCAGACGATCAAGACGACGACGCGGGAAAAGAGCGCGCTTTCCAGTCTTCTCTGGTGTCACGTGACTGTCCCCTTCTCTCTCTGCTCGTTAGCGTCCTCCCTCAACGCCTCCTCTCTCTACATTCCAAGACAACCGCAGCGAGAAAACGCGCGCAGTGTGAGCGTCATTCGGAGGAGTTGCGACGCAGCGGCGACGTTGACGCTGTGCCGCTGCGGGAAGTCTCCCGCTAGTGTGAGCGCGCCTTAAGAACGTTATAAAAAATGGCCATGTATTGTATACGGTTATGATAAATATTTTAGAGAATTTTACCTGTACGGAAACGTATATCGCAGTTAACGAAATACGCACACACCACTGACGAGAACAGCGCTGAACTGAACTTGTGGTCGTATCTTTTCTAGCGGGCTAAAAATATTCTAATGTACTTATGCTGAAGGAAAAAAAAAAAAAAAACGCCATCGCCTGAGCGACAGCTTGTGGCGTTCTGTTCAATAACACGCAGGAAGTGTTTTTGTGCCGTGTGACAGCTCTCACCGAATGGAAAGAGCCGCCTTACCTAAGTTAGGGCGAAGTTGTCGACGCCTTTACACCAGCAGTTAGGAGGCTCAAAGCCCGTCATTCATATAGTAGTTATGCATACTACGGTTGAAACTCCGCGGTACACTACGGCGCCACCAGGGTCGCTGGTTAAAACAGTTCTGCGGAATACCGCATGGTGGAGGAAGTGTCATGGAATGGATAATTGTCATCCGCCCGCACATACCACGAAGCTACAAAAGAAAACGTATACTAGATTCTCAGGGAAAAAAAAAAGAAAAGAAAAAAAGCTTCGTAGCCGATTATTTCGCCCTCGCGGCTGCAGTTTGATAGCCTCCGCGGTTAACTCAGATGGTAGGTCGACCGGCCCGGAAAAGCGTTGGTGCCGGGTTCGAATCCCGGACTAGGAGGAATATTAATTTCCTCAACTTCTCAAGCTTTCCTTCTGAGAAAGTGATGTGCGTTCCCTTGGTACCTTCCTGCCACATTCGGGTGGATGACAGCTTTCCCTTTCGTCGCGTCTACGAACGCCATCGCTTTTGGTGAAAGCGCTGCCAACGCTTTGAAAAAAGAAAAAGAAAAGAAAGATCGCCGTATTTATTACGAGTAAATCGCTTATCCGTGTGAGTGGCGCGGTTACGTGCTGTTCTGGGTGCGACATTTATCTCCTGCTTTCCTTTCGGCTTGCTTTATTCTTGCCTCGATTTGTTTTCCTCGAGTATATATTGCGCGGTAAGCGTAAGAGTTGCTGGTCGGCACCGCCTCTTCGGAACTTGAGGACTGACACGTTGTCGGCCATCTCTCTCTCTCTCTCTCTCGGACGCTCTTGAGACCTCCCATTCGAAGCGTATGTTTTTTCATGTTTACTCCACTTTTGCGTTTTCTTTTCCCCCACCGAGAGTTAATGAGGGGTTTAACGCTATTCTGTAATCATTCTTTGGCGGTACTCCGTGTGCTGGCTTCCTCCTCCTCGATTCGCGTTGCGTGTGCTTTCTGCACCTCCAACGCCGCTCTCTCGTCCGTTCGCTCTAGCGTTTTTTTTTTTTCTTCTTCTCCGGCTAATCTCACCTCGTACACGCCATCGAGCGATACGTCCCATCTTTGAGGTTCCGAAACGTTTTTTTTTTTCTGCCAGCTTTGCCGAGGCTAGTAAAAAAATAAAGAGAAAAAAAATCTGAGAAGAGGTTTCACTTCTCCCGCCTTTCTTTCTTTCTTTCTTTCTTTCTTTCTCAATGTCTGGTTGTTCACCTGAGCTCGCTGGGGAAATTAAATCGACCCACGTCGAATTTGAACGACGATGCGCGGCTCATTAATCAGGCGAAGATGGAAGCATATCTCCCTGGCCGTCGTGGCTTATAAGCACAGGCGAGACTGAGAGCGAGAGAGAATATACCCTGAAGATTCGAGCGCAATTTTCTTTGAACAGAAGAGAGGGAGAGAGGGAGAGCACATTGTCATTTTTTTTTTTCATAAGTGCGGAAGCACTCGGCACTTTGGAAGATTAACGACGATATTGGAACGAGAATGGAAAGAGAAGGCGGCCGGGCTTGATAATGATGATCCTCGTAATAACGCTTTAATTCACGGCCGAACACAGCGCGAGAGCTCTGGAAAATGCGGCGAGGCTGAAACGGCGAAGCAGGCTGCACTTAGCAACAGCCATTTTCTTTAGGGGGGTGGAGGGGGGGTTCGAGGACTGGGAGGGGGGAGGAAGGTGCTTTCGACAGGCGACGCGGCTGTAATGCTTCTTCCATTTCACGTCAGCGGTTTCGCTTTTTCAAGCCGCCAGAATTCGGACTGATGAGAGGGAATGACGTTTCCACGTGTTGTAGTTTAACTGGAAGGCACTCGCCTTTGTGCCGCCTGAAAATGAATGTCTCTCACTTAATCTATGCACCTGTGTGCATTCGTCTGATCAGTCGTTCGGTCGGTAGGAGTCAGGCCAAGCCGGTCAGTTAACCCAAGTTGATTCAGTCTTCCTATCCAAGTGAGGTCATTCCGTGTTTAGATTTCTTTTCTGAGCCAGTTGAACAGACATGATAAAGGTACACTGCTTCCATCGCTCTGAGTCTGTCCTAGTAAGATTTATCTACGTTAGTCGGTCAAATTGATCGCCTTCGCGCATTCTTCTCAGGGTCTCCGAGGACGGTGTGGTGGGTTTAAGCCGCCCAAGAGGGACCGTGTGCTCGTGACCCTTGCGATGTTTGGTGAAACGTCGCTCGGAACGGCCCGTCAACTAGGAAGGTGCACTGTGGTAGCGAGGCTGGAGATGGCGGCTTGTCGTTTCTGTATAGGCCAAAACTCGTGAAGACGTGTGGGACGCGTGTTTTCCGCCACGCAGCTTGAGGTTCACAAGAAAGGAAATATCGTCTCCAAAATATGCCGTCTCCAAAATATGACTTGCCGTCGCTACGGCTGGATGGGGGCGGCCTCGTAGATCGGCTTGGTCGCTGGCAATTAGACGGCGTGTGTGTGTGTATAAAGTGAAATTGCAGCCAACTGTGCCCGGTTACGCCTTGGCAGATGTCTTGCGTGTCCAGTTAGTGTAACCTCATTTCTCTTCGTCTTTCTCGTGGGATGTTTTCTCCTTCTACCTGTACTACCCAAGGTAGTAATCATCCTAGGAATATGAGTTTGAGCGCTCTTGACGTCACATTGTCGTTTGGCGCTCAGCGCACGCTCAAAGTTATCTTAAGTGGGCGGGAAAAGGGCGACGTGAGGATAAGATTTGCAACAGAGAAGGTAGAAGATATGAATATTATATGTGCAAACGTTTGAAGTGCCTGGGTAATCTGCCTGACCGATTATTAATCGCTAAAAATTGGGTAATTGATGATCGTAGGTGTAAACGCCAAAATGGACTTATTCGAGGCAAAAATGCTCGTTTATTTGCCACATTCAAGGAAGCGCTGCAAAAAAAAAAAAAAATATCACTTAACTGTTCGTTTCTTTTTAACGTCTACTCCATTATGTGCTCATTATACTAAAACTCGATAAGGTCTTCTTCACTGTAAGCATGCGCTTCCTTTTTCGTGGCGCGGCCGAATGACTGACTGACTGGAGTGCCCTGCTTCTTTTGTTTTGCGCAGAACGATGAATTCTCCGGTGGGCAAGGACCAGCCTGACCCGGACGCCATCAAGATGTTTGTGGGCCAGATTCCGCGGTCGTGGGACGAGAGCGACCTGAAGAAGATGTTCGAGGACTTTGGGCCCGTCTACCAGATCAACGTACTCCGGGACAAGGCCACCGGAACCAGCCGAGGTCTGTGTCTCCCCCTCCTCTCTCGCCTACCACGCTCCGCATGAACCGGAGCTCCGTCTCAATCGTCTGTACTCGTTGCTCGAGGCTGACGTCAAATACGTACTATTTATGCGCATGCGCAACAACCGCTCCTCGCAGGCGGTGGGGATGTGGTCGGAAGAAGCGCAGAATACCTCTCGTAATGCGAGTCCAAGTATAATGTGAGGCAGTGTTTATGTCCCTAAATCTAATCTAATCCTCCTAATTGGTAGTCATTAGTAGTCATTCAAAAGTAGGATAAAAAAAGAGAAAGAAAGCACTTTCGTTACGTAAATACAACACCCGAGCTAAATTCAACGCTCGAAAATCCGCGGCAAAGTATTGTACGCCGGAGCCTACGACGCGTGCACGCTCCTCTCAAGCTTTTTCCAAAGCGAGCCAGCGCTCATTTGGGAGATGGAAAACACACAAGACCTGTATTATGTTGGCGCTTCCTTTACATAAACAACGAAAAATTCCCCTGCGCTTTCCTCGTAGCCGGTGAATGTGGGCTGCTTTTGCCAGCCACATTACTGAAATTGGGTTCTGCCATTTCGTTGTTCTTCTCCCGAACGCTTCCGTCAACATCGCGTTCTCTAATGGGATGCTACGGTGTCATCACGTTACACGTCGCGAGGTCGCAAGGCGGCGCCCGTGATCGCGGGACTAGGCCGTGCTTGCACCGAGGCATCGAACGGGATCCCTATTCGGGGACTGCTTTTTCATTGATTGAATATCACCTCACTGGCCACTGCGTTCGTTAAGTTTGACCATGTACGTAGCTCCACTGGAATCTGAACTTCTCGGTGAGTAATGCGGCGTTTCCTTTTTTCACGCCACGAATTCTGTGCGACGCGTACGACGCGTTTCCGCTGTTGAAAAATAACGTCTTGGAAACGGCTAAGTTACCGACGTTGGTCTCGTGAAAAATAAATAAATAATAATTTGCGTAATTGGGCTGAAGGCAGTACCCGAAAAGTACATGTTCCTCCAGCGCAGTTTTCCAAGTTTTTGTTGGAAGGCACCGGCATATATACGCTTCTTTCGTTTCTTGATATTGTTGAAAGTATGCGCAACGAGGTAATCCTATATAAGCTTTGATAATTGACGACGACTTTTGATTCCGTAAATGATAGCTTCGGTATGTTTCCAAACAGGTTAATAGTAATCGTAACAAGTTAGCATTTCATTGTGCACACGACACCGCGGGCGTCTGGGAGTCGTTTGTCAAATAAACGTAACTATAAAGACAGATTCGCCCACCGGAACGCCGTCTTTATCATTGTGGCCCCGTTGAGAGAAATTTTTTTTTTTTTTTTGGGTCGTATCGCTAGATGTGGATGTGGGGGGAAGAACAAAGCTACAGGCGCACACGTTTTTTTTTCAGTTAGGGGGCTGCGTCATTTTGAGGGAGGAAAATTGAAACGCGAGAGTACTTTTATTTTCTTTTGTCAAGAAGGAAATTTTCATCCAGAAAACGAGGGAGTGGACAGAAAAGATGGAGGGGGGGGGGGGGGGGGCGCCGGAACGTTAGGAAGCGGAGTTGGCTACAGAAGAACAAAAGGGAACGAAGGGTTTGTTATTGTCTTCTAAATTTTTTTTATATACGTCGGCTTACGACGATGATGGTACATTGTTTCTCTTTTTCTTTCTCTCTCTCTCTTTCTCTCGTTCTGGCTCCCTGCGGTAAGCGCGCACCGCGCCAAAGTGGCGTCGCTTCGTCTTCTGTCCTCGTTCCCCTCGGACGCTGTCATCGTTTCGTGGGTGACAAATTGCCCTCGGAAATTCCCTGCGGCGCTTTGTATTTTTTTTCCCGTTTCATTCTCTCTGTATCGCTTTTTTTCCTCTTCCTTCGTTCGGCCCTTAGTTTTTCAGACCCGCTTACTCCGTTCGCCTTCGTCTCCCGCCCGGCTTCTCTTTTGTCTTAGCCTCGAGCACCGGCGTTGGTTTGCGGGGCGTTCGCTGGGGACGGCCAGCGCGACTTCTTTGTGGCCGGCGCATTTCTGGCACCTTCATTATCGTGGCCGCGGCGCCGGAGGTTTTGTTTCGCGAATTGGCTCGCGCGATCGTTCGCGCCGTTGTTCGTTTGCGGACGCCCCTCTCGCGGAACGTTCGGCACAAACCGGTATAGCTACTTTAGTGTGAAGCCGATGCAGTCGTGTCGAGTCCGCTTGTCGTGTGAGTCGATTTTCGTGTGAGTCCGCTTGTCGGGTCGAGTCCGCTTGTCGGGTCGTGACCGCTTGTCGGGTCGTGACCGCTTGTCGGGTCGACTCCGCTTGTCGGGTCGACTCCGCTTGTCGGGTCGACTCCGCTTGTCGAGTCGAGTCCGCTTGCGGGGGCGAAGTAGGGTCGTGGAGGCGAGT
The DNA here is from genome assembly GCF_023375885.2 of Dermacentor andersoni. Lineage (NCBI taxonomy): Eukaryota > Metazoa > Arthropoda > Arachnida > Ixodida > Ixodidae > Dermacentor > Dermacentor andersoni. The sequence goes on from NC_092823.1 coordinate 55,430,921, forward strand.
TCTGTCGACTCGAATCGTCCGGTCGACTCGGCCAACCCGGTTAGCAAGATGCAGGCAAACGTGAACTCCGGGTGGGCCTCCGTCAACTTGCACCTCTCGACTCCTTCCGATAGCGTCGAGTTCATTGAACGAAGCGTATGCTTGGCACCTTGTCATTGCCCGAGTTGCGACGCATTGTCGCTGTGCCGGGAATCATACTCGAGTTACCAAAAACGTGAGGGCTACTTTGGTGCGTTGTTTCGCAATCCGCTGGGGATACGGCTATAAGTCACCCGGTACAAGAACGGTCGACACAACGAGCGCTAGACATAAATTGAATATTTGCCGGCACCCATTTGTAAGCGTTACACAAATCACCAGGGCTGCTCTCACAGGTTCGATGCGTATTATCCAAACATTGCATATCAGTCACTGCTTGCGCAGGACAGATACCGAAGCGAATGCTTTCTTCTACATTCGTCTGTGCTAGTTCCGCTAATGGTACAAGCGTGTGAACAGTGACCGAAGTGATTATTGCGTTCATTACACCGCGATTGTTAAGTACCGTTGGCGCTGCCGTTAAGTGATGCGAGAGCGTTTTCCGATGCTCGTTACAGTGCGATGCTCGCTGACGCAGCGCGTGCTTTTTGACGGCCTGTACATTCGCGGACAGTCTCGCGAGATGCTCGCGCCTCTTATTTATTTCCCAACCGGAAATTGAAGAGATATTAGCATCCAGGGAGCAGGCGGAGGGCGACGTTTGCCTTTCTGGCGCTTGCCAAACGCGTTCTCAGAAGAACGTGCCATCCCGGTCAACGTTGGTAGAACTAATAGCGTTGATCCCGCTATAGGTTGCCACCTCTGCCTGACGTCGTCGACGCTGACAAATCGCGTCATTAGGGACAGCTATGTCGCCCCCTCCCCTTCCCTGCCTGTTTTTCCCAACTTGTTACTCCAGCTGGTTCTCTAACTGACAATTAGCGGTTTGCTTTGCAGTCGCTTTTGTTGCTCCTGCCATTTCCCGTGGAAATGGCGCGTGCCCCCTTAGGCAAAACGCTCCTCTCTCTCTCACCCGCCCTGTTTAACGTTCTTTCCAATTTCCCTAGTACTGACGCGTGCCTAAATTGTAATTTCAATAATTGCATATGCGGCAGCACGTTACTCGTCATCATTGCCTGCCACTTCTTTCTTGTTTGCTTGTTTCTTTATTAAATGAAGGTTAAGGAAGGTGACTTCGTCGCTTAGCATTAGGGATAACTTTAGACTGTCAAAATTAATCGGCAGCCCTCCCCTGTGACATCTCATATTCCCTGTGTTGGCATTAGGACTTTGAACGGACACGAAAGCTAAAACACTAAATCAAATTGAACAAATTAAATATTTAAAAGCTCTATTTTCTTTAATTTCACGGTAAGAAGTTGGTTGCTACGAAAGGAAAAGGCCAAGCAATAGGCTTTTTTTCTTCAATTTTCCGCTGAAACCCCAGTGGTGGTACGTCAATGTGACGTCACATGGATTTCAACGTTTCTTTCCTCGTATTTGGGCCGTTGTGGTTGAGTAAAAGTACTTGAAGCTTGCTAAGTTCATTAATTGGCTCATTCAGGATACAATTTAGAATCTACAATACCGAAATTTCAAATAACTTTACAATAAGATTACCTAGGCCCGAGAAGACACCGTCAAAATGCATGACGTCATGCCGTGCTAGTGCAGGAACTTTGAGGCGGCGGCGCCACCGTTTTCCCCCCCTTTTTATGTCTTTTTTTGGCATGCTAAGCCTCCTGTCACGGTAGGGGCGGCTTCTTTTTGTGTTGTGGAATCATAATTTGCTAATACAGTTGAACTAATCTTTTTTGCTCTTTGGTGTCCCTTTAAACCCGGCCACTGAGTCAACTGGCAAATAGCGCTGTTCGTCTCTCCCGCGCAGCGTAGCAAACCGCACTGCATCTCGTTAGACCTCCTGCTGTTTCAGTGTTCTTTATCTCACTCACTCACTCACTCACTCACTCACTCACTCACTCACTCACTCACTCACTCACTCACTCACTCACTCACTCACTCACTCACGCACAAACTATGAAAGCAAACAAAAGGAGCCTTAATTTCCGCGTTGCCCTAATTCCGCTCCCTTTAACCCCCCCTTTTCCCTAATACCCTATTCTTCGCCGTTCCTTTATTCTTCGCAATTCCCGTCTAGGGCCCAGACGCCGGAGAGGAGGAGGGCGAACGGAAAGAACGGCGGAGGAGGAAGGGGGTGGGTGGCGGCGCTGGCGATTGCCAGACGCCGTCCGTCTTCCTTAGCGAGCGTTCGCTCGCTTGTGCGAACGAAAACGATGGCGGTTACACAGTGTATATATAGGTTGCTGTCGGGCTCCGCACCATGCGTTTCTTTCTCTCTCTCTCTCTCTCCTGTTGTGCTCCGAGCGTCCGTCGGCGTTGCACGGTTTTCGAGCGAAAAATTGCTCGACTAGCGCGCGCGCGATCGTTTCGCGTCGCCGTCTCTTTCCTTCTCGTCTCCCTTCGGGTTTCAGTTCTCGCACCCGCCTCTCCCTCGGCTCTTCTTCTTGGCTTTTGCCGGCGGAGAGTGGAGAGCAGCGGGGGCAAGCGAAGGCGTGGATCCTATTAATCAAAGGCGCTAATTCTACGGCTATATGGCGCGTCGCCGTTTCCTTCTTTCCAGGATTTTCGTCGCCTTTTCAAAGTTCGGTTCTTCTTTGCTCGCGCCCGTAATATGCGCGTTTTCGCATTTTTTACGATCTTCTGTTTTCTCGGGGTGTCGGCCACCGCCGTGTTTCTCGCCTGACTGACCCTCGCCGATGCAGCCGCTGTACCCGACGAATGAGCGGCCATATATAACTCTCTCTCTCTCTCTCTCTCTGCCTTCTTTCTTTTTCTTTTGTTTGTTTGTTTGCTTGTATGGCAGCTTGTCGTGCTTATAGCGCAAATGCCTCTACAATAGTTCGCGCCGTTTCATCACATATTTAAATGGGGTTGTTCTTTCTTTTCTTCCTTTTTGCGGTAATTTGCCCTCCCTCCCCATCTCGAGCCCCACTCTGCCTAGTTATGTGGTTTATCCTGTCTAGTTTCCCTGCGTCTTTTCTTCTTCGTTCTCTCTCTGTGACCCCCCCCCCCCCCCCTTTTTCTCTTGCGCCTATTTCACTCGCACCGCTTCTTGACATGCTCTTCCGTCGCCCGTCTCAATACGAAGGTATCAAGAAAAACGTTGGCTGCTGCTTCGGTTTTGCCCATCGCAACTCACATTTCACTTTACTACGGTTTCTAGTTACCTTAACACTCACACACAAAGAAAAGAAAATGAATGAATAAGTTCTTGACGCGCGCAACTTCACCTGACAGAGCACCCAATAAAATATGCACTGCAAGCTCGTTGCAGAGCATTGCGGTGACTCTCAGCTGGAGGTTCACAACTTAAGAGCCGGACAGCAGAGAGGATAGGGAAGATAGCGAATTTGAACCAAAAAATGCGCGATGACGTAGAAGTATGTAGCAATATACCGAAGATATAAAAATACGTATAGGCAGAGACGCCGAGGATACGAAGTTTTAGGAACAGGGGACCCAGAAAAAAAAAAGTCATGACAATCATGTCACGACCTATCATTTATCTTCGTCACACACAGTTGTCATACTATGCCAATTATGGTACCTATAGCAAGTTAACGAAACGACCGTGAGAGCACCGAGACGTAGGCGGCTAGATAGATACTGCCAAAGTGGCAAATGTTCGCCAAGAAATACCTCTCATTTAATAAGGGACGCTGTCGGGGCCGCGCGTGCAAAATAACTCGAAGGGAGCGCCGAGGAACGCCAGGCGGGCTTCGCATTTCACGTGCGGCAAGTGTCTTTCAGTTTTCAGTCTTGATGGGAGCCCGGCTCCCATCAAGTTCCTTTATTCTTGCAGGGTTCGCGTTCTTGCACAAGCAACGCGCTTGCGTCCCCTAAGCTAAAGCTCTCTAACGGTTCGTCGAGCGAAGGAGGGGCGGCCGCGCCGAGAGAAGCTACGCGCTCCACGTGTGAATTCATCCGCCATGCAAGCCGTGTTACGCCACGCCATACGCACATGCCTGCTCGGCATCGGGTCGTCGCCCATCTGCGCGCGAAGTGCTTCGAAGGAGCGATGCTGGACCGCTGCGCCGCCCCAGAGCATTACTCGACTCTCTGCTCGAGCATCCGTGCCGAAGAGATGCGCGATTAAGTGGCGGCGGCTATCGCTTTGCGCCCACCGCCTCTCCCATTTTCTACGCTCTCCTCCTCTTCCTGCTTGTTTCTTGATTGTCTGCGGGTCGTAAGCGCTTCCTAATCGATTGCGTAATTAGCGATCTTTAATCGGGGATATCTTCCTTCGTTCTAACGAGCGCTGTATACGCGACAAAGGGTGGAAAGGGGGTGGCGGCTGCGGGATTGAGGGAGTGGGGGAGAGGGAGGGAGAGGGAGGTGCTTAAGCGTCGTAGCCGCCGCCTCTGTTTCATGGGCGGCCAGGACAACTCTACCTCGGATGGAGACGGCGGGGTAATTCCGGAAGTACTGCGGTGATTAAGCCGTCTGCTTTGTTCGGGCGGCCGTATTCTCTCGTCGAGGCAGATGATGCGGGTGTGCATTGTGACGGCAGCGGGGGAAAGGACGAGTCGCCGCTTGTTTTTACGACGGTAACTGTTGTAGGGGCGCTTCAACGAGCTCTGACGCGACGTCTGGAGCTGGTGTATATGTCTTGTTTTACGATGATCATGATCAGCGGGCCTCTGCGAACGCCTTTGCGCTACCACAAGCTATTCTCTTTGTGCGCGCATGTGTTCAGGCAACCTCGTCTTGCTGTCGTACTTCTGTTCCTGGTACTTCCCCGTCTTTCGTTCAGTGTAGCCAACCGGGCGATTTTCACTTTAGTCTTCCGACCTTTCTGTTGTCACATTCGATCTCTGTGTTGGTTTCCTAAAGAAGTCACCAAAGAAAGAAAAAAAAAAAAAAAAGATCATCATAATTGATCTCGGTCTGCAACGTGCGAACCGACGTACCGTCGTCGAGCCGTAATCGCGCTAGCTCGTCGGCCATGTCTGCTCATCTTGCCGTTAGCGTTTGTGCCGTCGCCGTTGTACACTCCTCGGACCTCGTTGTCGTTGCGTATTTGTCGTCATCGTCGTATCGTGGTCGCTTATCGTTCATCGCAGCTACTCGGCTTTCACGTTATGGCAAAGCCTTTGATTTAGTCATCTGTTGATCTGCTGGATCTGTTGGGCCAAGTGATCTGTTGGAACGGACACTTAAAGAAACGGGGACTGCATAGCTTTGATTAGGTTTCCACGCTTTGCCAGTGGACGCATTCGACTTGCCCGGGGTCACCCAGATTCCGGACGATTGCGTAACTTGCATTGACGTCCTCATATAACCTCCATCTTGGGGTATTGCAACGGCGAAAAGAAGCATAAACAAGAAACGTGAGAGCGTGACTGCACCACAGCCTCTTGCGTCGAGCGACAAGGCGATAACAGTGAAAAGCCGGAGCAGAACAGTTACCATTAGAAAGCAAGAGCATGCGCGCATGATGATACAGTACACTTACGTCATCGTAGCCGCCATGTTTGGGTACCAGCGAGGTGAGAGTTGCGTCCGTGACGTCAGGTGAAAACTATAAGTAGCCTGATTTTTTGTGACGTGTGTTGTGTTCGTGCTTAGAATGCTGTACCAGTGAGAGGGGTGTGGCTGGGGGAAATAGATAAGTTTAGTTACTTTAGTGCCATCGATTACGGCAAATGAACGTTTCTTTTTTGTCATTTGCGCGAGGCTTTCTTTCTTTCTTCGCTCTCTTACCCTCTCTATCTCGCTTTCTCTCTCTCGCTGTGCGTGCCCATTTCGACAGTATTGGATTTCGTCGATACTGAGACGACACCGTTGCCACGAGGATGACCTCGTGCTGCACTTTTGGCTGCCAGTGCTTGCCAGGGTAGTAATGACGGCGAAGGGGCCTGCACCGGCGGCATGTCCCGTTCTGCTCCGTCTAAACGATCGTTCATTCCCTCCCACTGATCAGCGTTTCTTTGCCTGTGCACGTCACTTTCTTTGAGTACCGTGTCGTACTCGCCGTCGTTTCACTCTTCTCCTTGCGCAGGGCACGCGCTCGATTTCTGCGCAGCTATATATAGGCTGTGAGTTTCAGTGCTGACTCCAGTCTTAGCATCTCTTCGTTTCTAGAAAAAAAGAAAAAAAAAAAACCCTCCTTATGCCAGCGTCAACCATGATAGCCTTGTATTAGGGGCACTCGTCGACGTCAATACGCTGCTTCAGGGACGTCCCGTAGTGAACCCTCTTTACTCCTCGAATCAAGCGGTTTCTCGAGTGCAATTGCGGAACTTGTCAGCATATCACGGCAGGATTGGAGATGCTTGTGGACATATTTATTGCCAGGTCATCAGGAAAGGTTGAAAGTTATTGAGACTCTAAAAACACTGGCGCCATCGCCTTGTGCGGTACTCGCGCACCATGGGCACGGACCAGCAGTTTTATGGTGCAGTGTGCTGTGCTCGCACGAGGAATGTCCGTAGCTCAGACAGGCCTCAGCAGTGGGGAGTAGTATGTCAGTAAAATGATCCACGAACCCGGAAAAACGAGTAAAAAAAAGAAATACTTATTCATGAACTCTCGCAGAATGACCAGGCGTATAAATAGCCAACTCCTGAAATAGCGAAGGACCCACATGCGCACTCACCGGTACTCTTTAACGACGAGCTGCGGCAACGTCTCGCCCATTTATTAGGACGTCTCGCGGTTCTGTTACCGCGCGGGGCGCATGTTTCGCTTAGGCCTGACATTTCCTGCGTCGCTGTACCCGAAATAGCACTCGCGTGTCCTTGCAAAATCCGCACTTGTCGATAGGGCTCACCTCGTGCACTTGCTGTAGCCAGAGGGGTTTCGTCAGAGCGAGCGTAAAAGCATCGATCGGCCGTCAAATCCATTGTTACCCCCGTCGTGGCTTTCGCGAGCGTTGAGGTTTCGACTTGTTGATGCGGACGTAGTCGAGAACTTTTAGACGCTGTGACAGACGGGGACAAGCAAGTGCTTGTGTTTGTCCACTCGCTTTCCCCCCCCCCCCCCATCCATGCGTCCGCCTTTCCTTTTTAATAATTTATCTGTAAATAAAGAAGACGTTTGGCCTCCTTTATTGCCGCCGGCTACTGCTCTTCGCAGGTCGAGCAACGCTTAAAGCGCAACAAAGACTGAACAACACCGAAGACAGTCGAATGTCACGAACGTTTTCGTAGTTCTGAACACGAGTAAAGTATCAGGGCACGTGAATATTACCAAGTCATCGCGAAGCTGCGAGTTGTATTTGCACTGTCCAAACATGTCGGGACGCGAGCGATCGGTGCGCGTGTCTATTTTCTTTTATTATTGCATTTGGGCCTGATAGGAAATTCTACAATATGCTTTTTTTCTGTTACAGACTACGTCTGCATATGTCTGATATTTTCTTGAGCTAACACGTTATCTTGCGAAGCGACTATTACTGCCAACTATATACTTATAGTAATTTTCACCGTCTTAAGTATCATTTTTGAAAGTCGCAATAGTTGCGGATTTTTGGGCGATATTTACGCAGCAGACGTTCGCAGAACTTGCGGACACGTGTCTTTGGTAAGTTTAGAACGAAGTATAAACACACTTCATTAGGTGAACTACATCGATGAGTGCCGAGCAGTCATTGCCAAAATCTATGACGTCACGGAAACGTGGGAATCCCCCCGCTGATCGGTCTTACTTTTGGCCAACTTCAGAAGCCAGTGCGTTACGCTTTAGCCCCATGCAGCCTAGCTTAATGTATTTGATACGGTGTGTTAGATACCTCATAACGCTCATGAGGACGTGGAAAACTAAGTCAGTGGTATATTTTCCGATACGTTGGAGGGGAAGCTTTAGTTGTGGATAGCGTAGCAAACCAACTACGACTTAGTTTAACAACTGTAGTAGTTAATTCTTTGTCGGAATGACAGTTTCATTGTTTCATTTGTTTGTACGGATTGTACTCTCCAGGACCAGAAATAAAAGATGTTATAAATTTTCCTTCGTCGACAGAGAAGCGTGGAAAGAGAGGCAGGGAAGTTGCGGGGTTAACTTTCCTCTTCACCGCTAGTTTAAATAATCGATCAGCCTATCGGATCTCTTTTTGTGTCCCAGGCATCACGTAGTCCCCTGGTGCCCGCGAGTAGCGCAGTCCGTCGAGGCTCTACCCGCTCTCCGCCATGTGCTTATGGCGGCCTCCCTGTGGGCTGCCCGTATAACTTGCGCGGTGCCATGCGCGGCCTGGTTATAGGGGCTGTCCGGTTAGCGGGTATATACAGGCTTCGGCACACGCAAGAAACCGATGCCCCCTCTTTTTTTTTTTTCTCTCTCTCTTCGGTGGACGCTCGAGAAATGCGGTCGCTGACGCAGCAAGGAAACGCGCTCTCCGCTTGATTTATAATTTAGGCCGCAACACGGCGACTTTTTTACGAGCGGCCGCGGCCGGCTCCGCTGGAGTCGAAGAGGAAGGGAAGAGGGCGAGATGGTTTGCCGGCCTACTTCCTGTTGCCTCAGTATATGCAGTGGCCTTAGTTTCGTTCTGTTTCCTTTTTCCTTTTTTTTTCTTCTCTCTTCCCTTTTTTTCTTTCAAAATTTGGTCTTCGTTGCTCTCGGGTCCGAGCTCCGATGCATGCCAATTCGGCTGACAACCCCCTCCCCCGCTCGCCCTCGTGGCAAGCTGGTAAAGGACGAGTCGAGCTACGTCTCGCCGACTCCGCGTGCAGGGACCGTGCGGTGGAAGTCGGGGGGGGGGGGGGGGGGGGGTTAGGGGTCGGCCAACCAGTAGCGAGAGCAGGCTGCGGGTTGCAGAGAAGGACGGAGGAGGACTCGCCCATTGCGCACTACTTATCCTTCCGTGAAACTTCCAGACAGTCGGCGTCCGATCGAGAGGCGGACAATGGAGGAGCCCGTTTCGGGTACTCTTATTTGTCTTTCTTCTTTCCGGTTGACTGACACGCAGCTCGTATCTTTCGCTGCTCTGTATGGTGTTGGTTAAATGGAATACAGTCGCTGTCTTGATAAAAGAGAGAGAAAAAACGTTAATGGCAGGAAAGCGGAGGAGGTCAGCCGGAGGATCTTCGTCTCTAATCTGCTACTCCGCGTACTCGAAGGGTGCAGACACGTCTCAAAGCAGATAGAGAGAGAGAGAGAGCGTGGACGTGCGTGAGCCCGATTAAGGAATGCGAGCAGGTGGATTGAATCCCGCGGTCATGTCGATGCTTTCACGGAAACGCGTTTTTCCAATGGATTAGCTAGGGGACTGGGCCTGGACCGAATGGCGGTTCTTGTCGGCGGCCCTTGTTAAGAACGGCCAGCTGCAGTGCAAGTTTGCCAGCCATTTACGCCAGTGGTGGCAACCTCATCTTGGAACGCCGCCGCCAACCTCTAGCCACGGCGTGACTAAGTCGACTTTGTGTCGGGAACAATGCGCGCATCCTCCACTCTCCGTCGCTTCAGCTAGGATGCGTTCGACGAAGCAGGCTTTGTGCGCAACACAACAACGCAGACCTGATCTGCTACGGGTGGGGGAGTTGCCGCGGAAAAGCCGACGAAGGCTCCTTCCCACGCGCCGACCGAGACGCAACACATTGTGCTACCCGGCTCCGAGTTCTACGAAATTCGTGTGGTGTCGGTTTCGGACCGTTAACATGTGTGTGCGTGCGTGTGTGTGAGCCCTCATCCTCGTCCAAGTCGAGAGCCCGCCTCCTCCAAAAGGGTGGGTCATCTACAATGACGTCGAACTATGACGTCGAGCGGAGTGCATATAAGCAGCGATTGTCGGCTGCTAGTGTGTGCTCGTTGTCGTGCTCGAAATGTACTCGTGAGCTGTGTGCTCGTAAGCTGTTTGCTCGTCTTGCGGGCACCATTTGGGATTCACGCTAGACTGTCGATGTATCTCATGTTCAACTGTAAATAACATGTAAATAAATCGTGCTCTCCTAAGTCCCGACGAAGAGTCAAGCTTCTTCCTACAGCTACGACTGCCAAATCTTACATCTGAGTGGCAGCGGTGAGATCGGCCTACAGCTTGTAGATCGTCCGACAACTCTAACAAATGGTGGCAGCGGCGAGATCGTCCGACGAATCTTACACCCTTCGACGCAGTTCTATCAGTCTTACGCCATCTCGTTTTGGACTAACGTTGCTCTTTGGGCTTCTTCGTGTGCCTTTAGGTTTCGTTGTAGTGAAAGCGGATGGTCGGCTGGGTGCAAGTGTACGTAGCTTGTAGAGGCGAGTGAAATGAGGTGACGCGTTTTGTGTCATTTGAAGGGATTGTGAGCAATTGGTCAGGAGCTGCCTGCTGCTGCACGAACGTAGAGGATCCTTTATTCGTTAATAATGCAATAAGTTTATGGAAAGTTCTTGGTGGGTTTCGGAAAATTGCAAATATCACACACGTGATTTAGCGATGTGTGCTGGTTAACGATGTGATTAGGAAAAGAAATAAAACCTAGTTTTATCTACTATCGACAGCTCGCTGGCTACCACATTCAACTGCTGAACCTTAGGTCCCATGCCCGGTTTTTGGCCCCATAGGCCGCATTCTGACGGCAAGAGCCACTAAGAACGCTATTGTACCGCGCTTTTATTGGCGCAAGATAAAGATCAACATTTGGTACAAGCTACTTTCGGTCTCCTCACTGCGTCTGCCGTAGCATTTGTGTTGGTTGGACGTTAAATTCCATCAGTATACAGCTTTGCCATAATGTCCTAGAAAATTAATGTAGGTGGCATGTACAAAGTGGGGTTGGCCTGAAGGCTTAGTCGTTCGACTGCACTCTGTCATGCAAGAAAAACGATACGCGCTCGTCCGGTGGTCATTGCTGCCGCGTAGCAGCTGTGCATGATGAAGGGGAGTTTCGTTCATTCGGAAATGGTGTTATGTGAATGGCTGGTTATTCCCGGCGAAATTGGCAGCAACATTCGAAAGGGTGATAATAATTTCGGCGAACGCGCTTCGTATGCGGATTACTCGGACATTCGCAAATGTCCCCCGCCCCCTCGTCCAGTATAAGACATAAGTTCACACGTGGTGCAGTTAATGTCTGAGGGCATGCGGAGGGTATTGAATGGTCGCTTGTACTTGGTATATAGAGCCCTTGACACGTCATTTTTCGTAGCCCCGTCATGTGCCTCTGTAGTTTTGTGAAAGGAGCGGCTGGGGATGTGTTGTGAAGCAGCAAGAGCGGGCGCGATTCTGGGGGTTTCGCGGGCCATTTACTAAGAGCAACTTTCCGGGAGCCGCCAGCAGTCTTAGTTGAGCCGCGTGGGGCTGCGCTGATTTCACGGAGACGCGGCAGCTCCCTCCGGGACGCCCGGTCCAGGCTGTCCTCTTCCGCATCCCGCCCTTCCCCCTCTCCCTCCAGAACAGAAAGCTTCGAATCGCTCTAGCAAACTGCCAGTGGCGCAGCTTAGCCCATAGCGACAGGGGAAAAGGGGCATGGTAATCGTGCAACTTCCTCGCGTTCCCCCTAGGGAACTGGGAACACTCCATGGCGGACGTTTCTTAGCGAGAAGCGTGCGTGCCTCTCAAGACCTCATAGGCGTCTCTGTGTGTAGTCGGTAGACTACAGCTACTGTACCGCGCGCGTTCTTGCTTATACCCTTCTGACCTCCTCTCGAACTTTCCTTTTTCCCTCGCCGTTTCGTTTTCTGCCCATTATACCGAAACGGCGCGGTGTGTATACCGTTGGGGGATGCTGCCGGGTTCCCCCGAAGCTGTTGCGGGGAAGTACACGTCCTCGGCTTTCTTTCCTTTTTTTTTTCTCGCACACGCCGGGGGGAATTGACGAAGCACGTAGTGCAGCGTGCGGGCCGAGTGTCGCGCTTGGATAAGAGCTCGAGAAGCGTGCGGCGCTCTCGGTTGTGGCCCGGGGCACGAGCGCGTTCGTTGGCTCTTTCTTTAAATTTTATTTTTCTGATTAATGCTGGCCGCCTCTAACGCGCCCGTCCTCCTCTGTGCCAGCCTCTTCTTATCTCGGTTCGAATTCTCCCTGTCGAGTAGCGTGAAGGTTTCGCACACTTCGCGGCGCGGGCTCGAGCGCGGACCCGTAAGTGAGATAAGTCTCATGCGTGCGCGCGTGCAGAGTCCCCTGGTGTTCTAGTGACGCCGTATACCTGGCGAGTTCGTCCGCGAACTTTTGTTTGTTCCCGGTGGACGCTCTGCCGGCTGCATTCGGGTGTCAGCCCCCCTCCCCCCTTCCCGCTGTTACAGATTTCTTTCTTTTGTTCTTTCGTCACCCTTTTTCTTTCTTTTTAAATTTTGTGGCGCACTTATAGACCCACTCGATGTTTTCACCGTATTCGAGAGGGTTCTGCAGCTCTGTGTAAACGGCTGAGTCTTCAATTCAGCTCTCTATCCTTTTGGGACGGCGTCGGTGCCTCCGAAGCATCCCGTGGGAAATGACGTGCGAACTAATGTTGAATTCCAATGGCGGAGTCGGAGCAGCCGACGCACTCCGCGAGCGAGCACTCGACTCTGGCGTAGAGCAACGCCTCCAAATCCGCCAGTGGAACACAACCTGCGCCGCCGGAGCAAGGCGGAAGCGGAACTTCTATTGCCGAGTTACCCAGGATGCCTTGCGTGTTGTCGTTTCCTTCCGCTGTTTGCTCCCAGCACCGCCACGCCAGTCACTTCTCTCTTCAGCGCCGTTCACCTGTTGTTTTTTGAAAAGTGCGAAATGGATATTTCGGCAAGCGTGCAGCGGCTTTTGCTTCCTCTGATGAGCACACAGGATGCGGACAAACATGGTAGGTGTCTTCGCAACTTTGAACACTGTGCTGTAAGTTCAATGCAACGCACGTGTTGCGTGGAGCAACTGTCTGTTGACGCTATATTTCAGTTGCGTAGTTGCTTTACTGCTGATGTGTTCGTTTCACTCAAACGCATCGCATCCGTCATTGTATTGTGCATTTTCCTGTGGGTCCGTCGTGGTGCAGAAGTAGTTGTCTAGCTTTATATGTCGCGAAGAAGCAATGAAGCAGTGTCACGTGCCTGAGAATTTGTCTCCCACGAAATTTTAGCGGAGGTATCAGTGCGAGTGCATTCTGCTGCCGAATGGAGTTGTGCTGTTATGTAGGTCAGGACGGTAAGTGCATCCAATTTTCGAATCAGTCTCAGTGCCACAGAAATCTACAAATTGCTTTTCATGAAGCGTCACTGTCGATTTCAGGCCAGAAGCACCGTACGGTAATTTTGATTAACAGCCACCTGATCAGGGACGTTGCATCATGCTAAGCGTGTGTAATGTAATCAAGAATGTGCACCATGTGTTGAGCAAATATTGAACTTGCGTGGTACCGTGCATGTTTATATTACGCTATTATTAGAAATTTCGTGTTGAGATGAGGTAGCGCAGCAAACAGCGAGTTATTTTGTTAAGCTGTGTTAGGAAGTGTGACATGGCTTAATTGCTTACGTAGTTGCATGAAATGCACGTGGTGGTTTAATGTACTGCAACATGTCACAGAGTACAACTTCGTAATGGTTATGTCGCTTCATATATGCCACCTTTATGAATCCAGGGCAATGAATAATGTTGCATTTGGTTTTTCCATCAACAGTGCCGGAACAGAGCAGAAAAAATGACCAACGCAGTGAGTTCATTCATAATGACATATGATTTATTTATTGGTACTGTTAGCCCAAAGGCCGATACAGGATGGAGAAATCATAAAATGAGCTTCAAAAGATCGCTGCAAACACGAGCACTACACAAATCAAACCAGCAAATGCAATCGCTTAATGCAGCTGTAACACCTCTACAACTATCTCATGCAGTTTTTGCTTGCAGGTACAGGCTGTGAGTGGACAGCCGGCGAAACAAAGCTGCTATTTGATTATTATGAGCAGTACTTTGCTGAGATTGGACCGTTGAAAAAAATTCAAAAATAAGCAGCTAATGTTCAGCCAAATTGCAGCCCAGTGAGTCCATTTATGATGACATATCATTCATTTATTGATACTGTTAGCCCAAAGGCTGATACAGGATGGAGAAATCATAAAATAAGCTTCAGAAGATAGCTGCAAACACGAGCACTACACAAATCAAACCAGAAAATACAATAGCTTAATGCAGATGTAACACCTCTACAACTACCTCATGCACTTTTTGTTTGCAGGTACAGGCTGTGAATGGACAGCCGGGGAAACCAAGTTGCTATTTGATTACTATGAGCAATACTTTGCCGAGATTGGGCCATTGAAAAAATTCAAAAATAAAAAGCTAATGTTCAGTCGAATTGCAGCCAACATTACAGAGGCACTTGGAGTTCCAAAAACCGGTGAGCAGTGCTGCAGCCGCTACAAAACCGTTATGCGTAGAAAAAGAAGTGCTACAGCACACAACAACAAATCCGGCAATTCCCCATGTGAAGTGCCCTTTGAGGATGAAGTAGCCAGAATACGCTGGCTAGACGACAGCCTCGAGCCCGAAGAGCTGAGGGACAGCTCTGGCGTTGTTGCTGTTAAGAGGCCAGCCAGCCAGGCGTCGGCCAGCCAGGCGTCGGCCAGCCAGGCGTCGGCCAGCCAGGCATCCGCCAGCCCAGCGTCGACCAGCCAAGCATCAGAAAGCCAGGAGTCCGAAAGCCTAGCGCTGACCCAAGCACTGACAAAGGAGCCTATGCCCAAAAGGCCTAAGCCCTCAGGTTCGAGAATGCTGGAGATGAAGGTATTCTTCGATGAAATGAGCAAAATTCAAGAAGAAAAAGAAAAAAGACGAGCTACACGGGAACAAGAGAGAGAGAGGCGCCACAAAGAAAGGCAAGAATACAAGGAACGTATTCGTCAAGAAAAAGCAAAACAACATTCAGAAAAAATTAGGCTTTTAAGCCGTGCTCTTGGCCTTGAAGAATAAAAAAAATCCAGTGTCCGAGAATATCGGCTTGTTTAAATAAAAGTGTACAGTGCCAAACATGTGTTTTTGTATTTAATGAGGGCCGCACGTTAGTACACACACCGCAGCCCCCAACTACTGCATGGACTTTATTTCGATGCACATTGGAGCTAGTGGTTCTCATGTTTACATCCAGGTAGTTACAGACCAGGCAGGATTTCGTAAAGGCTATTCAACAATAGACCGTATTCACACTATCAGTCAGGTGATAGAGAAATGTGCGGAATATAACCAACCCTTATATGTAGCTTTCATTAATTACGAGAAAGCGTTTGATTCTGTCGAAACCTCGGCAGTCATGAAGGCATTATGGAATCGGTGTGTAAAAGTACTGAAAGATATCTATGGCAGCTCCACAGCCACTGTAGTCCTCCATAAAGAAAGCAACAAAATCCCAATAAAGGCAATACGATACCTCCAATGCTATTGACAGCGTGTTTACAGGAGGTATTCAGAGACCTGGATTGGGAAGAATTGGGGATAAGAGTTAATGGAGAATACCTTAACAACTTTCGATTCGCTGATGATGTTGCCTTGTTTAGTAACTCAGGGGACCAATTGTAATGCATGCTCACCGACTTGAAGGGGCAAAGCAGAAGAGTGGGTCTAAAGATTAATCTGCAGAAAACTAAAGTAATGTGTAACAGTCTCGGAAGAGAACAGCAATTTACAATAGGTAGCGAGGCACTGGAAGTGGTAAGGGAATACATCTTAGGGCAGGTAGTGACCGCAGATCCGGATCATGACACTGAAAGAATAAGAATGGCTGGGGTGCGTTTGGCAGGCATTCTCAGATCATGAACAGCAGGTTGCCATTATCCCCCATGTACGGGGCAGAAACCTGGAGGCTTACGAAAAGAGTTCTATTTAAATTGAGGACGACGCAACAAGCTATGGAAAGAAGAATGATGGGAATAACGTTAAGGGATAAGAAAAGAGCAGATTGGGTGAGGGAACAAATGCGAGTTAATAACATCTTAGTTGAAATCAAGAAAAAGAAATGGGCAGGACATGTAATGAGGAGGGAAGATAACTGATGGGCATTAAGGATTACGGGCTGGATTCCAAGGGAAACGTAGCAGGGGGCGGCAGAAAGTTAGGTGGGCGGATGAGATTAAGAAGTTTGCAGGTACATGGCCACAATTAGTACATGACCGAGGTAGTTGGAGAAGTATGGGAGAGGCCTTTGCCATGCAGTGGGCGTAACAAGGCTGATGATGATGATGAATTACAGGGCTACAAAGAATGTGATACCATCATTGCATGATTACGCATGAAGCCTAGTGCTGTCATTAAAGTGGCTTTTGGTGTTTTGGAGCTAAAGGAAAAGTACAGTTTGGAGCAGGATGGTTTAGTGACCAGTTTTTCTACAGGAGCTTTGCCAAGACTTTCGTGCGCTTAATTTCTCCAAGCCTGCGCAGTGCTCGCTCTTCACCAGATTTGTCAATATGATTATCACTGCAATTCTGCCACTGAACGTCACTGGGTGCTTGCTCATTATCATCATCATCTGGCTCTACATCACCATACTCAATGCACAAGTTGTGCAGAACGCAGCAGCTTATGATAAACTTATTGAGCCAGGGAATAGTGCGGAGCTCAAGGTACATCAGCTGTCTGAAGCGCTTTTTGAGAGTGCTAAATGCATTTTCAATTAGAACTCTTGTCGCTGAAAACTTATAATTAAAGTGCTTTTGCTGCTTTGTTAAAGCACCGTAATCCCTGTAGGGGGTCAACAGGTGTTCCCGCAGTGGATACGCTGCATCCCCTAAAAGATGGTAAGACCCCTGACATACTGCAGAGATTTTCTTTGAAAGTGGCGACAAGCTGAACACATGCGAATCATGCATTTTGCTTGAACTTCCAATGAATGCGTCCAGGAAGCGCCTTTTGTCATCGCAGACGGCCTGTAGTGTGAGGGAAAGGTAATGGTGCCTGTTGCAATATGTCGAAGCAACCTTCTTCTCCGGGCACTGTATCTTGATGTACGACCCATCGATGCAGCCAACAACATCAGGCATTCCAGACACCTGCAATCAAGTCATACACTTGTGTTGAGCGATATCATGCATGTCTGAACATAAAATGAGCATTTGCAAGGAGTTGTAAGAGAAAATACTGGTGCTCATACCCATTAACTCACGTTAACAGCATACCCTTCATGGCACAGCACCATTTATTTTAAGTTAAAGAAACAAAATACAAACCAAATGCAACTTTGAGAAGTACTGAGGGCAGCATACACTGCCGTGCACACAACATATTACATGTTTTTTTACTATCCACTTCTCTTTTTACTATAGCAAAATGGGAGAGAGAATAAAACAAACCCCGTGTATCTTCCCTTAATCGATTTGAAGCACGTAATGAGAATTTGCTTGCCAAAGCAGACATGGTCTATATCGCATCGTACTCCCGGAAATCTGAACAGACATCTACTATTGTGGGTGATGACAAAGCATGCAGCATCATTCCTAAGCAAGGAATTGGCTGTGATCCCAAGAGATACTTTTAGGTTGAATGTTTCGACCACCACTGGTATAAATTCTGAGTGTTATCATCACAAGCTACCACGTTTTCATGAAGGTCCAGCATTATAGAGCTTGAAATAGCAAACAAAACGTGCACAGTGATGTTGCAATATCAATAAAACTTGGCTGGCCGATATTCAGTGCTTCTTATAGGTAAAGAAAATCAAAACAAACCTTCTCAAAACTTCTAGTGAGGTTCTCCAGGTCAGCAGGAAATTTTATCAACGACTGTCCCAGGGTCAGGAGGAAGTCGGCCACTCTATGAAGGATTCGGTAAACAGAGCTTTCCGACAAGTCGAACCGGCTGGCCACGTTTCTCATGCAGGTTTTGTTGGCTGCGTACCTGCGCAGTGGGATTACACGCATCCGAAAAAGCAGCTTCAGACTACAGTGCACTGCAAGCAACGAGCTCGTAGTGAAATGCGTTTTTATGCAGGCATCTGACTCTTTCGCGTTTCATTAATCGTTGTTAATTTGCCAGGTGCATAGAAAAAACGGCGAGAACTAACCAGATAAAAGACAAGATATGTGTTTCAGCAGATTTCGCTGGAACCCCTCCATGTGTGCCCGAAGGGCACATTGACGACGCGGCAAAGTCGGCGATCAACTTTTCCGCCACAGGTCGAGATAGCCTGAAGTGCCTTCGGAACTGCACAAAAAAAAAAAAACAGAAACGAAAGCACCACAACGTATTAAACCTTGAGTATGCTGCTTTCCTTTTTCTTTCCTTACCTCATCGTCCGAGTACTGCCGCACGACGTCCTCGATGAAGCCGACTACTTTAGGCCTCTTTGCGGGAATGCGGAACATCCTGTTGAATTCCCGCTCGTAAGCGGCAGTTTCACCGTCGCTGTCACTATCCGAGCAATCGCTCGTGTCGGAACTTGAGCTTTCCGACTCAGAGCTGTCGCTATCGAGTAGCAAAAGCAATGCCGCACGCTTTGCCGAACCAGCCGAGCCGTTCATGTCGTCCGCCATTACCAACACAACTCGCGAGTCGTGACCGGTGGCGCCTCCCAGCAGGCAAACGTGGTAAAGGAAATACGTCATGCAGACTTCCGGTCCACTCCGCCGATTTTGGCGGAGCATCTTTTTCTGCTCCACGGAGTGACTCCCGCTCTCAATCCACTCCGACTCTCTCATTGGAACACCTTACTCCTGCTCTCACTCCGTCATTGGAACAAACTTGCTCCGAAACGAGCAGAAAAACTTGCTCCGACTCCGCCATTGGAATTCAACATAAGCCGAGACGGTCGCGGAGGGCTAGAAGGAACGGGTGGCCCGTACGATACGCAGCTAATAATGGATTGAAGGCCGTAGCGGATGGCCCTTCCCTTCTGTTTCGCGAGTTTTCCTTTTGCTCACTGAGCTGGTCGCGAAAAGTTGCGGCGTGTGGTACTGCGTGTGTCCTGCAGCGGTGATGCTGATGTCCTGAACACTTCAAGGGCGCGCTGCGGTGTAGGTGTTTTACTGCTACCACCTCTAGTACTACTGCTGTACTACTGTTACTTCTTTGCCATAACTTCTTGCTGCGTGAATTGGTTGCGATAAAAGAATAAGATGTTTAATTAATTACGCAACACGCATACAGAAAGGGCGAGGCTGACGCTCAGTCCTGTTTTCCTGACCCTTTCCATCTGTTTTACGTTCACGCTGTTGATCACTGTTTTCTCGTCTTTCTTTTGTACTCCTCATACTACATATGCTTGTAGTCTGTTTCTACAGCAGTGTACAAAGTTTCGTTTTCGCAAGGCTACGCAAGGTGCTACGTACTACGACGCGCGCCGTTCTTGCTGACGCTGCCGCAAACCTTTACAGTCGTTACTAACGCTCCGTCGTACGGAAATGCGCCCGCGGCTTATAGATTGCCACAGAGGCTACGTCAGCAAAGGCTCAGTATATCTGTTGCTGCCCGGTGCATCACTTGTCCCGACGTTGGCTCGCGAAAGGTTCCCGTACAAGCGCACGGAGCTGCGGCTTCTTCGCCACTTACACGATGTTCCTCAGCGGCGCGGTTCCCTACAACGCCAGTTTCATCTCCCTTGAGGAAGATAAGAAGGAACGTGGAGGACAAGGCGAAGGAACGGGGGTGCTCGGTTAGCGGGCGTTCTACTGCTTCCAGAGGCCTTCTCCAGCGCAGCAGCCCGAGGGTTAGACGCTACCGCTACTGAGAGAAACACAGCGAAAAATATGGAGCAGGCTGGAAACAAGAGAGGAGCGCTGGAACTCCCGGCTACTTTCTTATTTGGTTTCTTGTTCCCGCTGCGCGCACTTTCTGCGGGCTCGGCTCGCGCCCGGCGCGTCAGCGTGTTATGGGCGCCCGGAGCTGGCTGTTCCGCGCCGATTTTCCTCGGGAGCTGGTTGCCGCCGATAAGGGAAGGAACGCGGGAAAGTAGGCGCCGCCGGCTGCTTTGGGAGAGGGAGAAGGCCACCGGGGACGGCGGCGCCCTCCTTGTTGCTTCTCCGGATTCCCCGCCAACCCTTGTTGCGCCTCCTCGCCTCCCTTCTCTCCCGTTTCACCCCGTTTTCTTCGTCCATTGTCGTCGCTTCTCTTGGCGGCGTCCAGCGCCCCTTGAGCGGCGCGCGCGGCTCCCTCGTGGGCGCATCCCGATGCCACCCCCCCCTGCTTCCTTACCGTTTTTCTGTTGCTGGTTGTGTCGGTTGGTGGCTCGCTGTTTCTGCTGGTTTTACTTGTGGTGCCAGTGGTGCCTGGGGTGTCGTTGGCCGCCCGTATTTATTTACGCTGCCTTTCGTTCTCCCCGCGTCCTCCCTTGTGTGTATGTGTGGCGATTGCTGCCAACTTGCCCCTTTCCTCGCCTTCCTCTTTATCCCCTTTATTTTTTCTTCGAGCGCGGTTCCTTATTTCCCTATATACTCTTCCCGAAGCAAGAGCGGGCGTGCGAGGCTTGTAACTTGCTTACGACGGAAGGCCCTCGCTTAATGCTCGCGTATATATTTGCTCCGCCCGCGCCGAAGCTTCTTTTTGATCCCTCTGGGCGATTCCCGCCGACGTCGTCCCTCGCGGATCGCGCCTTTAGTTTTTTTTTCTCCTGATGTAGATCGAGTGGTAGCGTAGCGCTTGGCCGCTGCGCAGCTCGTGCTAGTTGGCTGGGCTTTCCATTTCTGTGTGTACATGCATGTAGGTGGCCGTTCTCCGCCCCCCTCCCTTGTTCGCTCGTCTGGTGTGATTCGCGCGTTTTTTCTTTTATTTTCCCCATTCACCGTGCTCCTTATTTCCCTACTGGGGAAGCTGAGCGAAAGGAACGCCCCGTTCGCTTTCCCCTTTTGTTTCTTATCGGCACGGCTGCCTCTAGTCAGTGCCGTGGGGATCGAGCGCTTTGTTCGCGGTGGGGCGCGGTGTTCCCGAAGCGCTTTGCACGTCGTCTTCGTTCCGCCCTCTCCGGGCTGTTATCTCCTCAGTGTGTTGGCGATTCCTCTTCCGTCGCTCTTCATCTTCTCGCGCTTTGCTTTCTCCCCGCGTGATTCTTTCTCGCGTTGGATGTTCAGCTTTTACTCGAGACTGCAGTCTCGGCGGTGGAATGTGTTGTTCTTCGCCTGGTCGCTGTTCTCGCTGGAGGTGCCGCGTCTCGCGCACGTTCCGCGTCGTTCTTTTTACGTGTAAGCTGCCGGGACTCCCCGTTATCTTCCTTTGACGCATTCCTCCGCTGTTTAGTTTTCCCTTCCTTTCCCTCGTGCGGCTCCTTTAGTTTCCTTTTCACTCGTGCATAGCCTATGTCACTTTGAAGTCTGTTGTCAACAGCATATAGAATTTTAGGGATAGCGCACTTCAGGAGTATTACCAGTGACGTGGCACTTGCTCAGCGCCCGAACTCGCGTTGAGTTCTCTTCTAGCAATAATAATAATAATAATAATAATAATAATAATAATAATAATAATAATAATAATAATAATAATAAGATAACACCATGCATAACAAAACTAGTGTGGTTTGCTTCTACTAAATTTATGTGCACCACTTGTGAAGTCGCTTAATAGTTTCATGTGGAAGCTGTCGACCGAGAATTTGGGTTGGGCTGTCGGCCGGGCGTACAAAAGGGAGCAAAAGGTATGTGAATGACTGCAAAATGAGTACAAGAGAACGCCAGCGTGACAGTGGCGTTATGAGTGCACGAAGTAGCTCGGCGACGCTGTTTCTAAAACTCTCTATAAAATGTTCGGCCCGATACTTTGAGCAGACTATATAAGCTTCAGAGTTCACGCGCTTTCCTCTTTCCCGGGTGACTTCTTTCTTTCTTCTGCAGGACGCGGGTGTCGTTCGTGGCGCATTGCCATTTACTTTTTTTCTTGCCACACACTGGGTACTTCTTTCCCGAATAAAATGTCTTCGTGTTTCTTTGTTATTACTTCATATTAAGTTTCAAGCGAGAGCTGGTATGCCCTCTTTAAGTGCAAAAACAGGCGAAGAAGCGATAGGAAAGAGGGTATCGACGCTTCACGTAAGTTTCATTCCCGAAAGTTTTGTACTAAACGTTACTGCTCGCTTATTCTTAGTTCTTAAAACTCCCGATTTCTTTGCTTTCCGCTTGTCTGAGGTAGCTCCGGGTCTCACGTTTATGGCGTCGGGCTCTCGGGGTTCTCCGCTGGTCTAATCTATGTAGCCCGCGGAGAATTCGAGCTTGCATCCCGGCCCCCTCCTTTTTTTTCCCTTATTCACCGAACTTGGATTAAAGGCGGTAGAAAGCGAACCGATAAGCGAGACCCGGCAACTCTTTGGGAGGACACTTTGCGACCCAGCTATCGTTGCGTTTTTTGTTTTCTCTGCTGGTTTTGTGTGCCCCTAGCATTTTATATACTGTGCGCGAACTATAATGCAATGTCGTGGTTGCTGAGCTGTCTGGCTTGGGATGTGCACAGAGAAAGAGAATGAGAGAGAAATAAATAAACGCATGTAATGGCTGTCCCAAGCGGCGCATCATTTTTTTTCTTCTTTCTATTGGACGTGTGTGTTGTGTGTAAATTCAGGGCATCTTTTGTGCGTACCGTTGTTTGGTACGGTACAGCGACTCTATATAGTGGAATAGCGTGCGTTAGTTCGGTGCTGCGTTGGGTTTTTTGCGTGGTAGGCGCGCATGGACAGCCGAATGCATAAGTACGAAAGGAACGCGACGGGGCCAAGCTCTGTCGCGTGTTCTGGTTAGTCCGTTCTCCTCGCTGTATAAACGTACGTACTGCATGGTCTTCTCAAAGCAACTAGCCTGCCGGCAGGTCTTTATTGGTGCTGTAACTTTCGTCCGGCGCTCGCTGACCCCACTGGCTCCGCGGCTTATAAAGGCTGTAAGGACTGGGAGGTCAATCCCACCGCTCGTAACCCGTTGTCAAGATTGGAGTCGGGCATGAATTAGATAGTAGCTGGCCCATGCCGTCGTCCAACTTATCCAGGCTGAGGACGTTGTTGAAGGGAAGGACTGCTTAGCATCGAGAACGAGGAATATGGGTTTATTTACAGTATCTACATAAGGACGTTGCAGTTCGTCAGTCTAGCATGACTGCGAGAGAAAGTACACTGAGCAGCCGCACAACAGCGGTTTATAAACACTCGGTCCTCCTTCGATCCCTAGGTGAGGGAAACGTTCGACCAGTAGACGAGGCGCCTCTTTGCGAGAGGGCTTGCACACACGCACACACTTCCGCACAGGTTCATGGTCCCCACCGACGGCAGACGGTCTTCGCAGAAGTCGGGGCTTACGTCAGGAACGGTGCGTGGGTAGGGGCCTCCAACTACGTTCCCTCGGGGACTCCCGTGTTCACAGCAGACCGGATCGGCGGTGGCGTGTTCCGTCACAAAGCCTGGTTCGTCGAACTCATCTCGGCTCCTGCGACGGAGAGTCGAGGACGCGGCATTGTCCTCCGCCCACAGTAGACTTAGTGACGCCGTGTGGCTAGAGGGTTGCGGTGGCTTTCCAGGAAAAGTCGACGCCGCTCTCGCACCTGGCTGGCAAAACTTCCACCTCAGCGGGCGATTTTCTTGTGCGTGAGTTTATTAAGCATTTTGATTTCTCCGGCGACTGATGTGCACCGTATATGCCACAGGGGATTCCCTAAAATTCCGTTTGGTGTAAAAAAAAAAAAGAGCTATACTGTAGGCCTGGCGAAGTGGCACTTTGTTCTCGAAACGCTTAGCGATTACATGTCGCTAAGCGAGCGATTAGTAGCTGCTCCATTGCTATCAGTAGTGTTCAGGCTGAGCTGTACATACGCGCCTGTTGTCGAAATTGACGGCCTTTTCGTATCTTTAGAACCTGCTCTGCCTTGCTTAGCCTCGACTATTTTGCCGAAAGAAAGGTGCCTACACATTATACACTGTCAGTCAGAGTAGTTTTGTCCGTCGCCTTTCCTTCTTACTTCTTTTCCTTTCATCTTTTGTGCTTCGCACTTTAGCCCAGGTGCCGCTAGCAGGCCTGAACTGCGGCTGCCTGCTCCGTTCAGCGCGGGGGCACACTCTAGAGATACGGGGCCTGCCAGCAGGCGCTCGGACGCCCGGCGTTCTACGCTGGCAACGATCGGCGGGATAGGAGCTCCGTTAATAAGGTTATAATGAGCCCCTTCCACCCCCCTCCCCCCCTCAGCACGCATTCTCCCATCTCGTTTCCACAGTGCCCTACTGCTCGTCGTCTCTCACTTGCCCTCCCCCCTTCTCTCTCTCTCTCTGTTGTCCTTCCAACGCAATCGTTTTTCGAGCACGCGCGGGCTCGTTGGCATGTTTATCCGCGCCGCTGCGGCTGCTGCCGCATCTCTTCATGCACTCGCGTTGTTTTGCCCTGCACATGTATGCGACGTTCAGTTTCTCTTTCTTTCCTTGTTTCTTTCTTTCTTCCTTTCTTTCTTTCTCTTTTTTGCGGTGACGGTGGTGTTCCCTGCTGCGGCGCTCTCTCGGCGCGTCCGGCCTCCACGGCGCACGCTAGTTGTGCGCGGCGATCGCGTGCTGCATCGTCTATGCTGTAGGCGCCGAATTGCTGCGCGGGTTCGAGGTCGCGGGTGCGGTTGCCGACTGCGCTTCGCGGGAGGGGGGGGGGGGGGCAGCGCTATGCAAGAACGCTCTTTTGGCCGAGCTAACGTCCCCTTGTAGGCCCTCTCGACCACTACTCTTGCCTCCGACGGAGAGAATAAATTTGGTATTGGCTCTGGGTTGCGGAGGACAAGTTCGGCTTCACCTCGCGACGCGCGAAAAGTGGCGTGCGGCGACGGTGGCCTTCTCGAAAAGGTACCGTTTTTTATTTCAAGCTGAAGAAGCGGCGAAGAAATGCGCGCCTAGCGAAGACGCTATCAGTTACAGCTGCTGATCGTCACCTCGGTGTATAACGAATTATTCGTTAGTAGCGAAATGGTTGCACAGACGGCTTTGGGGTTTTGGAAGCTTGTTAACTCCACGGGACAGCACCCACAAATGCGCGAAAAAGTTTCCGTCGTACCTTATAGGTTGCGGCGCCACGATGTGAAGCCAAGATTGCGTTTTTGCGGTCGGACCCTGTTTAAATATATGGGAACGGCGAAATAGTTTTCCTCAGCAACCATTGCAACGAATTTGGAGATGTGTTGCAATAAAAGAAAAAAAAGAAATATTAATCTAGTGACTGTAGGAAGCGGATCTATCTTTATTTGAGCCGTCAATGTTTAGTAAGACTCGTTGAAAATCGTAAAGTTAACATCAGAGCTGCCACGTTTACAACGCTATAACTAAGTAATGAAACACGATATAACATTTCTGTAATTGCACCTAATAATACATGTGAAGCGGATGAAATTAATGTTTTATACACTGCTCTATAATGTACCATAAATATGTGAGTATGGCCTTTGCAAAAAAAAAAAAAAAATGTAAACATTGTAACAAGTACACGTAAGCCGTAAGTTCATATATCAAATGTATCATCCTCTTTAGATGCTCTAACGGATGCAGTTTATAAGACTGAACTTACCGATTTTCCGCAGTTCTTGCGAGGACATTCATGCCCTAAATGGAACTTACGTTTCTTACAGTAACTGGAATTTAACTTCGTCTCGAATGTAACAAACTTCATTCAGATCGGTGCAGCGGTTGTCTCATAAAGGCACTGCTGCAATTTGCATATACTTGAATGAGCGGCATCGGAGTTAGCCTCGTGCTAAAGCTTCCTTTCAATAGATGTGTTTTGGCATTGCATCATGCCTTCATCGCAGAGCGTGCTATAGAGCGCGGAATTAGGAGGAAGCCTTAGCGCGGGCCTAACTCCGACGCGGCCTATTCAAATACATGTAAAATGCAGAAACGTTTTTCTGAGATAACCCGTGGACAGATTTTCATGAAATTTGTTGCATTTTAGAGAGTTTTAGCGAAAGTTTTAAAAATATAGAAGCACGAAGTTTACAAATGAATAGCTTTGTATCAAGAACATATATCTCGGTTCTCTAAACGTCATCCTTTAGATCATGGAAAGTGGACAGATTCGATATGTCGTGTTATATCTTACGTGAATTTGTTACGTTGTGTACGAGGGTTCTGCGAAAGCTGCATTTCCATATTACATTCTTTTGAGATTCATGTGTAACATATCAATTTTGTCAGCTTTAGATGTACGATCAGATGGAATTCACAGAATTGTGATATCATTTTTCATTGCTTAGTTACAGAGTTGTAAACATGATAGTGTCTTTTTCCGAAAAACTTAGATTTTTGCCCATTTTTAATATAAGATTGATGACCCAAAAAGAAAATTCGAGACGAACAGTCACTAGACCAACAGCCGCTAGAAGTTTTTATTTTAAATGCAACAAACCTCGCCAAGTTTGGCACAGTGGTTGCCGAGAGAAACGAATTCTCCTTTTACGTATATTTAGGTAGGAGCACCTGCGCACCTTCCTCTTAATAATGGAATACCCGCCGTTGCCCTACTAAGCGCGAGGGTGCGGATCGAATCCCTGCCGCGGGAGCCGCATTTCGAAGGGGGTTCGAAATGCAACAAAACCCGTGTACTTCGTTTTATGTGTATGTTAAGGAAGTCGAGGTGGTGGAAATTGATCCCGAGTCCACCCACTAAGGCCTGCCCCGTAATCATATCGTGGTTTCGGCGCATAAAACTCCTAAATTTAATGGTGCAGTGACAATACCGCGTTCCGCATCGCCAACGCATCCGCGAGCGCTACTGCAGTGGCGCCATCTGCTAGGGAAAAATCGAACCACTTTCGCGGCTAGGCATAGAGTACAAACAGCCGATGCCAGTGATGACGACAGTAAATCGCTTCACTTTGCATTCAGCGTGAAACGGGAGTAAGCGATGTCTTAATTTGCCATTTATTTGTTCCCGTGACGTCACGGCGGAGAACAACGTAACTAAGGCGAATTTAGATGCGAAGCGTGTGGTGCGGGGATGCCTGCATGTTGTGACGCAATCGCGGTAGCCTACCAGGGAAGTCCAGTGGTTAAAGGCGCGCCTTTACACTGGACTTAACACAGTGGGCCTAACGTATAACATGTCACGCTAACTTACCACTCGAAGCTTAAAGCTATTTCGTATGACTTAGCTGTGTAAGACGTTTCCGTAATCTTCTTCCTTCTACATGTGCCCCGTTTTATCGTTTTACCAGATTGAAATGTGTGCCTTATATGTGGCGAGGTGCATTGCCGCGTGGCGTGGCTCTAAAAAGGGTCTCTTTTAATTCGGTTCGTGCTCGCGTGGGTTGTTTCTCTCCGTGTCCTCGTTACCCGTGTTATATCGCTAACTACCAGTGCGCGCAACTGCGTGTCATCCAGATTTTCTTTTTTTTTTTTACCAGTGTAGGCGGCCGCGGGTATAGCCACGCTGCACTCCGCAGAGGCGCGTCGGGCTTCTTCGTGCGTCTGTGCGCGCCTGTGCGCGTCCGTGCGCGCCTGTATGTGCGCTTGGGGGCGTGTGTGTGTGTGTGCCAGCGCGCTCGCTTGCCTCCGCCATCCATCAAAGTCGCCGCCGCCTTCGCTTTATGGATGTTGATGGACAATGGCCGGAAACGTGGTACCCCCGCCCCCTTCCCTTACTCGCTCGTGGAGAGAAAGAGGGAGGAGAGGGGCGATGGTGTGGTCCTGCGTAGTAGTCCATTCAGCGGCGAAGGTTCTCTCTCTCTCTCTCTCTCTGTCTCTCTCCCGGACGGCAAGGTATATCTCCGCTCGTTTGTGTACAGGGTGCGCGTAATGAGAGGTGGGGAAGGAAGGAATCAGTATTCATAGGGCGATGGATGAGGGTGCGGTTGGGGCCGCTGCTTGCTTTGCGCGCGTGTTTCTGTGGCGGGCGGACACGTGGACAAGTACTCCGGGCATCGCTTTTTTGCTTTTGCCTTGTCCCTCCCCCCCAATTTCTTTTTTTGCTCGAGATTTACGCGGCCTGCGTCCTCGGAACAGCACCGCCTGTTCCTTGGAGCGCCGAATTGCTCGTTGCGAGATTGCAGCGTTTGTAGATCGCGCTGTTATGCTTGCGAAGCTCTCTTGGGGTGCGCCGTAAGTTGTGGCGGTGCCACTCGTATGTATCGAAGAATCGCCTCTGCGAAGCCACTATTGTTGTTCCTTCCTCAGAAGGACACTCACGGAAGTGTAAAGTTGAGCTAGATCTGTGGATTACGCTTCTGCGATACAAGTGAACCAGTCTTACCGCGGACCGAGGTTTTGCATACTTAGCGCAGACGCAAGAAAGACAATAAAAATTGCGACTCTGCGTTAGAACTTAAAGTACCAGTTGCCTTAAATATAGGAGATTTTGGGAACGCCGGCTCGTGGCCATAGGTATTGATCTCTAGAAGAAATGAATAATAATAATAATATTAATGATAATAATTGGCATTGCTTTGCATATCAAATTAGGAGGCATCTGGCTGCCATACTTCAAAACCTTTCTCTTCATAACAATGGCCGAGATTTGTGAAATCTGTTTTTGCAGTGAGGTTATTAGGTTCGTGCTTTGTCTGCGAAATGGTAATAAAGGAAAGTTCGCCTTCCGTTTCTTCATTAATTCGTGTAAATTATAAATAGGCGTAAATCGTAAGCCGCCTTCGTGAACAATCGTTAGCTCTGCATGGCTTCGTTTTCTGTGTTCTCTTTTCTATAGTACCAGTTTAAATTCCTTGACGAGCTCTGTCGCGTACGCCTTCGGGCCTAACGCGCATCGAGTACGGCCGCGCGCGGTAATTAAAGGAGTTGCAACATTTGTTTCACTAAGCGGGCGAGACTGTATGCCGTGGCTCATTACGTGTAAAGCCTCGCCGGACCACTGGCCCTGGCGCCGGGGCCGACAGGGATGAAATTAACCGCGGGCGAGATCACGGTTAATCTGCTTTGCGCGGACGCACGCCAGATGGCGCTCGCAGAGACGGCACTGATGAACTTGGTGTGTATGCCAGTCTTTAACCCTACGGGAGGGCGCTGGATGAAATGTAGGTAATTCATTTTCCTTGCGCGCGATCGCGACTCGCTGGTGTGCGATCATATTTCGCGTCCTCGTTGCCCATGATGAACGGCCTGCTCTTTGTCCGGACTGTGCCGGTAACGGCTACATATAAATGAAGCTGGAAACTGTGTACTCGTATACGCTCCGATCGCAGCGCCCGCTTCTCCTGCAAAGTCCTTTAGTCCAGCTGGCGTTGGTTAAGACACAGATGGAGCGGGCACGTACACGGCTGGTGCCTCGAAGACCTCGAGAGATGTAATTGTCTCGAGTCGTTCATCTTTACGGGTCAGGGCGGGAGGGTTCGAGCATTGAGGACAGTCGACATATTCGCGTGATCATTCCATGATGCGATGTAGGTGGTTATACGCGTGCGCGAAATCCTTATTCGGGTGGCTCTGCGCTTCAGTTGAAGCTGACCGCTTAATTGTAACCGTGCTTCACATTCTTGTGCATGCGCACAGCGTTGACTGTATCCGACTTTTTGTTCCTTACCCTAACGTAGCGAACTGTAAATTCGTTTAGTTGACCTCGGGACCTTCTTTCTTTCTATAGCGAGCTTGCGTAGGTAAACATGCCAAATACTAATATCCCTGGACATCTTGAATTGTGCTATGCTTTACTTAAATGGCGTGAGAACGTATACAGCAACAACCATACTGTATATGTAGCCTACTAGCGAGAACATTATGAAATTTCCTTGCAAGGGCTCATGTAGTCGCAGTAGCGTTTGAACTGAATTGTGCAATGCGCTGCGGCTCAGTGCATAGTGAAGAACCGGAGGGACTTCGTGTCTCGAGCTTTTACTGCGGCGTTTTGTGAGGATTTGTTATATTTTCCTTGTCTGGTCCATCGTCGCTGGCTCGCGCGACGTTGTGCCGCTGTTATCGTCTGGATCAGACACGCGGCGCCAACGTTAGGAAATAATTATGACGTCAGACGCCCCGCTGCTGTGCCCCTGCGTACAGTGTCCATATGCTCTGCTTAGAAGACAATCCCGAAACACCGTTGAAACCACCATTGAAACAGAAAAACGCTATTACATAACCCCTCCCCCGCACCATAATTCGTGAGGGAGCTTCATGTCTGGTTTTAATTCTGTGCACAGGAACGTGTTTCCGATAGTGTGGCGTATCGTTGGCAGCTTCGATATTTGATTTCTCTGTAACTGCGGTTTTCAACGTCGCGCTAACTACCTTTCCAGGCGCAGTGCAGTGGGATGGCCCTTGCGTTCGCGCTCGCTCGCACTGGCGTGACGCGGCGCTTTCTTTGCGGACGATATCAGCTTTCATCGCGCCCCCGTTCTGCTGCGTCATGACCGCGATCGCGCGACATTGCAGCAGTGCGCGGAGCCGCGTAGTGTGGGTTTCAGCTTGTCTCGGTCTGCGTGCCTTCGTCTGTGTTTCACGTGTGTGTCTGGTCGCGATTCCGTTGCAATTGTTAGTCGAGCCGACGTTTCGTGGAAGACTGCACTTCGCGGATTGCCGGTTCCGAGAACTGCAGCGGTCTCCCAATTCACTCGTCTGTGTGCGATCGTCTGGTACGGACGGACGGTCGCTTCGCTGATTGTGAACGTGTCCTCCGCAGTCGTTTCACCAAGGTTCGGCGTGCCTGCTGTTCATCGAAAAATCGGTGCTGCTAAGAGTGCTCGCCGGAAGCTACACGCATGGCAGATTGCGTGCGAGACCCTTTGCGTCGCTCTAGTCGTACTTAGTAGTTGTGTGCACAGTTAAAACGCCACTTGCACGATCAGTACAAGGGATCGGTGACCGCCTTCTGCGTTATCCTCGCTACGAAAGAAAGGCGCCGTCCTTGTGAAAGCAGTGTCCTCGCCAGTGTTGTAGTGCCGCTCATGTAACTGTCTGACTGTTGGATGGTGAGGCTGCGCGGAACTGCGGTCTGTGTCCTGCTGTCCTTCTGGTCGCCCGATCGAAACTCGCCGTCGACGCCGCATCCGTGGCGTGGTTCTCTAGCCCTCACGTGACTACGAACCTGATCTTGCGCTGTAGCTTCGTCTGGTCGCGATGGGACGCAAGCGTCTCCACCAGTCCAAGATGGCGCAGCTGGACAAGGCCAAGTCGCGCAAGATGAAGGGCCTCTTCGGCGCTGCTCCCCCCGCGCTGCTTCCGGAACAGTGCTACGCCGGCGGCTACCACCAGGGCGCGCCCGTGTACGCTGCCGCCCGCACGCCCGTTGTCTGCTCGATGCCGCCGCCCTTGTATCCTGGATGCGTGCCGCCGTCATCGTTTTTGCTGTCGCCGTCGCAACTGCCCGGAGCGCCCCTGGTGGATGCTTCCTGCACTGCACGGCCGACGCCGGGCTCCCCTGGTGAGACAAGCGACGGATTAGCCATTGCTGGGAAGCGCCGTCGGGGTATTTTGCCAGGGCGTATGCTGATAGCGTTGATACCGTGATGGCGGAGATAAAGACGGGAACAGCGGCGCTTGGTAACGACGCCAATTCTGATCTTTTAAGGCGTAAGCCTTTAGTGGCTCTTGAGTGTCCGGGCGCAGTCCGTGGTGGACGCAGGAAAGCGGTGATCACCGGCGAGGGGAGCAAGGAGAGGAGGCGTCTTGCCACTAGCGCTGTGCGAGTGGGCGCGTGGGAGAGCGCGGACATGCGCGTTGGGGTGCGCGCACGTCGGCGACAAACCTTGCAGCCGCATGGCTGTGATTGCATCCCATGCTCGCGGCCACGGCGGCGTCCGCGCGCAGAACAGTTCGGACAACAGCAACAGAGGTAGTCATAGATAGGCTTTCGCCAATCGCGGTCTAGCTCAGAAAAGTGCCGGTAGATTTTTGTTCAGCCGCAACTCGCAAATCTTTTCAAAGTGCGCGCTTGCTTTCTGTTAGAGTAAAGGCGTGGTTAGCAGTTCAAAATGGTTCGAGGTACATTTATAACAATCGTGCAACGCAGCTGTGTGTGTTATAAAGAATAGAGTGAATGCGGATGTTTTTTTTTCTATCTGAGCTTTCACTATGCATGCGTATACCGCAATTATCTTACCTCTGTTTGCCGCGTGGTGCCACCTGTGTTGTCAGCCCTCATGCTGCCAGGCATTTGTTTTACGTTTCAAGTTTTAAAGATCGCGTGTTATATCTTCGGCAGCATGTACGCAAGCTTTCGGCCTCCAGCTTCCGGCATAACCTCAGCCTCTTCTCATTCGTCCAACGCCGCTCTCTGCGCGTGCTCCTCCTGCGCATGCGCGCGCACACACACGCATCCGCCTGCCGTCGAGTCTTGAATATATTCCCCCCCCCCCCCGCCTTTTTCTGTCGTTATTCCGTGCCGTCTCAATTTCTTAAATGTATCGTCGTTAGTTAGCCGCGCCTCCGCTATTGGCGCTGCCGTCGCATGCGCGCGCGTTCAAGTATGCTGTTACAGTGTAACGCTGTCGCAGACTGCGTTTGCCTCGCAGTCGCAGTTTTCATCGCTCAGAATATTTAGCGTCGTTTCGTCCCGTCCCCCCTTTTCTTTTTACCCAGTTTTTTTTTTTTTTTTCTGGCTGTCGAGATTGATCCAGGACACTCCGCGATCGGCCTATACCGCCGGTTATATATATATATATATATATATATCTAGTGTGTGTATGGGCTCGTTTTCCGTGATCGTAATGGCGAGACTGCGGCAGTTGCCGGCGGGGCGGAGAGAGAGAGGGAGGGAGAGAGAAATAGGTGGAATAGCTGCAGTGCACGGCCGAGCCACTCACGCTGTGCAACCTCTTCTCGTAATTATTCCCCCACGGGGGGGCTTAATGCTTAAGTGAGACGTCCTCGGTGGCGGCTGGCTAGCCCGGGGCGTGCACTCTGGGTTCGCGCCGCAGTGGCGCGTGCGTGTGTGTGTGTGACCGCTTTGGCTGCGCGGCCGGCCCCCTCGTCCTCATCTAGGGCTCGCGATTGTTTCGCCGTCTCGTTCAGTTCTTTCGCTGCGTTGTTGTTTTTATTTCTGTCATTTATTTGAGTCTCGTTACTTTCGTCTGCTCCTTTATACGGTCAGCGTATCGGGGTCGATGCGGCTTTCGCGCGAGGCTGTCGACGCATGAAAATGTAAATAAGCGGGACCGACTCACTTCGTGACCGTTTCCCCCCCTCCCCCCCCCCCTCCGGTCTCTTTATGTAGGAATTATAATGCCCCGTTTCTGCTTATATATACGCCCGGTCCCCGGTTGACCGTTTGGCCCCTAATTAACATTTAGCTTTGTCTTCTCTTTAGTGCCGCGGACTCATCCTGGTCCGTTTCCTTCGGCCGCTGTGCTTCCCGTTAGGTTCAGTTTGTGCCGCCTTTATACTTTTTTTTAGGTGTATCGCCTTGCGTGGTGCCGTTCCGATTTTGCTACAGAAGTCCCAATTCCCCATAAGGCCATTGCATTCTTTTCTTGTTCCCGTTCTGGTCGCGCAGTTATATTTTGTGCGCTTTGGAGAATAACTGCCTTTACGTATACAGGGTGTCGCAAATATCATGCGTCAATATTTAAACATATGCAAATGCTACGTAGCTGCGGAAAAACAGAGTAATGTCCTTTGCCCTCGCTTGGAGATACTCGGATTGTTTTTCATACCACCTAATTAGATAATTAGTCTTAATTAACTTCTCAAATATTATAATTATTGGAAAAGAGTCAATGAGAAAATTGTGGAGCAACACGAAAAGCTGCGGAGACAGCTTTCTGTTGCTCAGTGCGTGCTACACAAAAGTGTTTACAATTTTCTCATTGACACTTTCCATCTAATTATAACATTTCAGAAGTTGATTAGTTAAGGCTAATGATCTAATTAGGCGGGATGCTACAAAGTCTGAATCATCACCAAGCGACGGCACACGACATTACCTCGGTTCGGTCCAGCTGCGTCGCATTTGCATATGTTTAAAGTTTGGTTAAAGTTACGTGGGACTGGTTTGCGAAGCGCCAACGAAATCGAGTGCCGTTTCGGAGCGGAAGAGGCGGTGTATTGTGCAATTGGGAAGCACGGCTCGCCGAACGCGTCGTGCAGGCGCGCGAAGAACCGCCGAAGTGAACGATGCTTTGTATATGTTGTGAGATGCATATAAGATGAACGATGCTATTGTGCATAAGACATGACGCGTCGCTGCGGCAAAACCTTTTCCAGACGACACGAGCCGGCGCTGCGGTCTTGTCCTCCTTTCGCGATCGTCAGTTCCGGCAAAAAAAAAAAAAAAAGAAAAAAAGAAAGAATTGCCGCATCATGCCGCGGGCCGAGCTTAGATGACTCGGCGGCAACTAGTATCACCGTTGCGCCCGTCGGGAGGTGCGCGCGTAGGCCGTCTGCCGGCGCCTCTAATTCGGTGACGTCCGCTCCGTCTCGCGGATTGAGTCAGCAGAATGCGCATTTCATGTTTGATTTGCTAAACCCGCCCCCCCTCCCCCATCCACAGCCCGCTCTCTGAACGCGTGTGACAAGCCCCCTCCATTAGGGCGTCGACTTCGATTGTGGTCCCCTGCCTTTTTTTCTGTCGTCCCTCTTAATTCTCGCTTTTCTTTCCTTCCTTCCTTTCGTGTCGAGCAACTTTCGCGAACGATTTCTCAGATGCGGTCCTGCGCAGACGCTGGAGACGTCCGGTCAGTCTTCATGCTATACCGGGCTCGCTGTTCTTTTTTTCTGTTCTTTCTTTATTACGCTCACAGTGTCCAAACAAATACGCAATAATTGTTTGGGCCCATAGCCAGAATGCTAGTGCCGCGGGTCCAGTACCGACTGTGGTACAAGGGCAAGCAGACAAAACAGCCGCGGTTGACAACACTGTGTATGATAGGAAAGACTATACATGATGGGAACAACATAGCAACGGTTCGCACAGGATTGCGGCCCAAGCAGGAGCGTCTTAAGTGAATGCGCGAAATTGTTAATTTTTTATACCCTTAGCAATCGTTGCGCCGCGCTTCCTCGTAAGAATAGACGCGGCGCAGCAGTGGGGAGTTCGTTCTCACGTGTTCTTTCAGCATAGATACGTCGCCGTGCTTCAGCTTGTAACAGCGCTTTCTCCTACTTGATGGGGATCAGCCGCAATCCAGGTAATTCAAGTAATGTCGACGTTTCGCCCTCGTTTGTTTCGTCCTGCGGGGCTTTCCCAGTGAAATCCATCACAGTGCCGCTGGACGTTGTTTGCACCGCGGTTGAGTTTCGAGCTTCGAGTCGGCGAACGGGAGCTGCCACGCCGCGTTTCTTTAGAATGGGTGGGGTCGCAGCCCATCGCTAGGTTTAGTGAACAGCCTTACTCGCCTTATGGGAAGTTTCGTTCCCGGCCGAACTGCGCGATTCGGCAATTAGGCTAATGGCCCCTCGAGAGTATGGGCGAGGGGTGGGGGGGGGGGCAGGCATCGAGTCATGTACGGCGCCGGTACATGTCTCCGAGGCGGGCTCAACACGTGAGGTAGGCGTGGCGGCCCTGTTTCGTCGTGTTCTTCTTCTTTTTTTTTTACTTCTTGCATTTGGGTTTCGTTTCACCTGTCCGGCGTCGGGTGCGTTCTTGTCTTTCCTTTTGTGTGTCTGTGTGTGTGTGAATTGCTGTGCCCTGGCGTATAGTCGCCAGAGCGTATACGTTGCATTAGAAGTTGCATTAGAAGCGCGCGCAAGTCTTGCGCTGTACTTAAAAGAGATTTATAGCGTCGGCGCAGTCGAGGTATAGCCAGGTTGTCGTCACCCCAGCTCTACATGGATGCCGCGTGCTGTAATATAGCGGTCATGTAAACGCGACGACGGCTGTGGCGTGTGCGCAATGTGGGAGCACTTGGGAAAGGGAATCGGTGAGGAAGTAAACTGTGTTGTTTCTGCAGTAACGGGTGTTTTATGTATTTTCCTTTTTTTTACCGGACATCGTTTCTGGAGCGTCAGCGACTTTTTCGTTTCTTTTTTGCCAAAGTCGGCGCTTTCGGTAAAGCATCCACGGAAAAATACCCCGAAGGCATGAACGAAAGTTATACGTGTATTCAGAAATAGGGCTGGCCACTGTTTGGAACATTCCCTACGCATATACGCAAGCTATAATAATTTAAGTGACATTGCATACACGTCAAGGAACATTGGCCTTCATTCCTTCTGCAAATATAACCTTCTCTTCTCCGGTATAGAATACAAATAAATTTTATTTCGTCATTATTCTGTTTAAAGTCACTTTTTTTTCTGTGATCCTCTTTAGTGTCCTTTTAATTCGATACTTTTCGTGTTGTTAGTAGGCGCAGTAGCTTCACTCGGGCAATGTGAACCCTTAGCTGTTTATGCTGTTCGTGTTCTCAAAATTTGTACGAGTCGAATGAACGAAGATGGGGGCCCCCCACCGTCAAACCTCTCTCTCTCTCCTCCGTTTCGCGCAACTTGGCACAGTTGCTACATATATATATATATATATATATATATATATATATATATATATATATATATATATATATATCGTCGCCGAAGCGGGGTTTGCACGTGCTTAACATTTATTTTCCTTCGTTTCTCGCTTCGCGTTCGAAGAGTGCATTCTCTGAACCCTTTGCTCGGCGTTTCACTTCGCGCAGCAGGCGGCGTGTTCGCGCCCGCCAGCGGGTCGCTTTATATACGCGTTATCCCCGCTCAGCCCTAGCACCGAAGCGATGTTAGAGGGCGGTTGATCAGATTTGCAAGGCAAATCGCGTCGTTTCGGCGCGGTATACTGTAGCGTCACGCGTATTTCCCGCCCTCCCTTTCTCGCTTTCTTTTTCGTTTTCCTGCGCGCCGGCGAGTTTCCGGAGAACGGGGTGTGAGTGAGAGGTTGGCGAAGTTGGTTACGCAAGTTGCTTTAGTAGGAGGAAGTAGGGGAGGTAGAAGGGGCAGAGAACACGGTTGTTCGTAACTGGGTTTTGCATAAATGCGGATCCCCGGGAGTCCGCTTCCGCCACATCCAGGGCGTGGCGCTCGCGCAAGAAGCATGTTTGCCAGTTAAGAAGAGAGAAAGTGAGAGTTGTCGAGGCGAGACAGAATATGAAGGGAGCTCGTAGTTGTCCGAAGCCTCACTTCCGACTGGTTGAACTCTCTCGTCGGGCGTGTTTGGTGTGGTCTCGCTCGAAAACGTGTGAACAGTTTGACACGTTGTAGGGATGGCGAAGAAAGGAAAAAAAAAAATCCGTTGAAAACAACGAATAGAGCGAGCCGACCATTTAAATTCTTATTGGGCGAACTAATTGTGCCCAGTAAATAGAAGCCGTACTCGAAGACACCGCAGAGCACAGTCGTCGCACTACGAGCTCGTGGGTTGAGTCCGTTCGCCATTTGCACACGTGTGGCGATACATTATGGAATAGTCGCTCGTGATCGCTTGCATTCGAGAATGTATGTGCGAATAGCATTCGGGCCGCGTGCGCGAGCTGATTAGATAAGACATATTTCGCTACCCAATCTGCCGCAGCAATAAAGAATTTTCGGATGCAGTGGCCGCATGATCCTCCGAACGATACTTGATAACATTGTGATGCAGCCCTCGTCGCACGAAAAAAAGAATAAACTAAATGAATACAGTGGTCGATCATGGTCACCGCACCGCAGCACAAAACAGTTTACGTGGGGGAATGTTAAAAGTTACGTTATGGGGTTTTACGTGCCAAAACCACTTACTGATTACGAGGCACGAAGTACTGGAGGACTCCGGAAGTTTGGACCACTTGGGGTTCTTGAACGTGCACCTAAATCTAAGCGCACGGGTGTTTCTTCAGAAACTCTTCAGAATCAGTCGGGAACGCGCTTTGCCTCTGAAACGGCTGGAATCTCGAGATGGGGAGGCTTGGGCTTGTTCTTGCATTGAGAAATTTAAAGGCTCGTATAACACACGTGCGGAGAGCGATATAGGATGTGCTAAGCTCTGCTGTCTCTGTGCGTGTCCGCGTTCTAAACTTCCCTATTGCTCGGGTCTGATCTAGTGTGTTTCAGTTGTAGTGTCTCATGAGTTTGCGTGATTTTCTAACCCGTCACCTTACTCGTTGGCGTATCCCCCCCCCCCTTTATTTCGTTGTTCCGATCTCGCCAAGTCGCCTGAGTGGTTGCGCCGCCTCTCGGCAGGCGGTGGGCCCATCACCTGTGCGCCATCCCACGCCCGTGGCATTTTTTGTTTTTTTTGAACAGCACTGTGATCCGTTATATTTCGGCTCGATCGTGCTGGCGCAAATTTGCTTCTTTACTTTTATCCAATTTATCTTTCTGTCTCGTTTATTTATCATCGCTCCCCCTGGCTTCAGGCTTCTCTCCGCAACACCGGCTCGTTCCGGGTCCTTTATTTCCTCCCGACCGGCTGCTTGAGAACATCTACACGGCGGGTCCGAAGCCCGCTGGAACGCTTTTGCCTCTCGGCGCCCCCCGCAGGCCTAATAGACAAAAGAGGCAAACTGTGCTTGTGCGCATCAGGGCATATATGCCTCCGATGTTTGTTTCTTTGTTGTTGTTTTTTTACATATTTCTATGCGCGAATGTTCGGAGAGACGCGGTGAGCTGTGTCGCGGGCGAGTGCCAGTGGGCTTACAGCACAGCCGCCTAGGTTCCCACCACCAACCATCGGCATTTTTTGTCGTTTGTTTCTTGTTATTCAAGCCCGCTCGTTCCTTTCGCCCGCTGCCGCCGCCCGAACTCAAAGCTCGAGGAGTATCGGACTTGCGGCCCCCCCCCCCCCTCCCCTAGCCCGCGTCGTAGGCTTATACAGTCACGTATATAGCGTTCTTCGAGGTTCGGGTTTCTGGGAAGTCGTCTCGTTAAACCCTCGCGCCCAAGCATTGCGTTCAGAGATGTTCAAGATGGGGTAACGTCGGGGGGGCGGGGTGGGGCGGTGATTGATTGGGCCACGCGCGCGTCTGGGCCCGTGAGTCTATATGACGCCGGAGTTTGTTTGCCGATAGCAGCGCCCAAAAACTTCGACGCCCCGTGGTGCAGTGAGACTATGAGTGTTCTTCCTTTCTTTTTTTAAAATTCTCGGTTTTGCTGATGGCATGTAAGTCGCTCGACTATATAACTCGCCATGTGCCTTGGGCCTTCGGGCGTCTGTTTGTTGATTTATGTGGATGAAATTTGAAGCGTTGCCAAATGTTGCACTGCGGGCTTGCTCACGAACGATACATTGCTCGTTGATCAAAGTATCGGAAGGTGAGGTCATGTTACAGAAAAGTGAAAACGTTCCGGCAGTAAAGCATATTTCGGAAACGTACTTGAACAATCAGTACATATACGGGCTGACCATTTTTATTACGCAATTTGTAAAAATAACCTGTCGCGGAGAACATAATTCTAGGCCGTGAGCTAGATTATTGTTAGAGGCGCACATTACTTGCACGGAAAGTGGAGACAAATATTCGACTAACAGAAATTATCTTTCGAATTATTTACTTTACGGGACATGTTGTCATTTACGAATGCGGTGAGATTGCAAGGCGTATCCACATCGAATGAATTTTCGGTATGACGCAAGTTTGGAGATATGCGCCGTTGTCCCGCTTACTTTTTTAACAATGCGCTCTGTCATGCATTGAAGCCCAAACGTAACTGCAACGCCCACGCATTTCGTCCCACGCTTTGGAAAATATCTCGACACTGTTGTCGTCCCGGAAATTAAGTTGAAGTGGGGTACGTCTTGCAAGCTCACCGGCTGCAATTCGTAAATTGCATTGTGTGCCGTAAATCAATTAAGTCAGCTAATATTCTTTGTTAATTAGTTGAATATGTGTGCCGATTATTTGTGCTAGAAATGTCCGTCGCTTCGAATAATTTAGCTCAAGGACAATAGATATGCAATCTGCCACGAGCGGTATTTAAAAAAATTATGTAAAGCTTACAAAAAGATTTCCTACGAATTGCCCGACACGGGCAACAAAGGAAAGCCTAACGCGTTTTTCGACGCGAGAGTCCAATATATAGTTTACGCGGGGCAAGCCCCGTCGCCAAGCGTGAGCCATGGGATTGGGTTGCTCGGACGGAGTGTGCACGGCCGAAACGAGTTGCCTTCCATGCTTCAGTCGAATGAAAATGTTGCAACGATAAGGTTTCCCGTTCTTTACGAGCTGACGCGATCCTTTGTGTGGCGGACCGTTGTATCGGACGAGACCCATCGCGTGTTGATTGCGTTTCGTTTACGGTTCCGTGCCGAGAGCCTAACTGCTTGCCCCCCCCCCCCCCCCCCCTCTATTTCGGCATGTTGCTCGTTCCGATGCCCCTTGCACTCCGGCCGCCCTGTACGTGACTCCTGAAGTACTCTGTTGTAACTTAACGTCGGAGGCGTCCGTTCCCCTCAGACGGTGGCTTCTTTACAGGGGTCGTTGGATGTCCCCCAGCGATGGATCGCTAGGGCTTTGCCCCGCGCACATTTAGTGCTCCCTCGGGGGAAAGGGGGGGGGGGAGGCGGGGGTTCGCGGTGGGGTTGGCGTGGCGTGGGACCGAACGGTGCTGCGCCTTGAGTAGCGAGAAGTTTGGCAACGGCGTTGTGGGTCCGAGGCTCTCGTACGGTCTCTCCGCGCGGATCGCGCTCTGGTCTCGCGCTCCCGAGATCCGGTCGTGTCCCCGCATTTCGCGTGTCTCCCGTGGCTGTCCGGATTTTCGTCGCCGAAGTTGCGTAACTCGACGCGTCTGGCTAGGAATGAAGCAGCGAGGCTAATTATTCGTATCGACACCGCACACGTGCGTTCAAATTGCCGGCCCCAAAGTGTTTATATATATATATATATATATATATGCTAATTCTCTGGATTAACCACTTCGAGGTACTTAAAGGGCGCTTACGTTTACATTCCTGGAGCTCGGAATTTACAGAGGTAGGCGTGGGTACGGTTGCAATACTGCTGTCTCCTTTCCTTGTTAGCGTTAGGCGGGATCTCTACGAGCGCGTCGACCACGCATCATGTGAAATGACCTTCGATTACTATTTTCCCTCTTTCTCTCTCGATCGCGATAGGCTATCTTGATCTCGCCTGCCGGCGCCAAGCTTGTACTATAAGTGAAAATTCACATTTATTCCCGCGATTTTAATGACCTACAACGCTCGACGTTGTCCGGCCGCGTCCTTTGCTACAACGTATTCACACGCTGTTTCTGCAAATGAAGTGTTGTGATAATTAACGATGCTATTCCAACGCTATTTCTTCTCTCGCCCCGTCGGTAGTCGCAGCGGTGCTCCTTCCGCGTTATTGGACGAATTTAATCGGGCGATTAAAGACCGCGCCCCAGAATCATTAATCGTAGTTTTTGGCACGTAAAACGCAAGGATTTAATAATTTAAAAAAGAAATCTGGCTATGCTTTCTCGTGCGTGCGGAGGCAGCGCCGTTGCTGTCGTTCAGTGAGCAAGTATTGTCGCGTCGGCGCATTCGAGAGGTTAACCGGCGGCCCGCGTTAGCTGCGCAACACACAAAACCCGTCCGTCCATTTGTGCCGTTCAAGAACGGCGGCGTGTTAGCATCGGCTGGCCCTCGTCCGGGATCGACCGATCCTCGACTCGCATCGTCCTCAGGCCTCGTTTCGCCAGTTTTCCAGCTTTTACGACCCCGGAGAGGCCTCGAGGGGTATGTGGGTCCTGTTCACAGCCGCGTACGCATCTTCGCGAATCGGTCTTCCTCGACTGTGTGCGTAAAGAGGGGTGACTCAGCTCCAAGTCCCGCCCCCCCCCCCCTTCCCCTTACTCGCTTCAATCTGCCCCTCGTCGTCCGGCAGCCCCCCCCCCCCCCCCGTACTGTAATGGAAGAAAGGAAAAGTTGCGCGGTTCGTTCTTTTTTTCACTGCAAGCACCCTTGGTCTGACGAGGCGCGCCGCTTCCTCCGTCAGCTTCGTGTCCACCGTTGCTTCATATTGGCCCAGTTTTCGTTCTTATTTATTCGTTTCTTTTTTCACCCCCATCCCTTCTCTCTCTCTCCTCGGCACGCCTGTTTAGGCGCGTCTCGGGCGTATCCGACGCCTCCCAAATTCCGTGCACTACGGGGAAAGCTACGCGACGTCGACTGACTGGAAGCTTAACGGCTTGAAGGTCTTGGTGGCACGGCGGCTCTGGAACAGGGGAGTCGTCTGTTAGTTACTGATTGGCCGACGCAAGCCCTGTAACCTCCCCTGCCCTGCACGGAGTGATGACACGTTACTTGTCAGCCTCGTCGATTTCTGGGGAGTTACTTGGAAAGAGAGAGCGAGTGGGGTTAGACCTTTTGCTACGTCTTCCCTGCTCGTAATATTTTACGGCCTCTTCTCTCTCAGGCTTACGCACCACTGCCTGTCCCTTATATAGCGCGAGTTTTCGGCCGGTTCCGCTTCGCCGGTCTAATTCCGCACCCTATTTCGGCGCTTGATTTCTCTTTTTTTTTTGTGTGTGTGTGTGTGGCCTGAGTTTGCGGCGAGACTTTTTTTTTTTCCCCTCTCTTCTATTTCTTTCTTTCTTTGTCATTTGTTCACGCGTCAACTAGTACTCTCGGGAATATAGTTAACACCCTTCTGCGCGGTCGACCAGTCCAGTTGCAGAGTCGTGCGTCTTCTCTCGCCAACTCGGATGCCTGATGCGTAGTTCGTGGTTAGTATAGTTATGTCCACTTCGGGCTTCAGTTACCCGTGGCTTACGTCGCCTGACCCTGTCCTGTGCCTGCTTCCTAATCTGATCACTGCATACTCTATCCAACTTCGACGGCGTCGTTTCACATCCCTTGTCATTTCCTTTTGTTATCACATAGTAAACCTCCGGTTATCTGCTGTACGCATTACGCGACGCGCTGTATAATCTGCTTCTTCCTTTTAACCTCACCTTGAATATCGTGCTTCGTGCGTTTTCCTTTCTAGTCCGAACTGCCGTGTTGTTGTCTCTCAGCGTTCGTTTCCCGTCGCTCCATAGCACAGTGTTCGGGCTCTCCTTCGATCGATCTTATTGCGCTACGTACAGTACACACTAACGGAGGGACAAGGTGGGCACTGCATGGGAACGAAGATGCAAACTGATGCGAAGAAGTGCAAGATCGCGTCATCTTCGTGTCAGCTTGTTTTTTTCGTTCCTATCTATTCACTGTCCACCTTGTCTCCACATAGATGCGTACTGAACGTAGCGCAATAACAATGAACGTACGTAAACTAGCCCAGTTCATCGCTCTGTTAAACCTCTTTCGAGCTTAAGGCGAAAGGCTTAAGTGGCTCATGAGTCGAAAAAAGAAATCCATTGTCCGGCGTTATGGCAGCCAAATTCAGTGGCACCACCAGCGACCTTTGGCGCGACTGGAACTCACGACCATTGGTGGTAGTCGAACCCACGATTTCTTTAGCTGCGCTTCAAAGAAATCCAGGGGGGAGTCAAAAAAATTAATACGGAGTCGCTTCACTGTGGCCTGCCCAGCATAGCCCTAGGGTTCCTTTTAGTCAACGGTCAAACTCGTGAATCGGTCGGATGTCCTCGCAAAATTTCGGAGCCGTATATGGATTATATATTGGCAGATGAGAGTATATTGGCAGATGAGAGTGCCTGAACGACTCGGTTATTCGCATTGCACAGTATTGAAAGTTCGCGGGAACTCGGTACAGTATGGGAGAAAAAAAAAAAAAAAGCCTTTCTTTCTTTCTTTGTCTTTTTTAATTCCAGCACAAGCGCGCGCGTGCAAGTGCGAAGTTTTTGAAACAGCCAATGCTTGGCACAACGTTACTAGACTAAGCTAGTCTAGTAACGTTGGCTTGGCCGTGTGGTTGTGGCGTGTGTGTCGTGCGCGTCTCCGCCGGGGAAGCGCGCGTGTGTTTATCCGAAGCCGCCTTGGCGTGGGCGTCATATCTGGGGGCGTCGTTTGCGCCGGCGGAGCGCCGATCATCAACCGAGAAGTCGTTCTTTTTTTCTTTTTTTTTTTTTTTTTTTTTCAGTTTTCTTTTCACGGACGCCTCGGGGCAATGCCGTGTCGGG
Organism: Dermacentor andersoni; assembly: GCF_023375885.2. Classification (NCBI taxonomy): domain Eukaryota; kingdom Metazoa; phylum Arthropoda; class Arachnida; order Ixodida; family Ixodidae; genus Dermacentor; species Dermacentor andersoni. The sequence continues at coordinate 55,474,655 of NC_092823.1, forward strand.
CGCCCCGCCGTTCTTACCACTATTTTTTTTTTTTTTCTGACGCTGCCGTCGCGCTTCGCCTCAGGGTCTACTTTGTCTCTTTTACGGAGCTTTATCTCCTGTTGCCCTCTTGGTATTTTTTATTACGTGGTCTCCGATTGCTCCGGGACGCGTACTATTCCCCCCCCCCTTTTTTTTTTAAATCATCAACGGTGTTATCTGGGACGTGGTGGTGTCTGGCCCGCAGGCGCGTCGTCTTCCAGCAACGCCACGTATTGGAGGTTTCGGGAACCCCACCCCCCCTGCCAATCTACCTAAATCGAAGAGACAAAACTGTTTAGCCTAGTAGAAGGACTTTCCTTCTTTCGTCCTTTGTTTCTGTTCTTTCTTTTATATGCGCTGCTCCGCCCCCCCCCCCCCCCCCGAATGGTTAAATGCTGGGGTGTTGCGTGCCAAAACCACGATTTAATCATGAGGCACACCGTAGTGCGCGCGACTCCGGATTAGTTTTCACCACCAAGAGATATTTAACGTGACCCCCCCCACCAGCACGGAACACGGGCGTTTTTGCACTTCGCCTCCGTAGAAATGCGGCCGCCGCGGCCGGTATCCGCCCTTTCCCTCGAGTTCCATATATCCAATGTCTAGTTTTGTTACGAGGGAGTCCCTGTACATTAGTATCGGTAAGTTTCGCCCCTTCGATATAAATATTGATTCGTTTTATCCCAGTTCGTCGTATTCGTCTTGGACTGTGTGTACAAACCTTTTAGTACTTCGACGACGAAGTGAGCGCTCCGAAACTGCACTCCCCCCTCCCTGAACAAACCCCGCAATACACGCCCATTTTTTGACAGTTGAAGTTGTCGCGTTTAGCAACGCGCCGTGACCGTTGCTTTTTCTCGCCCGATGGGCTCCCGCGACGGTTTCAGCGCGTCGCCCGCTTGTTTTTGTTTCATCAGCAACGCTGTCTCTTTCTCGAGTTGAGCAACTGCGGATTCTCGCCGGCGCCGTGGCGTTGTTTTTGTTATTCCAAAGCTCGGGCCTCTTTCATTTCAATGTATCGGCCAGCGACGGCCTCCCCCCCGTGGCTGCTGCTGCGAGAGTTTCGAAATGGCCGATCCGGGGCTTCTCGTGGCATCGTCCTTATATCTTTTGAGATCGGTCTCCCGGGAATGGCGATTCTCCTTTATTTCTCTGGATTTCTCTCGCTCTTCTAAAGGCTTCGTAGAAATTGGAGAGAGAGAGAGAAAAGAAAAGATCGAATGAGCATCGTGTTTCGTCTGTTCGCGACGGAACAAAATTCTGGCGTCTGTATGTGGCGGGGAGAAAAGCGAGAGGCGATATAAAAGGGATTTTTATTTCGACGGCTTGTGTTGCGGGACGGTGGGTGCCTGCGCGCTTCGTTGTTTTGTTTTTGGGCTGTCGCTTCTTTTCCCCTCGTTTCGGGCCCAGACTTATTTCTTTGCTCCGCACATTTATCCGCGCATTTATCGTCCCTTTCTTCCTTTAAGGCGTCGCGGTGTGCAATGTCTAGTGTTTATTCTTGCACACGCTGCTGTTTGGACACGCTGTCTTTCTCGGTATTCTTCTTCTTCTTCTTTCTCCTTCTTCTTTCTCTTCTTCTTCTTCTTCTTCTCATTATTATTATTATTATTATTATTATTATTATTATTATTATTATTATTATTATTATTATTATTATTATTATTATTATTTCGTAAGTGTCCGTGTTCCAGCCGTGTATGTCCTTGTGGCTTTCCAAACTAAATATCACCCCTAAGCGCGCCTCCATTTTTCTGGGCCAAGTTTGCCGACTTGCGTCACTTTGTCTAGCTGCTCTCTCTTTCACTATTAGACCCCTCCCTCCCCTCGCGCCCAATTTTTCATTTCTATTTTTGTTTCATGCCGCCTTTGTTCGCGGCTTTGTCCGACCGTGCAATCGCAGCAAGCTTGCGTAACGTTCTTACGGTTTCCATGCGGCCTGCTCAGAATGTGGATGGGAGAAATAATGAAAGGAAAACAAAAATGCTGCCAAACCGTAATTGATCTTGGCTTCATAACGTCGCTAGCTTGCTTGCGCCTTGGTCTTGTTGCTTTATCCCCTAGTCCTTTATATGTGTATGTATATATATCGTGGCCTTTTGAGTGCCGCTGTAGCTTGGTGGCACTTATGGTTGATCACCCCTCCCCCTCTTATCTTTGAGGCAGCAGCCTTTTGTTGCTCGTTCTATCCTCTAATACCTCCCCCTCCCCCTCTTTTTTTGGGGGGAACGAGGCCTTCTCAATGTCTTGGCTTATGTGCTCGGGGTGATGAAACTGGCTTCTCTATTTTTCTTTCTAAATCCTGTGTAATCTGTGTGTTTAGGCAGCGCTACTCGAGCGTGTTGCTGTAACGGGTTGGCGAAATTGCGGCCGGCTTCTCTGGAATGCGTAGCCCATCTGTGGTGTCGGCCTGCGATGAAATCCGGCGAGAGCTCTTGAAGATTTTTTTTTTTTTTTTGTGGCTTGTGGGTGAAGCAGGGTGATTATTCACGAACACTTCGAGGCAAATGTGATTTGAGCTACCAGTGGAGTGTTCGCTTTCGCGAGTCATTGTGGAATGCTGCACCACTGCGGGAACGAGTACCACTGCGCATAATTTATTCGTGTATTTAGTGCAACCGCTCACGCGTTTTATGCTCGCGTTTTACGCGTGGATACGTGATTTATTGATGTCTCATTTATTTCATTTATGTATTTAAAACGTGCTACGGTGGCGAGGATCAAGCAAGGGGGCATAGCAAAGAGTCATTGACAAGATAAATTCTATTCATATATGCAGAAATGGAAGTAGTGAAAACGTGGTTCAGCAGTAGAGCTCACTATGGCAAACTTATACATAGGTAGGTGTCAGCGCAACGCGGCCAAACGTAACTATTCAAGCATGTTAATGTGATAATGACAACTACGTATATTTATATCACGTGGTCGCCAAGCGAAAAGATGCATAATATTCAAAATCCGGACCCCCCCCCTCTTTTTTTTGTTTCTCAAAATGCATCAGGTGGTGATGCGTTCCATTCTTGATGGTCGGAGGAAAAAGAAAAATAAGCATGCATCAATATCATAGCGCGCGCGAAGTAAGGCACGTATACGTAACAGCCTTCCTCTTTTTCATTAAACAACTGATTATAGGTGTCGGTGTGTTGTTGCGGGCGGCTTTCCTCATATCTGCAAGGTCTATTAGGTTTCTTTGGGTTATGCTTCGGCTCGTGTCTCGTCTCCCTCCTGCTCAGCGGTTTCTTCTGGCGATAGACGTTACTTGGCCTTGTGCACACAAGTGAGGAAGGACAGGAAGAATTGATAAGTGTGGATAATTATATATACAAGATAATGAGCCTATATATAAGTGTTAGCGCGGCGGCTCTAGGCGCTCGCGGTTCTGTCAGCGGGCTTCCGGTTCAACAAGCCCATCTGTTTCCAGTGATGACGTAAGTGATCGTCGGGACTCTTGCATGGCCGCGTGAGGCGCAGCAGAGTCGCGAGCATTCTGCCCCGTATTTCGTCCATAACCTTAGCCCCGACTTGCCGACGACTCCGTATGGATCCGACTCCGTATGGATCCGACTCCGTGTGGGTCCGACTCCGTGTGGGTCCGACTCCGTGTGGGTCCGACTCCGTGTGGGTCCGACTCCGTGTCGATCCGACTCCGTGTCGATCCGACTCCGCGTCGATTCGACTCCGCGTCGATTCGACTCCGCGTCGATTCGACTCCGCGTCGATTCGACTCCGTGTCGATCCGACTCGGCGGCGTTCTGGTTGTGTGAACGTCACCTCGCTCTCGCTTCAGTCTTTTCTCCTTGCTGTCTCCATGTCATCGCGTTATGACGAACAGCTCGGAACGCTGTGAGAAAAAAAAAAAAAAAACACGGTGAGGCAGCGGCGAATGCATGGTGGCCGTAGTCTTCGTCTTTAATGCCGCGCGCGCCATGGGTCGTCGTAATTGAGAACCGACACGCTCTCTCGCCTCGATGTGTCTCGTTGTCGTCTGCTGGCGTAAGTCTCGCCCGGATTTTTTCCTCCTGTCTTTATTTGCAGGCACTTTTCACTATTGAGACCATAGCTCGCCAGTGGAAGGAGGGAGAGGGAAGAACAGAGGGTGTCAAGAGAAACCGTTTTAGCAACGCCCGGTCATTCGTTCCGAAAAAGCCTGGCGTGTACTCGGGCGTCTTCTTGTCTTTTCTTTTTTTTGCAATTCGGTGCGCACTCGGGTTGCAGCAATGGTCGTCCATAAAGGAAGCGCCTTTCTCTCTTTCTTTTCTGTTTTTTTCTAGAAGAGTGAGACAGAGAAAGTTGAATGGGATAAGTCCAGGTTGTCGCGCAGCTGTTGCTTTCACAAGAGCGGGACCCATTTCTTCAATAATTTATTGCGACAATTGTCGAGGCGGCTTTCTCGCTTCTCGTGGCGCGTTGGAGGCTGGCGCGTGGACACCCTGTTGTTCGCTCTTGAAAAGCCTTCCTTTATGTATTCTATGGCGAGGAGCCTGTTTGAAACGAGCATTGCGTAACGTTACCGGCTGCTGCATTGCTCTTGCGCAAAGCGTGCGCCAGTACTGCGCATATAAACCTCCGCGGTTCGAGTCGTGACGTCATGAGAGAAGGCTTGTAGTGTAAACCAATGAAAAATCGTCGTTTGGGAATAAAGACTCCGCTGTGCGTCGCCCGCGTGCGTAACACTTGCAAGCCGGTGACGGCGACCCATTAGTTTATTTCCCAGGACAGGCATTTTCAGTTCCGGCGGCCGGCAACTTTGCTACACCGTCGCACGGCGTCCTGTGCAGTTGACACGCATTGCGGTGGCAGAGTAGCTGTGGCGTGCGCTTTTGGGACTTCAGGCGGCGCGGTTCTAATGTTGCCGTTATCTACCTCAGTGCTTTGCTGATATCGAAGGGCGCAGCGCGTCGTCATCATCCCTCATCATCATCCCCATCATCATCATCGCGGTCGTCGTCGTTGTCGTCAGGCGTGTTTAAAACGAGCCAGAACTGTTTGGTTGGTTGGTTTGCCTTCTACGGTGGGGCATGACCACTGCGGGGGATTGGCCGGGATTTGGATGGTATTGGGAAACTGCGCCTAATACAGAAATCGGTTAAATTGGCAGAACCGTTGTTGAAAGCACTTCTTTATTTTTCTGAATGCGTGCGCAGTTCTCTATTGCGGCACTGCTGCGCGTCTTTTTTTTTTTTTTTTTTCTTTCATGCGCAGCCGCATGTACCGCCCATAAGTAATGGCTGGTACATATTTCCGTATCCCTGGATTACGATCAAATGTAGAGGGTTGTTGGAGCGGGGCCTTCGAACGCCGTGCGTGGTCGAAAAAGCGGGACGTGAATATTTTCTTTCTCGGCTCGTGCTTCCGCGGTGGCCTTTACCGATAGCGAATATTAAAGGAAGGAGAAAAGAGAAGAAACAAAGTCGCAGTTTGGTCAGTACGTGAGTGTCCTATCCAGCAGCATCTCGCCGCCGCCCGCATTTCTTCTCCTGGGCGTGCATCGTTGCTCGCGCCGCGTAGAGCCCGCATCGGCGGCAATACGGGCTGCACGTGCGCGTATGGTAATGGCGTGTACGTGCGGTTCGTGCCTCGCTCCAAAAACTCGTCGGCGATGCGATAGACCGCGAGAGAGCGGACGCTCATGGGAACGCAGGTTTTTGACTCGACGCGACCACGGTTATTACCGCCGCCTCCCCGCAGCCGTGTTAGGTCTTGCAATACCAGGAAGGGAAGAGGGGGAGGGAGGGGACGTCTCTTCTCCTGTGTCACGTCGAAGCCGTTGGAGCGGACGCTGAACGCCTTCTTATTTTTTTTTTTTTTTGGGTGTCCGTAGCTGAGGCGGATCCTCCTGCCTGTGCGCGCGCGCGCTCTGGCTTTGCCGTCCGTGATTCGCTGCCCGTGAGACTCGCCTCGCATTTCGACCGATGATACCTCGTTGGCCACGAAGATGAAAAGTTGGACCGAGAAAAACGGCCGCAGTAACTTAGTGTCCGTGGCGTTCTGCTGCGGAGCTCTAGGTCGCGGGTTCGATCCTTACGGCCGCATTTGGATTAGGTTGAAATATACAAAACAGAAGAAAGGAAAACCTCCCGTGTACTTTGATTTAGGTCCAAGTTGATGAACCCCAGGTGGTCAAATTTATTCCCGAGTCTTCCACTGTATGGACTGCCTAATGATCGGATCGTAGTGTCGCACGCAAAGCCCGATAACCTTAATTGTGACGGAGTTGCACTGGTTGACAAAGTCTAGGATTAAATGCGGAGACGTGTGTCGGTTTCTTGTTGCACTAAGTTGCACGAGAGCGCTGGTGTCTTGCTGGTATGCAGAGGTGTGACCTTCATCCTGCAACCTTTTTACGGAGTACCCGCAAAGTAATGAATCGCGCTTTTGCAAAATTGCCCTCGTAGTGCCCTAAAAGCACACTGAATGTGACTAGGCTACTTAATTATACGTTCGAAACTATCATCATTTACTTGCTGCGAAAGTGTTGACTACTACAGAAGAAAATAAAGGCAGCACTTTGGTTGTCGCGAATATCCTGCTGAAACTTCACCATCGGTGAGTCAGTGCGACGTCACGGGGGTAAACATAATTAGGACAATAAAGTACCAGTTAACCAGTAATGTATAACGTCAAGTGAAATCAAGAGACGATAACTCTTAGGCAAGCGCCATTTCTATGTTTCGGAGGGGGCGAACAGTCATCGCGATAACGTGTATTTCGGTGCACCAAAAGTTGGGCACATTGGTACGCATTCACGGCTGGAATGGCAAAAGCAGCACGCATAAAAATGACGACACAAGCGTTGCGTTAAAACTGCAGTTTATTGAAGCAACATGGGATAAATAATATGCGAATAAGGCAGTATTACCTCGGCGTTTGCCCAGTGGAGTATAGCAAGCCACCGATACGATGCTTCTGCGCGTTTATCGTGTGCCGCTTCAGTAAACTTTGCTTTGACGAGAGGGCCATTTATGCTTTGTGGAAAGGTATCTGGGTGGCGCAGCAAAACAAGAACACAAGAAGAAACGAAGAGGAAGACACGCGCTAACTATGAACAGCAAAAATTTACTTACTAGATCGGTCGTACTGATACGCCCAAACGACCACGCGCACAGCGCCATCAACCATGAAGATACATTTACATGACGGCACGAAATCAATCTAAAGCCAGTACATCAGGAAAACACAAGAAGAACCTAAATGACATATTGCAAATGCAGTCAGCCTTCATCCCACGCGGAAATAATGTATCTTGCGGACAATCATTGTCATTGTCCTTATCATGTGTATTATTGTCCCTGAGGGAGTCAGATTATTTGCGCGTGGCATGAAGGCTAGCTGACCGCATGATCGATAGTTAGCTGATCGATAGTTAGCGCTAGATAGCTGATAGACAGCTGATCGATAGTTAGCGCGTGTCTTCCCCTTCGTTTCTTCTTGTGTCCTTGCTTTGGTGCGCTATCCGGAAACCTTACCATAATGACCGACTAACAAGTCCATATCGCCACCCCCGTCTATTTACGCTTGTTGGTTGATTTCAGTTTTTTTTTATTTTGTGCCTCCTGTGTTAAGTTTTTAGTGCAGTGCTTGTCGCGAGCTATAATTCCCCTCCTCCCCCGCCCCCTACCGCCCTCCCGTCCCTTCTCGCGGCTTTTTCCGTTCCAGCGTGATTATTTCTTGTTTCAATAACGCCGCAAAAGTAGGCCTAATGAGAGACAGTAAGAGCTTCGCCAAATATCCTATCCGAAACCCGATTCCACAGATTTTCACACTGAAATAGAAAGAAGAGAGAGAGAAAAGCAGTGGTAATATTGAATTACGGTTCGATACACACTAATGTACTGGTAGCACACTAAACCAAAAATACATTGTTTTGCCGTCTTGTAGTCAAGGACGAAGAAAAGAAAAATGAGCGGCGACTCCCCGTGCGTTATTTATGAAACTTAGGGTTCCGGCTTGCTTTAAAGCACTGCGCTGTGTTAGGAGAAAGTGCGCTTCGAGTACTGTGCGAATCAATGAACTGAATTGAGTCACTTTGTTTTTTGTTCTCGTCGTCGAACCGCGCTTGACGTGTGCGTAACGATCGCCGCGCGCGTGCGGAGGATCTGCACAGTGTGACGTCACTGTGACTTCAGTCGCGCCCAAGGTCCACTCGATATACGTGCGGATCGATGTGTAATGGGCGTTTTCTGTCCTACCGTTCCTTGTATCGACCACGTTTCACCCTAGGTGTCCGTCTGAGCCTTCTTTTATTTCTTTCTCCGGACAAAAGAGAGAGAGAAAAAAATAATAATCACGGGGTTGGTTCTCCGTGCTACCGACCGTCTTTATTTGCACTTTACTGCGAGGCGTGCGATATTGCTTTTCATTTCCTTTTTTTTTATTGTTGAAATTCGTGCATTTACTTTATGCCTCTTGAATTCGATTCCTGCTGTGTTGTAAGTTTTAATATTATTATTATATTATTATTATTGTTGTTATTATTGTCATTGTTGTTGTTGTTGTTGAGCACGCTTCCTGCATTTCTTTTTTGCCTCTGCTTCGTACGAAAGTTCTTTTCCTGGCTATTCTGATTTTATCGCGTGGAACTAGTACACCTTCGCGAAAAGACAAATGTTGACTGAAGCAGCAGCAAGCAAATGCTTTCATTCATATTTCCTCTCTTGCTTTAACGATCGTAAAGCCTCTGCAGCAAACCGGGTTGCATGCGCAGCGTTAGCTCTATCATTTGCCCCCTCCGCTCCCGCATTCTCTCTCTCTCTCTCTCTTTTATTGATCGCGTTGGGCCGACACTTACAGTGCCTTAAGCATTCTTTCGTCTCTCTACTGTTGTGTGTACTTCTAGTGCTTTTTTTTTCTTCCCATCTTATCCGTTTTAAGAGCTCTAACCGCCCGCTCTCTGTCCGCTAGCGGTTTCAGTTTGTTTCCTTGTGCCTTCGCATTCACAGGACCAAGCGGTATACGTCGTACTTACTTTTTTTTCGCTGGACTTTCTTGGACTTCGTCGATGTCTCTGTTCTCGTTTTCCGCTGGGTAGCGCGCTCTCTCTACTCCCCTTTATCGCACTCACGGACAGCGCTGTTCACATTCGAGGCGGCGACTTCGAAACTTTCTCCCCTGGATTCAATCGGGCCGTGGGAAACGGCCTCTCAACTGCGTTGCTGCGTCTGCTACTGCTGCTGCTTGCTGCTGCCAACGGTGCGTTTCCTTTGTGCCTTTGCAGCGATAAAAAATTGAACTCGCTAGGCCAAGATAGGGAGAGAATGGCGGCCGTGGTTCTGAGTCCGAGGAGTTCCGAGTTTCTTACCCCCCCCCCCCCCCCGCCTCACCGTCCGACGCCACACACACGCTCATACTCTCCAGATTTCATTTTTTCCATTTTTTTTCTTTTTCACGAGGACTGTATTGCCCCGATAAAATGCTCCAGTTCTCTTGCTTTTACATTCGCGCAATTTCTTGACTAAAAATATTACAAAAAGCGCTCTTTAGGCCTTGGTTAGGCTTGGGCTTTTGATACTGGATAAGATAATTCCAGGCACTCCACTGTATCCTACGCAGTTGACGCAGCCAGGTGCGCGTCTCTCTAGCATTTCTTTTCTTTTTGTCTTGCTGTCAATGTCGAGCGAATGTCTTTCGGGTTTTGTTGACCAGTTTCGCCCGAACTTCCTTAATTCAGTTCTTTTTTTTTTTTTTTTTCAGCATACAATCGACTAGCTTAGGACATTTCAGAACTCAACGCGAATGCGTTGTCCCATCTTAGACGTGCTTGGTACCAGTATCGATGTTTTGTTGCGTTTGTTTTTCTTTTTCTTGTTTCTGTTTTTCTTTTTCGCATTCAGTTTGCTTTAGCTAAGAAATGCTGCTGCCGGGGGGGGGGGGGGGGATTCTCTTGTAAGACTCCTCATTGCAGAGAATCGTGAATGTTTTAAATCGGTGCTCGAAGCGGGGGCCCAACTTGCGCGAGTCTTTGCAGGACGGTTGCCCCTAATACGGTCCCATTTCGTTGCGGCTTCGCGTTGCACTTCGTCGACGTTCTGCTCCTAAGAGGTCGTTAATGCTGCATGTGCCGTGAACGACCGCGTTTCGCTCGTGTCTCGAGGCGTATAACAACGGTGGAACGTTCCGGCTCCGAGCTCGGTTATCTGTCTTGCAGTTTAGTATCTAATTTCCTCCCTTGTTCTCTTTCTTTTTTTTATCTTCGCTCGCTTCACTTCGTGCTTCACGTTATCTCGGCTCCGCAGGATGCGTTTCGTACCGTTCGGGATCTTTGAATTGCGAAGGGCGGGCACGCACGTAACGGTCGTTTTCCGACGCCTTACTCGCCGCCTTTTGTCCGTCGAGAGGGTTGAGAGACCGTGGAACATCAGAGCTTGTTTCTAAGAACTCTTGAGCATTCGAATTTTTTATTTGGCCATGTTAAAACTGTTTCCTCACGTCTTGTTACATCTTTGTTTTATCGCGCTGGTACTCTACTAGGAACGGATGCGTCGGACTGAGTGTGCTTGGATATTTTGGCCTTGCGGCACTCGATGTGCCGATGGATAATGGGGCATTGGAAACTGCGTGTTCCTTTATTGTTCGTTCTGCACATTTCGGATGAACCTGTAGTATGAGCGGTTCTCTGTCGCTCTCTCAGCTATTAAACCAGCCAATCTTACTACATCTGTGTTTGTTTTCTATTTCTTCTTTTTTTTCTTGAGTTTGCTGTGAGACTTTTTATGAAGATGGCTTTTCCTTTTGCAGCCTCATTACGCGGCGGTGCACGCTTTACAGGGGCGTTTTCTCCTTTTTGCGGGGATCTTAAAGGACGGTTTGATATTCTAGTTTCAACATTTTCACAGTACATGCTGCTGAGAAGTTTCTTTACTTCGGCTTCTGCAACGCAAATCAACTCTTGGCTTTTTCTTTTCTTAATCTTTTGCTCCCCATAGCCTAGTGCAGGGTAGCCACCCGGGCTTAGTCCGGGTTAAGCTATCGGCCTTTCATGTATCATTTTCTCTCTTCCTTTCTTTTGACAGCTCTGGTAGCAACTACACCGTAGTAACAATGCTGTACCTGTGAAAGGCGCTGACATTTCACTTTTGATCAAGATTGGTAGTCAAAGTGTGTAAGTCACTTCGCCGAAGCCCCGCTGTTTTCGGTCTGCTTCGCGCTGGCCTTCGCGGAACAATCTGCGCCCCGGACACTGTGCTCTCGCTATTGCGAAGTTCGTTGCCTTCGAATATGGCGCCCAGGAGCGTGACCTGTAGTAACCACGAGCACGCCATGTTCCGGTAGCTGAGCGCCGCACTGTGGATGACGGCCGTTCGGCCGGCCTGAGAAGTTGCCTGGGGGAAGGGCAGCGGTGCGACCCTGTGTCTGTGGCCATCTGTGCCGCAACCGTCCGCTATATGTCCCCCCACCGTGCGGATTCCCGGATGCTCGCTTCCTTGTCCACCCATTCCCCTCCCATGGGTCCGCCGCCTCACGCCTCTTGACTCCCTACTGAGTAGCGCGCGTCACGAAACGCACCCCCTGTTCCTCCCTACGGTCCATACGTATGCGTACCTCCTCGTCCGCTTTTGCTCTTTGCGTTTCACTGTTTCGTGACCCCCTTGCGCTGCGTGGACATCCTCATCGGTAGCACCGGCTGGTCGACAGGGGTGCAGCAGAGTGTATCGGCGATAAGTGGAATGAATCGGCTCCCCTCGCCGCGGTCCCGCTTTCTGGGCACGCGACGCGTGCCGAACCGAATGCGTTTCGCGAGTAACAAAGCAGGGGCAGAGAGGGAGAGAAATATACAGCGTTTTCTTGCGAGGGGTGTGGATTGAGCGGTGGAGAACGGTTGCCTCCGGGGGCCCGTGCGGCGTTCGTATTTCACTCCTAATTGCCCCACTACGAAATGAGGTTGTTTGTGTGGGTCGGTGACGAATCGCGTTTCGGCGTGAGGTGTGCTGACCCACAGGATGGGTGGGTGGGGTTTGGCGGGGGGGGGGGGGGGGATTGTAATGAGAGGGGCAGCCGCTTTTCAAAGGCCAGCATGGTCGGGAGCAAACACACAATTTCTAACGGACCGGGTGCCGAGGGCCAAGTGGAGGATCGGGTTAATGGCGGGGGCGTCTTAGAGGGAATACGGAACTGGCGAGGCCTCCCTGCTGGTGGGCGTCTTTTTCGAGGAAGTTCGGAGGCGACCTAGCTCGGTGGTGGACGTGATGGAGTTTGGAGTGGACGCGATGACCCAGTGTTTCGAAACGCCGTTTCGCGGTTCCCTACCTTGAAGGTTGTGGTTCCTGCACTTTTAGTGTATTATTTTCACAGCGTTCGATGGCACCATAGACGCACACATAATGAACGTCCTGATGATGAATATTAAACGGGTTTTGAACAGCAGCGCCTCCACCGGGTCGCGCGTGCCGTCTTGCAGAGTCGACGCTTAGTACCCAGCACGCGCGAAACGTCGGACGGTTGCCCGGAGTTATAGCTGTAGGGCTAAGCGTCAGTATCATGCTAAACAATTCCTCACCTTAAGTTAAGCTAAGGTGATACTTTGGGAATGTAGATGTTTTACTTTAATCACGTTTCTTTATTCTTTTCGTACATCGGAAAAGGGAAGGGAACGTGAAACGGGTTCTCGCTCTATCCTCAGACTATCTAAGAAACGATCGGCCATGGCTACGAAGTAATATGTAAACCACACACAAAATAAAATACATTACTCGATTGTGCGAAGACTAGAAATTGCGTGGCAAAATCTTGATTGAGCAGAACATCTTGCCGACCTACTTGGTTCATTATGCGTGAGGCGGCAAACAAACAACACAGAGTGAAGGAACGGAAGGAACGCTCAAGCTTTCTTCCTGTTCCCTCTGTTTCCTCCACGTCCTCCTGGAGTGTCGGGCAGCCGAATCTGAGAGAAAGAAGCATTTTCCCCTAGCATACCGGCAGCAGATCCCCCTTCATCCCGCAATGTTACTCGGCCCAGAACCGCTATTTGATACCAACGCAGTCCTAAGTTTCCTGAAAGATGTTGTCCTGCATGTTGTTAGCCCCACATGTTCATAGCGGGTCCTCTCTTCAGAGGATACCGCTGTGACAGCTCTTTGGTATAGCACATGCCTCTAGGCCCTTGTGTTTCAAGGGCTCCGGTGAGGCAGCAGTGCTCCAGGTAATTTTACTATCTCATATATCTTCTATTCTGCATCATTCTTTTACGATGGATTTTAATGTTCATAGTACTCGTCATTAGTCATCGCCATAATTTTATAGCACGTAGATTTTACGCACTTTACAGCGACAATTTTAGGCCAGTTTACAGCCAAGTCACATCTCCATAATACATCGTCAACATCACCACTTGTCATGGCGCTCTTTGGCCAAACCTGGCCCTTGCGCCATTAAACACCACATATCATCATCATCCTGTTCCCTCTCTTTGTGTAGTCTGTTTCCCGTCTCGTGCAATAAGCATCAATCCTCACTCAATAATTGAAAATCTTAAAGGCTGGAAATAGCAAGTTGCCTAGGAGCCCTGCATTCCGTCTTGGAAGTTGTTACGGGTTGCTCGTTACCTGCCCTCAGCTGGCGCTGTTCTTGATGTAGACCTACAGTATACGTAGAGCCTACATGTATATCGGTTACGGTTTCTTTCTTTCTTTATTCGATCGTGCCAGTGAAAACGCGCAGTTTCGGTTAGCGGAAGTTCTATATCAAGTGTTTTTTTTTCTTTTTTTTTTTCTCTGGCAGGATTATGAAGGAAGTAAATTGCTATGGTCCTGCACTTTTATTGTCTGGCTGAGCGGCTGACTACGTGAACACAAGAGGGCGAAGGTTACGAGATTGCATGGCAGACAGAGAGAAAGAGAGGATATAGCTGAAGGGATCGAAGAGATTACGAGAGAAAGTGCTGTATACACACAGCAGGGGATTAACTGTCGGTTGTGGTCAGGTGTTGTCGCACTAGAACTTCATCGTGGCTGTCGCCACTTACGTAAGATTAGCCCTCTGGACGCGCCGGGACCGTTCCAGGCTATCTCCGGTGTCCTAGCGACGCGCCGCGGTGGCGCGTCTGGCTGTGCACAGAAAAGAAACTCGTATAAAGATAAGGATGCGCTCCCAGTACCACGCGGTGTGGCTATATGTAGCGACGGGCTCCCCGTGGCGCCGATTACGAAAGTGACGCGTCGTTCGCGTCCGCCTATGCCTTATCGTTCGGTGGCCGGTGTGGGGACACTGCGTCGTCTCGTATCCTTCCCGGCCCCCGACGTGCGCTGTCTCTCGATGGGCGAACGGTGAAAGCGCAGCGAATGCAGACCGCGCTTGTGCAACGTGGGGCGGGTTCATTCGTTGCCGACTGAGATATTGCGAGTGTGCGTGTTTACGTAAATGGGCAATCTGGGAAGGTTACCGGGTGCTTTGTGCGGCATTCGTCAGGATGTTGCTTGCGCGGCGCGGTGCATTCTTGTGTCGCGTCTTGCAGGGCTTATGAGATTACGAGGTGTACGTTGACTTGCTGGGCTGTTCCTTGTTCATTACGGTTCGGTTCCCATCGGTGCCTGGCTCGCTGGGGATGGCTGACCGGCGTCGTTCGGCGCTAGATTGAGTTACTCCTTGAATTCGTGTTTTCCCCCCCTCATCTTGTGGTAGTTCTCACCTGTTGAATAGTGCTAAGGTGTGAAGTGAGGACCGTGCCGAGCCTTCCTTGCATTCCATTTTCACTTTATATTGATTCTGCGTGCCTTTGGGAAGTCTCGACAGGTGTATAGTCTGCGTAACGTCTGTTGACATATCCCGTTTGTGTCAGCGAACATTACCACCTGGTGCTAGTCTGAGGCGTATATTGTTGCATTACTTTTAAGTCTTCATGACATGTCGCAACTGCTAGCCTTTCAGGTTGTTGTGGCCTTAAATATAGCCGACACTGGAGACCGTGCGCTGCGCTCGGGATTCCGTCTATAAGCGATAGAAATGTCCCGAGAACTCCGGTGGGAAAATCTTAACGGTGCCGCGAATGAAGGCACGTATTACAAGGTTCGGGGCGAATTGTAAGAGATCGCTAGGGAATCGGTCTCACAAACATAGAGGACACACGGAATGAAAAGCAGGGAATAAGATAAAAGAAATCAAAACGATAATAATGGCCAGCTTGGTGTCGCCAGCCACACCGCATTACGTTTCAAAAGGAGTGCTCGTTGAAAGCCTGCCATCCAGTCCAGTCGTCCGTCCATCTATCTGTTTGCACCGGGTGCAGGCAAACACGGACGGAAGCAAACCCACTTGGCAGAAAAATGGACTTTGAGTGGGGATCGTCTGGAGGCATTGAAATTCGGAGTTGGGAAGATAATGTAAACAGACGGCCGTGCTTCTCTTTCCCCGTTTTCCTTCTCCTCCTCGCCGCTTCAAAGGAACGTTGTGAGCGTGTGCTCCCGCGCAGAATGGGAAAGAATGGCCGACAGGTCTCCGCGTGGTGTTGAGCTTCGCGGTCGCCCCTGGCAACGCCCGGTTTGTTGTGGTCTCCCCGCCCGTATGCAGGCACGCCAAAGAGGCCTTGCGTGCGGAGCACGTGTGGTGGAGCCTCAGCGTAGTGGGTGGTTGGGAAAAGGGGGGGGGGGGGGGGGGTCTGCGAGATGGGTTGGGGGCACCGAATGGGACACAGGTGTGGTACACGGCGGGCGCTATAGAGAGTGAAAATATATATATATTTCTCCCTTCCTTTGTTATGCGATAATAGCGTGGGCGATTGAGAGATTCTGCGGCGAATGTACAGGCGGTGCGATTCTCTTTTCGTTTACTTGTGGCGGGGGATATTCGATTGACCACGATAGCGCGTGGGCGCGCCTTCGAGGTGTACATCGGATTGGTCAGCTCCCTCGTCGTTCTTTATCTTTGAGCGTTTCCCAGTTTTCAAACGCAGCGGTGGTAATACTCTTTCCCGCGCGTTAATTTCGCGGCGGTATGAGTTCGGAAATGAGGGGCTGCCGTCCCATTCGAGCATGCCCGCCTCATAATCTAAGGGAAATGCGTGCGAGATGTCGTGTTTGACAGGCCCAAGGCACACCGTCCGATAAGATGGCGCAGCGTGATTTTGCAAGTGAATAATATAGGTAGGACAAGATGCGAGCAGGAAATGAATTTGCTTTGTTTGCCCCGCGTGGCACTGCAAGGAAGCTGTGGTCGCGTCCCGCTTGGTTTCTTGATCGACGTGACCGCAAGTTCATTAGGTTCAACTCGACTAATTGGGTGTTGTTTTTCGCCTAAAGAGCGCAGCGCGTGGTCTCCTCTTCTGCGTTTCTTTGCCGCCATTGAGAATGCATCTCGCTCGCGGAAACATAGCGACGTGATTTTTGCTCCGTAACGATGATGAGTGTCATGCATATGAGCGTCCTTTCTATAATGAAGTTCGGGCGCCAAGCTCGTTTTGAACGCTCCTGCGTATCTTGCACACTAAGCTAAAGCATTTCAAATAGAGAGTTCGTTTCATCGCATATTTTACCATGCTTCGCGTCACCAACCTCTCAGCCGTATCAACCAATCGAAAAATCCCGCAAGTAACACATCCAGCAATTCCGTATGAACATATGGGGGTCCCATATAAAAGGCCGATGTTCCCATATGTCACATGTGGGCGTGGCCCCATATGATATACATGAATATATACATTACGCGTTTTTATACGGGACTCCTGATTATATTCATGTTGGATTACTTTTGTATGGCGCTTATGTATTCTTTTTTCTTTTCGGTGGGGTCGTCTTTGCTGATGATTCATTTGGGTCTCCCCATTTGTCCTAAAACACGAGGCTTCATGCAGGGTCATGAGTGATGGTTATTGCGCCACATCCACGCTCTATGCACCAGTCATCTGCACCTGAAAATGTTCGACTTCGCCGGCTTAGCTTACTGGGGCTTGGTTTCGAATAGTAGGGCTTTCAAATCAGAATGATCACAAAGACTTACTCGTGAAATTTCATTATTTGCTGTTCCGCCCGCCCGGGTGGTTGTCTGGTGTCCTCTTTCCTCCTTTGCGACTAACTAGCCTTCGAAACAAAGTTTGGGAGTGCCCGCGCTGTACGCGTATCCTAAACTTTTTCGCGTCCTTATTGATTTTTTTTTCTCTAACAAAACACGTGGACATCCTTGGTGTTGTTTGAAGATTGCAAACCGGGCCCTTAATCGTTCGTGCGTATCGACGGCCTTGATCTACAGTTACAAAGGCTGGCTGTGCTCACTCTACGCATCGTAAGAGTAGAGGAGGTTGTGTGTACAGGCGCCCAAATCTTTAGCTGGTGTGCGGGAGCAGCGACTTTTCCGGGCGTCAGCGCCGTATGACGGGGCGAGGCTGGAAACAGTCTGAGGCTAAGCGCATGCGGCCAAAGCGCGCTCAGCTGGGCCCATCGTCTGCTAGGCTGTTTCCAGCCTCGACCCGTCATACGGCGCTGACGCCCGGAAAAGTCCCTGCTCCCGCACACCAGCTAAAGATTTGGGCGCCTGTACATACGCGGCGGTGTGTGCAGATTATAGCTAAACGTCAGGACGCTTTCGATGGACTGGCGATACGTGTTGCAAGCCACGCCACGCAACCATGGACTCAAACCGTCGCTCGGTCGCACGCTCGGCGACCATGCCGAAAGCGCTCGAATAAGCCTGCGCGGTGAAACTAAACGTGTGAGCAAGGCCGCTATGTTGTAGCGATGCCTTATGCCTTATTCTATGCTGTTCTTATCATCCACCACACGCGGCCGCCTGATCGCGTTGATAATGTGGGCAGACCGTCGATCTGACCAGTGGTCAAGCGCGAATAGCCTGAAAAAGCACAGAATCTGAAAAGGCATTGCTACAAAATACCGGCCCAATTTTCTGCCTCGCGCGGGGTTTGCCCGGTGCGCTTGCCGGGACGGGCGACGTGCCGCAAAAGTCGTGTGGTCAACGGGTGACTGTCACTATGACCGTTGCCGTGAGACGGACGGTGGTAGACGTCATTGCGCAGTAGTGCCGAAGTATTGCCCCTGCATGCTGATCGATCGGTTGTACAACTTGCGGCCGCGCCTATACGTATCGCGCCCTGATGTTCTCGTGACACGCGCGTGTGTATTGGGGATATGGCCCTGCGTTCATCAGCGCGCAGCTTTCGTTAGCTGTTGCGATATTTGCCTGGGCAGCAGTAGCGCGTGCGAGTGGGTACACGCGCGTACAGTGAGGAGTGTTATCGTACACCCTAATCTGCATGGATCATGCGAGCTGGGGAAAAGAAATAAGTAAAGGAAGGCGGGATCGAAGTTTGGGATGCGTTCGTTGACTATTAGCTGCTTGTTGTCGACCGGTCGCTTTAACTAATTCTAATGTGTTCGTTGTCGGACGTTCGCTTGCAGTATATGTCTAAATGCTCCAAACGCTAGAAGAACACTGACGACCGTAACATCGCCCGAATAAATTTACCAAAAGTGCTGCGAACCAAATTCGATACTCGGCTAGTGGATGGTGCGTCATGACGTCGTGGCACGCTGGCTCGTTCCGTTCCTGCGGCCGCCGTGGTTGACCAATGCAGGCGCAGAATGGAGCGACAAAGAGGCGCTGAACACTTATTGTTATTTTGTCAGCAACGTCGTCATACCTAGCCTGCTGATAAACGACGTCAGCAAATTTTGCTCGGCGTCCTGATTTTAGGCTAATGTCGACGACGCACAAGGTCGCGCATTTCGAGACCGACCACCTAGAAATATAACCTTCATAACTCTCAGGCTTGCCAAGTGTCATGCTTTCACTTGTGCGAAGGAGGTGTGGCGATGTCGCCTGTTTTGACGGCATCTACTAGGTGGCTATTTATCTTGTCTTTTTTCTTCTTTTGGTATAGATATGCGCGACTACAGTGTACTCTAAAGAAAATCCAGTCTGAAATTTGCCAGTTTCAAGAACATTTATGGAATCACAGCAGCCTAAATATAGGAAAACTAAAAAGCTGTAAATTATTGTGACGTCGCATAGGCGTAACAGCGTTGGGACTTGAGGGGTGTCAGGATTGGGGGGCTCAATCCCATAGCTCGTAACCCGTTGTCAAGATTGGAGTCTGGCATGAATTAGAAGGTAGCTGGTCCATGCCGTCGGCCAACTTATCCACGCTGAGGACGTTGATGAAGGGAAGGACTGCTTCTGATCGAGAACGAGAAATATGGGTTTATTTACAGTATCTACATCAGTCTAGCATGACTGCTTGAGAAAGTACATCAGTCTAGCATGACTGCTTGAGAAGGTACATCAGTCTAACATGACTGCTTGAGAAAGAGTGTCCTGAGCAGCCGCACAACAGCGGTTTTTAAACACTTCGTGTTCCCTAGATCCCTAGGTGAGGCAAAACGTTCGACGTCATCGTAAACAAGCTGCCTCTCCGCGGGACGGTCCACACACACACGTACGCACTGTCACTGCACTCGGAGCTGACCTTCGCAACGCGGCAGTCGTGTTGTCCATTGCCCTGCGTCCCCGTAGCCAGGTGGTCACGGCCGACGCAAGCCGGCGCCTCTAAATTCCAGAGCGGACCTCGGACAGTGGCCTCCGCCGCTGCCCATTGTCTGGCGTCTTGTTCGGCGCGTGGGAAGGGGTCTCAGTAGTCGTTCCCGCGGGCTCAGTAACAGTAGTTGGTCCGCCGAGCCCGTTTAGTCACAATGGCGACGAGGCTAGAGCGTAACGGTGGCGTTCCGGGACAAGCTTGCCGCTGCTGTCGCAACGGGCTGGCAAAACTTGCATCTCAGCGGGCCGTTCTTAACAGGGGGCGCAATTCAGAAACATTAAGCTTCGACTTATTTTTTTTCTTTATAACAATCGATCTGTTACCGTGAGATTAACGGACATAGTTCTCATAGAGTGCCTTATCACTCATTTAGTGTTTATCTGTGGGCGCTCCTTTAACGAGCGTCGCTTTGGCGTCGCCTGTCGCAGCGCTGGGTTGTCCGTGGGGCTGGTCAGGCGGGCGCAGTACAACACCAGCGTGTTTACTGATGAGGTCTGAGGCCTGTTAACGCGGAGACGCGCTTATTGCGGTGCTGGCGGATCGAACCTGTGGCTTTCGCGTGGTTGTCTTCTGCTGTCCGCGCTGTTTCGACCGTTCGGTGTGGGTGCAGGAGCTGTGTCGTTTGCTTTGCGCTGTCACCTTGACAAGCTTGCACTGCTACAGCAGTTGGTCGTCGTCCTTGTCGTTGCTAAGTTAACGGCTGGTTTGCCATAACGTGCACTAGAGTGTTAGTGGCTGCAGCTAGAAACGGCGACGTCGGTAACGTAATGGCAGCAGCCGCTCTTAATGTGGAAGCGGGAAGGGAACGCAACGATAGTTACTAACGCATCTGTGCCATCATGAACGGTCCAGTGTGACCTATTGGATCCTTATGTGCCTTTTCCTTCGTCCGAACTAGCTCGCCTCAGTTCTGAAAAGCACGTCTAGGTAAAATAAACGTGAGACCAGCTTTGTCGCTCTGGAAGGTAGTTGTCTTGCATGTCTGTAAGTGGCGGGTTCGTGCGTGTGGTCTGAGAAAAAGCTGCTTTTTTTTTTTTTTTACTGCAGACATATACTGTGTGCATATATGTGCGCCTCATGGTAACACGTGACTGATAATCTAGCATGATGAAAGAAACCATCGTTCATCTACAAACGTTGCACTAAGTTCATATTACACAGCACTGTAAACCATGGGCAAAAAGAAGTACACACCTTTACTAACTTCTGCTCTGTGCACAAATGAAGTCGTTGCGTAGGTAAATAGATATAGTAAAAAACAAGCTTATGCGGTCTCTGAAATGTTCGTGTTGTTCGATCTCGTGTCGGGGGGGGGGGGGGGGGGGGAGGGTTTATCCAACTCCCTGTCTACTCCGTGATGCCACATAAACATCAAGCCTATAGGCGCTGTTATTCTTTTGCCTTATAAATTAAAGTTGGGCTGGCGCGTACACATATCCGGCCGCCCGTGTCGTGGTGATTGCATCGTTGAACTTTCTTTGACCAACGATTTCAGTTAGTAGCCCTTCGCTTCGGTAACGATCGGTGCTTGTTGTAACGCAATGGGTGTTTCTGTAACGATTGGTGCTTGGTAACCTGTTGTCGATTGCGTTTTAATACGTTCGCACTGGTACATTTATTAGCTCGGCTCTCCGCTCTCTTCTATGATGCAAGCACGAATGTCGTCCGCGAACGCTGTGCTGAACAATGTCTGCTTTTAGCACGTCATATTGACGGGAACGTTCCTTGTATTATTATATGTTCTCTTGCGAACGTCAATATGAGGCCGGCTGATACCGTAAAACGTTTGTTTGCTCTCTGCTTTTGGCAAGACGGCGATTGTCATACGATGAGGGCACCACGACCTTACCACGAACACTATGCCCCCTTCCGCCCCTCTCCCTTCTTGTTTTTTTTTTTGTTTCCTTTTCTTTTTTCCGTCTTCACGCAGTCGATCAGTCTTCTTCTCTTGTATTCGCGAGGATCTGTATTGCGCAAAGGAGGCCTGCCTTGCCGACAACAGACGCACCATTTCTCTTGGTTACGACGCCAGCCTGTTGCCCTCTAATGGGCAGCGCGGCTTAATTCTCCACTGCCACTCCCTCCAACGCGGCTCCAGGAACGCGCCTGTTTGCCCTCCGGGGGCGTTTCCATCCCAATACACGCGTGTGATTCATCCTCATTCGCCGTGGAACCAATTAAACGAAAAAGGAAGAGCAAAGAAAAATGAAATCTGCGGAAAGGTCTCTATCTTTTCGAGCGTGCCTCTCTTCGGGGAGGCCGTGACGCGCGCTACCACGTGTGTGTGTGTGTGTGTGTGTGTGCGTGTGCGTGTGCGTGCGTGCGTGCGTGGGTGGTGTCGCAACCGTGGCGGCCGTCTTTGCGAAATTTGTTGAGCTGCCCTTCGCGCTACGCGCCGCTCCCGTCGACCACTAGATACGGTGCAGCCAGAGCCTCCGTGGCCGCAGCGGTTGCATTGGCGATTCTGCATCTGAATAGCCCGTTGGTCTTAGGTTGGTCTTCAGACGGCCGTGAAGCCATCGTTAGGCTGGTAGTAGACATCTTTAGTTCGGCGTGTTAACCGTATAACAGGCTTACCGGAGTAGCGGTATCGGAATGCTCATGCGCAGAACGCTAAACGACCCGTATCGTTTAGCGCACGCTGTTTCTCAGATTTAACGTTACCGTCTTTGCGTGGTTTACGTAGCTTACGTGAAAACATGGCGGCGGTCCCGGCCGGTCGCTTCGAGCTGGCTTTGGCGTTGCTCTTGTGCAATTCTCTTCATTCGTAGCGAATAATTGTGTAAACGTATTTCGCTTAGTTTGAGGCCACTTCGACGACAGAGTATTATGAATAACCTTGCGGATTTTTCCAGATCGCTTGTGGTTTCGAACGCATCGAGGCCTAACGAGGGAAACTTCCGAGATGGATGCGCAACCTATCGGCAAGGTCGAGAAATAGGCGCGAGGGCATATGGCCTCAGAGATCGGACAATCTCAGAGGCTGCGGTCGACAGCTTCGACTTCTGGAACAGATTTCGCTGCGGATCGGCATACATGGAAAGTACATGTGAAATGCGCTGCTGGCTGTCATTGCACTGTCGCTCGCATTTTTAGAACGGGCACGCAAGGCTTGGCGAATAGATAGAATCGCTTACGTGTACTTTGTGTGCTAAATTTAAAGCATACTCGAATAGCGTCCCGCACGGAAAGCACGGTACTGCGCTGTACTAAAACTCGCTTCCTGCAAAGTTAGTTTGCGAAACGGTAGCTCTATTTCCTTTGAAGCCCGCTGTTACGCTAACGTTAAATTATAACAGTCTACTATGTCGCTGTTAGACTGGCGTCAGGCAGCTATAAAGCTGCTGCTGTTGGCTTGCCGTTAGGGTAGGTTGCTGTTAGGCTGCACGTAGATTGCCGCTAGGTTTATTACGTTAGGTTATTAGACATCTTGGACGGGCGGGTGCGCACATGCCTTGACCACGTTTCGTCTTATTGCTGAGAATACCTATCGTGGGAGTAATTGCTTTACATAAAAGGTTTTCTTACTCCGCTTTGAAGTGTACGTTCACTTCAACCACAGTGGACGGACCCCACGGAGAGGTACGCTCTCGAAAACTTGTTTAAAGGGACGCTAAAGTAGCGCCAAATAAGCTATATTCGTTTGGCCGCATACGCTGGAATGAATTGGGTGAATGGTAGCTAACCTTACAACTGTTTTTCGCCTCGTTCTTCTCTCTGGATCTATACACATTTATCGTCACCGTTAATTTTTCCCTCGACAAACATCGAACACTGCCTTCATTCTCGTGACGTCACTGAGTCGCGGTCTCACAGTATGTGTTAGTTTGAACGTGCTGTTTTCATTTCGGCATAGCATGTGATGGGTGTAGTGCACGAACAGAAACATTGCGTGGGATTACGCTTTGCATATAGAATGACAACAAACGCAATTGGTGCATGGCACTCAGAGCTGTACACCATTTAATTGAGCTGCACCGCTTCGCGAAAGCTTGGCTGCACAGATTCCAGTATGTGCATTGAATATACCATCAATTTTTTAAATCTGAATTCTAGTGGTAAAAGTGAGGTTTTAACTGTCGCAAAAGCGTAATTGTCCATGGCAGGTCAACTTGTGCCTGTGACGCGTCTTCGACGTTGTCCCTGCAAATAGAGAATTGTTCCTTCGTACGGAGTGGCTGGTTGTTCTTTCCAGTGTTCCATGCCCACGAAGGGCAGCGACTTGGTCATGTCGTTGGGTAATGTTACGAACAGCGTGACAGGCAGATAAACCAACAAAGACACACATAGTGCTGTGTGTGCGTGTGTGTGTTTGGGGGAACGGTGCGCGTGTGGGCGTGTGTTTTGTTTGTTCCAAACCTTCGTTGTCGATAAACTGCGCTTTGTGGGTCGGTGGCATGGACTCGGCATGCCAAAGTTTCAAGGCAGTCCTTGCAAAAATTTCTTTGCGATCGCTGTCTCCGCTCCCTCCCCGACCTGCTGGCAATGTAGAAAGTACAGTCGGCCACAAAGCTTTGCGCGACACAGTTTTAATATGTAGTACATCCTTTGCCATCTATACAGTGATCCAATATGTCGTGCCTTAAAACAGAGCAGAAACACACATTTGCTGTAGAAACTGTGTCACGTAAACTTTTGCGGCCTACCGTACATCGTGGTCTCTCGTATGTGCATATTCGCATCGCGAATATATGGCTTGCGTCATAGTTAGCTTTAGCCACGTTGCACGGAACATCTGAAACGGTTGCACGGTGCGTGTGCGCCCGCCCCTTTTATTTATCGCGCAGCGCCTCGTACCGGTGCTCTGAAAAAAAAAAAAGCTTCCATTATCTTTTATCATTATTTTGCATGCTGGTGTGTTGGCGCGGCTCGCGTTAATCGATTTCCCCCGGCAGCTACCTGCGGCGGGGCGTGGTTCTTGGTGCCGGTAATTAATTCCATTTATTCATCGCGACCGCGCACGCTTCCTCCTGCTCTGTGTATATATATATATATATATATATATATATATATATATATATATATATATATAGGTGAGCGTGCCCCGTGTCGAAGCCGATGGTGTACTTCGTATTTACTGCGTGATATCTGTTCTCTCTGTGCCGACACGAGGGCACGCCTGTTTAGCGAGTTAAGGGGGAAAAAAGCGATGCGTTAGCGAGCCGTCAAGTTTGCTGGTTCGCAGAATCATTTGGCGATAAGGGTCCGTGTTAGTTCTTTTTTACGTTGGAAGGATAGCGCTTTCGTCGTTTGCCCTCGAACGGATTTAGGAAAGGGGGGGCGGATAAGAGGGCAGGTGACCGCTGTGACGGTGCACGTTATTGCTCCGTCATCCCAGAAAAATACACCACGAGCGCTTTTAAAGTCATTGCTTTCTTTGATTCCTGCATTTCAATGATTCCCGCGTTTGCGTTGGATCTGCATGCAATACCAATAGGGCCGGATTGAAGTGGTGTAGGATAAAAAAAACCAGAAGGCATACGCACTTAATGAATACTGTTGTGAATAATAATCAACATTACATACGCAAATGTGAAATATCTATATGCATATATGTGTATGTTTGCTTTACTAGATAACGTGATATGGTGAGGGACGCTTACAAAGTTATCTCATAATCAACCTTGGTTCTGCGAAAATCGTTTTAACTTACGTTAGGTCCAAGGGGCATCGTTTTGCCATTAGAGAATTGTAGTGCGTTCGGTATTCCGGCAAGCGCCGACGGTTTGCCGGATGAGCGGGGGCGTAAACATGGGCGGCCAGATTGGTGGCGCAAAGCTGAACCACACAAACATAGAGCCAATTACTAAATTCTGCTTAGCTGCTGGTGTAAATATTCGACAGCGACGTAATCGTGTTCACAATTAAGTCGCTGCCGTAAATGTTCACCAGCAGCGAAGCAGAATATAGTAGGTTACTGCAATTTTAACATTATGTTTGTGTGGTTGAGCTCTACGCCAGCAGGCGGCTGCACCGCTCCGGCTACTCATGTTTACGCCCCCGCCCATCCGGCAATCCGCCCAAACCACACCCCGTTTGCTGGAATAGCGGACAAACTTTAAGTCCCTATTTCTTCATTCACTTAGCCGTTTATCGTTGCGCAAAAAATGTCGACTTGCTAAAAGTATTTCCACTATAGCTGGACTCCTATCGCAATCAATCAATCAATCAATCAATCAATGAATCGCGAATCAGTCAATCTTCCCGGTATCCCCCAGGTGTCGTCCGTGGCTTTGCCTATTCTCGGCTTCACCTCCCTGTATTAGACTTTCCTGTATTGGGCGTTCTATTGTTTGGCGTGCTGTGTCATTAGGCATGGTTCCCGTGGCAACACCAGTATTTCTTGCCTGGAAAAAAAAAGAAAGAAATCTATCAATGAGGTATCGACATTTGGAGGTCCGCTTTTTCCAGTGCGAGTTAACTTAGGGCGGTGGAGCACCGTCGCGGACTCGCTTCGTCTTATTTACTCGCAGACCTCGAACTCCGAAGCGACGTATTCGGAAACTAAGCCTGAGCGTTAATGGCATCGCACCGCGACGGGCGTTTGTAGAGCACGTCACTCGTAGCGCGACGGCAGGAGCTTCTGGTATGACGCAGAAACGTTACGAGGCCAAACGCGCGGTTGATGCCACTGTGAGATCTCCGTGTCATCCTTCACGTGACGTCAGAAATCAACGTTCTTTTTTCGAGATAGTTAAGTTTGTAATACGCAAAAAAAGACGTATTGGAAGATGAGCGAAAACTCCATCTGGTGATATTTCTTTTTATTTGTTTTAGTTTTCCTGCAAACCGCTATTCACTAAAGTATGGTACGCGAGGACACGCTGACGTCACGGCCGTCGCAGGTTCGGCACTTAACGCAGTATTCTTTTTTTTTTTTTTTGCGGCCTTTGTCTCGGCGATTCAGCCGTCGCTTCCACCGCAAACTAGGGGGAAACACAGAAGCACGCTTTTGAGAACCCACGTACCAGGTTGTGGCGATACAAGGTTTGCCTTTAGTGTCTCTACGAGTAGGACACATGATATCAGCTCCGCGACGTCTTCGCAAAGAAACATATCTACGTGTGTAAAAGAGCACTTTTTTACGCAAGCGTCCATTTTTCTCGACCGGGTTGCGCTATATACAGTTCAAGCCGGGGGGTGGGGGAGGCAATATCGATTAGTTAATGCTCGCTACCCCGCCGTTGCGTGGGGAGCCTAAATAAACCCACTTTTGCCGGATCGTGCAATGTTCGCTTCGCATAAATGCCCCCCCATAGTGTGCACGTTTTCTTGTCGGATATCGGGAACCATCTTTCTGTTTGCGTCCACCGACCGAAGCGGCGTGGCAACAGTTTGCCGCCAAGGTCGATCGAATCGAACGCTTCCTGGCGCTCAGTGTGTCTCGGGGTTACTAAAAATGAGGCAGTATGAAACGAACATAGGCGCGAGGGTGAGGGGGGGCTTCTCTTCCCTCTTCTATAGCAGTCGCTGAACTTCCGTTTTAGTCTGCATGAATTATTTGCGCGTTGCCGTGTCAAGCCGGCGTCTCTGTTGCTCAGTGGTTTCTGTGGAATGAATCCAGGTTGCGCAAACTTTTTTTTTGTATGAGGGACAGCACATGTGACAGTAGCGTCTCTGGTGGCGAATCGAAACTGGAGGGAGTGCAGTTTCTTTTTAATTTTTATTAATTTGACTCTTTTTTTTTTGCTTTAATATCGTCGTTGTGAAAGCAGTCGTTTTGTTTCTTTTCTTGCGCCCATCCGAAGTTTCAAGTTTATTATGATGAATAGCGTATACGAAAGTGGGTATGATATGGTACAGAAGGAGGTTCCGTAGTGAAAACACTTAGGGGGGACCTGATATGATTTCAGTGATTAAACAATTCTAGTCAATGAATACATTGTCATTATTCAGCGAAGAACGATGGACAGGTTATTTCATTTGTCAAATTATGTTATTGGTTCGGAATAAAAATCGCGAAGCAAACGTTTGAATGATGACACGGAAACAGCAGCTCTGACAGTGCGCGCAGAAACATAACACGCCCGCCCTCTGCCATAATAACGTAAATTTAAATTCTCGGGCTTAAAGTCCCCGATTTGCACAGGTGGGTCGGAAGGGATGTTATGGGGCCAGGTCTCTAGATTAATTTGGATTTGGACCACGCAGGGTTGTTTAACGAGCACCTTATCATCACCACCCCCCGTCCTCTCCCATCGGTACATGCGTCTGCCGTGATCGTTGCGTGTACCGACATTGCAAGCGATTGTCTGTTTTCAATATTGTCCAGTTCTCGTCGATCCTGCCTGCACTCACTCGGGAGTTTTAGAAAACCGGGCCTTGAAACTTGAAGGGGGGGAACGGGGAGGTGTATATGTTGTCGGCCAGAACGCCCGAAGACGACCACAAAACTCAAGCTAAGTTTGGGTTCACTTAAGAATATCGGCGTCTAATGTTTTAGTTCCACTAATTCGTGTCTTCGCCGTGCGGTTGATGGTTGATGATCCCGGAACACGCACTACACCCAGAACTCACTTGCCAGAATTGGCGCTTTGCACAAAGAAAGCCGTACGAGCGACCTTCGGTGTTTTGAAACGAAATGCGTTCGCGTACATATTTTTTGTTACCACAACGCGTGCGGAGTGCAGCTCTCGCTAAGTGGTTTCGACCGCTCTTATTAGCGTGTTCAAGGCCGAGAAATGGCTCGTGTGCGTTTGTTCACTTAACCTTTGTTGTTATCCGGGTTGTTATCGCCGCCTCGTCAGTACTAGTGGCAATGCTGAAAGCATAAGAAGGATTAGTGAAGTTTAGAAGCAACGGATAAATGGTCAAGCGCCGCTAAGGTGTTGAATGTTGACTACGCAGAGTGCAGCTAGTCCTACTCGTTGGTTACTAGATTTGTGAAACAGTTTGTTATGCCAACGTATATGAAATCGAACGGTACGAAATCGGTGGAGAGCAAAAACCAGAAAGGGTGGATACTGCAACTGTCATTTACTCTACGCTCGGGGTTGCATATCAGGCGGGAACCATACCAGCAGAACTGGTTTGTGCGACTTGCAACGAATTTCTGAGAATTCACGTTGTAAGCAAGTTTTTCTTTGTGAAGCCAACAAATATGGCATTAACAAATTCCCTCACTCTCGCTCCTACCCTTTCTTTCCTTTAATGCAATATTCTTGAAATACCAATCTCGTCTGTTGTGATTTAAATTATCGTACGACACTTTGCGGCCATACGTACGTTGTCTCCGTCAATACTCTTCGTGTCCCTTTTGATTTGTCGCAGGCAACGTTTCCCACGAACGCATAACCATAATAGCGTCTCTTCCTTTATTAATTTACATTCTCATTTTTGTCTTTCTATACGTCGCGGGCACGACATCGCCTGCTAAGTCGGTCACTGAACTCCGCTGTCGACCCCTGCGCTGTTCCAATCAATCGCCGAACGAGCGACCCGGTCGATTGTGGCGACCAGGCTCCATACACGAGGGACAGGATGGGAGCCCGCACCCGCCTCAGCGCGGTTTTAGGCCTTCGGATCTTTTCTTTTTTCCCCCGAAAAAAAAAATTGCTTCCCCGGTCCCCGCGTCGATATCGATGCGGGCTTGAATCCTGCTTGGCGGCGCGGGTTCTCGTGTTCGCCGACAAAAATGGCGTGCTTCGAGTCGCGACGAGCATCAACCACGCCGGCGTTGCATCTTAGGTGCGCTGCCGTGTCAGCCGAGGCCATTACGGTAATTGGAAGCCTTGTTTTCGGCACTCTCCTTGGCTTGCAGAGGGCACCGTGGTGCGAGGCGCTGTTTCACCGCAGAAGCTCGCGTTGGCAGCGCGTGTAGGCTTTTCCGTTTTGCAGCGAAGCTGTGCGGTGAAGTTGCACCGCGTTTTTCTTTTTCTTTCTTTCATGGGGATTTCGTGGCGGCTCGACACCGCCGGCGTGCGGTGTCGAGATCGGTTAGCGAGGAGCCGCGGACGCGTTGTTTTCAGAGCGGGGCCGCCATCGGTACCTATGGAGCCGGAGCCGCGTATATATTAGGATGCGTCGGGTATTGTGCAGTGTGTGGATGTCATACTAACTAGGGGTGTGCGAATAGTGATTTTTGAGACTGAATTGGATACGAATCGAATTAGTGCCAGAAGCTAATCGAATCTACACTTTTCGAATAATGGACAGCGGTTATGACAGTTGATGTAAAAGAATGTTTACATCCTAGTATCCTTTAAGTTAGCAAGAGAGAGACAAAAAGGGGAGGAACGACAAGAAGTTTAGCCAGTGTAATTACAGGCTGGCTACCCTGTGCTGGGGAAAGGGGTAATGGGAATAAAGGAGAAAGAAGAAAAAAATTAGAAAAATTCACACAATAACGCGATGCTACGCGCTACAACATTTAAATGCGGTCGCATAATTCACAATACCTTAAGAACTTCAGTGCAGTCCTTGAAGCCTTGAGTGCCGAAACCCGTCTGGACCAGTGTCCTAGAACTTTTACTTCTGTGAAGGGGCGATTGTCCAGTCTATCGAGGTCGGTCACGAGAACTTGACACATTGTAACGGCGACAGTCACAGAGGAGGTGCTAGATCGTCTCCTCGCAGCCGCAGGTTTCTGTCATTACATAGTACGTCATGAAGCATTGTTTATTAAAAGCACAAATTAAGCAATCTGAGCAAGGAAGTATGGTTCCTTTGCATGCACAGGACTCTTCAGAGAAACCGTGAATGATAGTTGTATATCTATAGCCTGTAAAGTACGGCTACCAAAGCGACGTCCTGCTCCACTACGCAAGTTCTAATGTTTTTTTTTTGTGTGTACTATGCCCGCGGGGGTGAAAATTTTCGTAATTTTGCTCCAATTTTATGTTTCGTTGGGTGTAGTTGATGTTTCGAAACATCAGAAGAATATTCGCATTCACAAGACTATTCCATTGGAAGACCCAACCGAATAGGTAACCGTTCGATTCGTTATTCTGAAGTTTCGAATTTTCGCACACCCCTGATACTAAGCTCAACTATATTGAAGCGTTTGGAAATCCGTGTATATAGATATTTTGCAGTGACAAACAAGGCCGCTAGGATTTACGAAACGTGTGGTGGACTCCTTTGTACTACTCTACCGCCACTGATGTGTGTGTCGCTCAGATTTTCACACGTCTCCGAAGGTCATTTCTTCGTACCCCTTTGACATCCAGTGATCTTTATCGCTAATGCTCTGTCGCTGTCGAGAAGTGTTTTGCTGAACTCAGCTTTGGAACCTCCACGCAGAGCTTTTGAAGCGAAACATCCTACACGGACGAAGTAAACTTGGGCTTGCTTAAGGCAGACGTAGATGCTTTCGTTTGATGCACAAGGTCCATAAAGGAAGCACTTAAAGCGCTATTCCGCTACCGTACTGAAACCAGTGCGTTTCATGGAGGAGTCCTCACGTACGTGGGTAATGCGTTCATACATTGAAGCGGGCGTGTAAGCTTTGTGGACCGGGCCAAAAAATATGGTCCTATCGTTTTAACGTAAATAAGTGTCTGTGGAGAGATTGATGCAGAGGTTACCTCGATTACTCCATTTCACGCCGTTTTGCTTACGTGATCCAGACGGCGTCGTGACGATAAATCGCGCAGGATTAGTGAGATTTATCGCGCCCCTTTTGAGATGTGGACATCTCGTACTGCTTGCGAGCCCGTCTCTTCTCTCTAGTCGTGTCTCTCGAGTAATCCGATCTCTCCGTCCCGCTTTTTTTTTTTTTTTGCGCATTTTTAACACGGAGATGCTGCACGGCTATGTCTTCCAGCGACTCGCGTTTGAACATTCGGGGCTGAACTTGCGTCTAGCTAGGCCTACGCTTTAAGCAGTGATGGCTGCGTCGAAGGAAGCCGACAACGTGGCATATTTCACGCACGTATGGTCCGGAGGCTTCTCCGAAGGGGTCCCAGCTGGGAGGTTTTTGTTTACGTGGCGCGACGTTGTTAGCGTAGACCCGGCAGCCCTATGTCAACCGACGTCGAGGCTTTGACTGATTACATTGTGGTTGCTTAGGTGCTGGGGAGCCACTGGCAACCGTCTGCTCTTTGATGGGGACAGGAGAGGCGGCAGAGCTGGCGGGTAGGGGACAGAAGGGCAGAGGGCGGATCCTGCGCGCCTGTCACGGTCCCGGGCCAGCTACCGAGTTAACAGCGGGCGGTAGGAGAGCGCGGGGTGGGGGGTGGGGGTGCGAACACTGTGGGGCTAGCGCGGTCGTTGTGAGTCATGCGGTCGTTATCGTCAGTGCGTCAGGGGGATAGAGGCAGGGGCAAGGGAACGGGGAGGGGAGGGGGGACGACAATCGAGGGGAACTTCAAGAACATTAGAGTACTGTTGCACTGAGCTCATGTTGTGTACCTTGTTCGCGTGCGTTTTTCTTTTTCTTTCCTGATTTTGTAAACTACAGGTCTTTCTTTTTTTTCCATCATACTCTCTGTAGTTAAATCAAGCGCCCCCCCCCCCTCCTCTTTACCGCTTGTTTTCTCCTATATTTTGTATCTTTTGTTTAACCTTTACCCTCTTGGGAAACCGTTGGGTCGGGGCGCGAAAAAAAAAGGGGGGGGGGTGCACCGCTGCGGCTCCTGGCGTCGCTGAGGCGTGCAGTAATTTTTATCAGCTTGCGCCCGCTCCTTGATTGGCCGGATGAGTCGGCGCGTTTGCTGGGACACCGCGTGGGGTGGACGCAGGAGAATGAGAGGGAAGGCAAGGGTGCCGGACGTGTCCGCTGGCACCAAAGAGAGAGTGAGAGAGGAAAAAAACGCATCAAAAAAGGACAGAAGCGTGAGGGAGATGAGTGTGGCGTCAAAGTAACCCTCGCCACCGCATCCCCGCCTGCACGTAACCGGCAGCCCCTGTGGGCCCATTATTACGGGGCCGGGGTATTTCGCACCGCGAGAACGCGTGCCGGTGTCTGGGCACGTGAGTGGGAAGAAACGGGATGTTCGACAGTGTCAGTTTCTTTCTTCCCTTCCTTCTTTTATTCTTTCTTCCCTTTTTCTATTCCTTTATTCTTTCTTCCCTTTTTATTCTTTCTTTCATTCTTACTTTTTCTTAGCGTTCGTGCATGCGTTCGTTCGTTCGTGTGTGTGTTGTAGCCGCTGCCGGGTGTAGTTTTTATGACAAAACTATAGAGGAAAACCTGTCGCTAGTACCTACAGTGCGTCACCGCTATCGATGTTATGCCAGCGCGGCCGGTGATGCCTGGGACAGTTGCACGGATTAACCGGAACTTCGTCATTCCTGCCTGGGACGTCCATTGTGGATTCTTGTATTACTCTGTTGACACCCACTTTGTACCGCGAATTTTTTGATTGGGCAGTTAGTCTCATTTAGCCTTAGATATCTACGACTCGCCGTTTTCGCTATAACCTCGGGGAACCTCACTGATGCCCGATGCCTGGCACTCGCCTCTTTCGGGATTAGATATACGTGCCTTGAGGCACGCCACTACTTCGCAGAATGAACGCCGACCCGGCACGCCGTTTGTTTTAAGCACGGCAGCCTAGTTTTATTTCATAAGCCAGCTCGAACTACTTCATCCGTCTAGTTGATTGCCCCGTTTCCTTCGAGGGAGTTCCTTCTCCACCAGCGTTTGGTCAGCTTACCGGAAGGAAAAGGCCTTTGCTGTTGTAGAGTTGATAGTTTGGTTTTGCTGTGACAGTGGTGAGCGCGGATAAGCACAGTAATCAAGGATGCGAACACTTCAATGCCGTAGGACGGCGTGAATTTAGCATGTGAGATGAGTGCGCACCCACCTTGTGCTAAATGCCTGTGTGCTGAATTTTCTTTTCATCTTATGCGAGCCGGTACATACCCTTTATCTTCGCGCAGTCCTTTTTTTTTTTTTTTCGTCCATTGCATCTGTGTTGGTCTTTTGTTCGTCTCTGCGTACGAGCGATAAACGTTCTGTCTGGTACTAAGCGAGATTGTATTGCATCGTCGGCGTTGTGCATATACTGCCAGAATAGTTTACACAGTGTCTGGACACGGCTGCTTTGTCGACCGCGTGTCGAAAGACCGCCTGTTGCGTGCGAGATATCCCCATCGCGTATCGTGAGACGGTAGTCCCATAGTCAGGTCTGTAGGTGAACAATGTGTCCATTTCGCTTCAATGAAGGCAGCTTGCCTACTCCTTTTAGACACCTGTACTCCAACGTTGCGAATACGTTCATTCTATAACTATTCCATGGCTCCCATTTACTTCCCCAAAATTATACATTGCGAGTTTGGCCTGCTTCCCATGCGTTTCTGGTGAAGTTGGCTTGGCTGTATGGTCGTTAACGCGCTTACTTCGAGTGCTTCCGAACCTGGTAGTGACTTCGCGGCGGCAGTCAATGGGCTTACGCTACGTTTCTCCAGGCATTGTTGGACGGCAACCGACACATTCGTGGGTATATGCTGCTCTCGTGGCTTTTCGAAAGTGGAAGCGACGCGTCGCTACTGTGATCAGGCGCGCGCCGCTCTTGCGCTCCACCTAAGTGTGTACGGGTCGGTACGTTCGAGAGTTGCCGAAGGACGTTGAACTCGCCTGTCCGACGGGTGCTGGACTCGCGCGTACCCCCCGTCAGTTCCGCGGCGTAGTTGACGGTGCGCGATGTTTGAAAAACCCCGTGGGCCGCTTTCGAACGTGTTAGGCCTTTGCGTGTACCGTATTTTTTGCCTACCCGTGGTCTCGGCACGTCGCGTGGCTGGCCCACCCGTCGCCCAATAATACGGGTTCACTGCAAGAGCGAAGCCCTGCTTCGTCTCCGCTGCCGGCCGGAGGGAGGGGGGCCGGATAATCGCATTGGGGAGTGCCGGACCCTGCCGGGCTAAACCGGCTCCCAGGCCGAGAGGGAAAAAGACTAAAAGAAGGGATAAATAGGGGAGGCAAAGGCTAGTCTTAGCCTGCTGCGTCTGGAAATTTCCGGGAGAGATGAGAGAAAAAAAATAAAAAAATGACAACGCGCACGAAAGAGGCTAGGTACAAAGGTAGCCAGTGCGTTATATACGTCTTTACGGCTACGCTTCTCGGGGTTAAAGGAAAAGGATAGCTGCTGCGTGTGCCTGGTCAGACGAAGGAAGGAGGTAGCTGGGTTCGGGAGAGGGTGACGGACCTTGATTGGATTATCTCGGATCGGCGGGCTTGGCTTGTACTCGACTCGGCTTCTTGCTACCGGTCCCGCCGCCTGACCTGGCTTCGTTCTCTTTTAGGCTTGTTCCTTGCCCCTCCCCCCCTCTTGTCTGTTTAGGCTTCGCCCGCTCGCCTGTCTTGCCTTTGCGCCGGTTTCGTGGTTGCCTGCCTGGAACGCTGTTGTTCCTCGCTTTCTTTATCCTTTTTTATCTCTGCTTCTGTACGGGCGTATCGCTGCTCGCTTCGAGTTTAGCTTTCACTTCTTCACGCACGGCCGTACTTCCTTAGCTTCGCACTTTTTCGGCCGACGGTATCCCTTTCTATACTTCGGCGCTGCTGCATTCGCGCTCTGCTTTTTTTTCTTTGTTGCCGTTCATTTCGTTCTTGCTTATTTCTACCGGCGTCAAGTTAAGGAGGGGCGCTGTCGAACGTGTTCTCCGCCTGTTTGACTTTGCGGGTAGTACTTGCTTTGGCTCGTTGACTGGCTTTGTTCTCCTCTTTGCACTTCGCCCCCCATTTTCCTCGACTTTCTTTTCTTGCTTTGTTGCGTTTTAGTATGCGTTGTCCGCACTTCATAAAATAGAAATGTTTGATGCCTCCCCCCCCTCACACCCGTTTCTTTTTCTTCACCTCCATTTCTGTCTTTCTTTAATGCGGCGTATATGATTTGGGCTCGTCTTTCTGAAAGGCCCGTCCTACGTAACGAGATGCTTCCTTTGCATCCTCTCTCTCTCTCTCTCTCTCTCTCTGTCTCGCGACGCACCTCTCCATCGCCCGCCGTGGTGAGGGCTCGGCTTCTCCTCGTCAGCGCTTTCTTACCAAGGTTGTCAGCTGCAGGCGCTCCCTGTGTTCTTTCACCCACCGCCGCGGAGCTCCGAAGCAAACTGGCAGTGCGTGTAAGACGTGCAGTGGCAAAGGGAGAATTTAGGGAGGATCTCTCTCTCTTTCTCTCTCTCTCTCTCTCTCACACCGTGCGTTACGTGCGTGCTTGCGCCCTTATACCGAGAACGTAGCGTCCGCAAATTTTGCGCCGTTGCGGACTGCTGCACTTTCGGTGCGCGATGGAAGCCAGGTGCCGGTTCGTCGCGTGCCTCGCTCCTCTCTCCAAATCTAATCTCAGACCGCGCGCGTTCTGTCGTAAACAGGAACTCTCGGCGCACTCTAGACGTCTATGTAGGGGGCGCTACGCGTTATGCAAGTTTTTCTTTTCCTTTGTTCTTTCTAGTAGAAGCGTTCTTTGCAGAAGCGCCTAACCCCTCCAGTCGGAGTACTACCTTCTAAGTGTGGGTTTCGTCGAAATCTGTTTTGCGCTGCTGTCTCAATGTGGACGACTCTCCGTCGGTGTTCACGATATTCGGGTACCGCTTACGTAAATAATAGAAGTATGCGGTGCTTAGAGCTGTTGCAAAACAGAACGCGTTGGTCAACATCGCGGTTCTAGGATTAGGCGTACTTAACTAAATCCGTTTTGGTTAGAGCGTTACTGCTTATGCTAACTACTGATGCGGGCAGGCCGTATCGACAGTTACGCGAACGATGATTGTGCGTGGCTGGTTCTAGCGCAAGGCACGTCCACTTTTCTGTAGGTTATCTCGACGGCTGCAGTCCCGGACAAGTACGCGTCGCCTAGAGCTCTGTGTTTTGCAGGTGCTCGCGTGTCAACGCCAATGAACTGTGAACACTTTGGACATATCTTCAGCGCTTCTGGTTCTTTAAGGGCAGCGATCAACCTCGCCGTTCCTTAGCCAGCCGTATGTTTCGGTAATCTTAACGTAACCACACGATGACTCGCCCATCGCGACGTGCGCGTGGCTTCCCAACTTCTACTTCCTCTCTTCTTGAACTGCTTGTGTACCGCTTAGTTGTCGTTCTTTTTTTTTTTTTTCTAGTAGTTTGCTCCGCGGCATAACACGTGTGAAGTGACAGGGAAAGCTTTCTGCTAACGGTTAAGAGGAAGCTTAACATCCTAGGCGACTTTGATTTCCGTATTCCTATTGATGTTCGCTTCAAGTTTAAGTAATTTGATTTATTCTGCCTTCTTGTCCTACTTCGTAACCTCAGTCTGCTTTTTTTTTTTTTTTGGTAATGAAGTTTTTGTTCGGGGTATTCGTCGGTATGCAGAATTCACGATATCGAACTTACTCGCTTAATTCACTATGGAGCTTCGCATGCCACGCTTCCATAGTGAGCCGTCGTTAGCTCTCTTCCCCTTACCCTCTTCGGCCAGATAAGCCTAAAGGCGGCGTTCACATATATTAATCTTTCTCTGTTGCTGGTTACCTGTAGAAGACGCATGCTTGGTGGAGCCGAATTGACGTATTTTTTGCCTTCGTCTATATCATCTAGGTTGTAGGTTGTATGGATGCAAATAAAGTTTAAATGCGCAGAAGCGCTCCTACTCTACGATTGCTGGATGGATTTTAGGGAAATACGTTCTACCTAAGAGGGCTTCATATGTGTTAGAAAATATGCATAAGATTGTTGAGTTGAAAAAGAAAAGATGGAAGAAAATAAAACACAAGGTTGTAGAAATACGTGACTCTGTGCGGCAAGGAAATGCAGTAATGCTGTAAATTGCATATTTTAAAGCACCTGAAGCGGACGAACACGAGTTTTTAGTATACGTGAAAATCTTAACGTTCGCGAAGGTTTCGCCAAGTTCGCGCTTTAAGATTGGTCTTTCATTTCTTTAATTTTGTCTGCTTTAGGTGATTCAAGAGGGGCACTTCACAGAATTCCGATATTGTTTATTACTGGGCCAGTTGTAATGTAAGCCTGACGTTTCCGTTGCTTTTTTTTTTCTTACTTTCAACAATTCTTGAAGAAAATTAATTGGCTAAAGAACTTCGTCCTATAGTTGGTAGACTTTAACTTAGAACGAAATCTCCATTCCCATATACGAGGGGCGTTCCTAAATTAAGTTTCGTCATTTATTTTCACACAAACTTTTTTGCCAAAAAAAAAAAATAACCTCGGCATCATGAACTGTACACCTCGCACTATTTTTCCACATAGTCGCCATCGACATGAAGACATTTGTCGTAGCGTGCGATCAGTTTGAAGAAACCGCTCCGGTAAAACTCGGTGCCCCGCGATGCAAGGCCTGAGGCATGGCCTCTTCAGCATACGCCATCTGTACACGTGCCCATTGGTACCGGATAACAGCACGCACTTCCATTGGCGGCGACGTTGTCAGCACACGCCTGTGTACCACCGTTATTTGTGCACAAATAACCACACGCACACCTGTGTGCGGCTACTCTCTCTTCTTCGGCGTTCTGCACATGCGCCATTCCTCCTCCGCTGACGCTCCTTCCGTCGTTAAACCAGCAATGGACGTGGATTCTTCTGGAGATTGTTCGTTTCACTTGGTGTACCATCTTCGGTTTGCAAAAAAAAAAAAAAAAAAGAAAATGACGAAACTCATTTTCGGAACGCCCCTCGTATTTTTAGGAGCTCCCGAACAAAGACTTCTACCAGTGACAAAGAAAATAATTTGCGAGGCTTCAGTTTCGATACGGAGTGGATACTAACACCCAGACGCCGCTATATGACAACTAGCAGTTTCATTTCCTCCCAAACTCAAGAAATTATGTACAAGCGCGTAATTCTGACCGTCAACAACGCTTCGAGGTCAAGTAAAAAGGAAAAGGAAAAGCAAGTAGTAATAATCGCGACACAGCAAGCATGTTCACAGCAGCTTAGAGACGGGCAGAAATCTTCGCCCGCCTTTATGTGCTTTTTTCAACCCCTCTGCAGCTATATAGGAATTCAGGTTAAGGCTCTTGAATGCGGTACTGACTGCAGTACGACGTGCATCAGGAAGCTCATTATAGAGGTAAATTTTCTGTCGATGTATTCTTAATCTATAACTTCTTGATTCCTTCACCACTTTCGTGATTCTCTCGACAGTCACCTCATAAGAAAGAGTAGTTGAGTTTAATCTTAAATGGTGGAAAAAACCATCTAGACCGACGCAATATCCCCCTGGAATGACGTCTTGGCTATAGCAGACTCTCCACACTTGGACGATTCGCTGCGCAGACGGCGGCCGTCTGCCAAATTCCCAGCAGCATAGCCAGACGCACACGTCCCGAGCAGACGACACTTGTTGCTGACATTTAGCGTATCCCATAAGCCGTACGTCGCAGGTCATACACCCCTGGTAGCTCGGCAAATTTTTATCTAAGGTCAGGGAAAAAGAAAGAAAGAAAAACAGAAAATCTCGAGGCGTTCGCACTTTTTCACAGCGGCACTCTGCTTGCGATGCGAGAAGTAGCGTCAACTTCGGGCTGTCGCTCTGTTATGCTGTGTGCTTGCTTTCTCCCCAGTGTTCGGAGCGAGCGTATCTCGACTTTTCTGCCGCGCACCTGCTGTGGACAATCCATCGAACTGTGTCAGGAAATGTGCTTCGTCTCTGGTTTCCGCTCGGGCACCCTTCTTCCGTCGTATCGCGGCACCTGTCGGCGGAGCGGGAGCAGTCATCGCTGAATATCGTATACCTGCCGTCCGCGTCTCCGACGCCTACCTTACTACGACGTGAAGCCTCGCGTCTCTTTTAACAGCACCACTAGCGTAGTTCTTGAAAGTGGAAATATATTGGGAAAGGGCCTCGGCTGAAACTCGGCCGAGGATCTCGCTTAAGTGTGCAAAAGAAATAAAAAAAAAAACGAAAAAGAAAACGAAAGACGAAGTCTTATAAACCTGAAAAGAAGTAGGTAAATTTACCGCCGCTCTGTTCAATATCCGCTCCCTCTGACAGGTTGGAGATTCTGCTGACGTTTATCTGGTGGCACCAATATAGTTGCTTCCCGATGGGTCCTCGTGTCCCGGAAAGAAATTTCATAAAAATTATCCTTTACCTAAATTTTCCGCTCTTCCGTCAGCGCGCCCGGGTGAAATAAACGCGGTGAGAGAAATGCCTCACTGGTTGAGAAATTCCACTACTACGAATATCGGGGTATGACGCATTCCTTCGTTTATTTTACTTTTTTTTTGCCCCTTCCTCTATTTCTCATGGCTAGTAAACGAACGCTATCGCGAACGCCGACTTATATTGCGGAGTTGCTAAATCCCAACGTTAGGTTTTCCCGCTGTTGTTGATCTAATGACTAGTGCCGCGAACGTTGTACTCAGAGAAACTGGCCTGTGTCATACGGGTGTGGTGCAGTCACTCTTTAGCAAGAGCAGGAGAAAATGGGTCTGATAATTCGCAATGTTTCGGAAGCAGCAGACAAAAAATAAAGAGAAATTGCCGCAGATAAGTGCGTCAGAACACTTGGGAAAGATCTCGCTGTATGGATAACGACGCCTGTGCATGTTAGAGCTGATTTAGAAACACAACTATTAACAACACGTTCTTTTAATGATGCATTTATGGGAATGGGGGGTGGGGGCGTGGAAAAGACCTATTTTTCCATCAGGATAACTAAATGAACCCAAACCAACTAGCCGAGCCCGTTGTCCAGACTTGTCCGTCAATAGCAGCGCCGTTTCGACATCACGTAGCCTGGTATTGATTTTTGCGGGAGTTGGAACAGCGAATCCGCAAATAACGCGGCGAACACGTTGCGAACACGTCACAGGCGGCACCGAAACAACGTCGTCTCTATATACGTCCTCTCCGCTGTCGCTCCTTTCGTGTTCGTGCATTTGAATATTGCGCTGCTCCTGCAACGTGCCGCTCCGCCAAGGTTGCGGCAATTGTGACCACGTGCGCTTCATCGATCGCGTTTTCTGGTGGCGCGGACTTGCCTGTCATCTCCGGATAGCGATTGAGCGAGTTTAAAGGCTGAACGACTTTCGTGTTTTTTTTTTTTTTTTCGCTAATACGCGTACGGTATCGTAAGCAAACGGTCATTATATTGAGGTTTCTCTGTGAAGACTTTATTCTTATACCTATGTTTGTAAAGCCCACGGCTGCTCCCGTTTCAGTGTTGCTCGACAGAACGTGCCAACTTTTTTTTCGCCGGTGGGAGAGCAGTGAGTAACGTTGTTCATTGCATGGTTTCCCACGCGTAAATCTTCGGCCGGCGGCCTTTTTTTTTTTTTTTTTCCGTTGGGTCCCGCTGTAGTGATGTCTCCTCGTGGCTGTATTCTCCCCTTGTCATTAAGTGGTGCAGTGCCAAGAGAGAGGGACATGGAAATGGCGAGGACGAGCTCTTGTGTCTCTCTGTCCTGCACCGCCTAACATTGTGGAAAAGCCAACTAGCCAGAACCACTGCCCTTGTGCCCTTACGTTCCTTCATTTGCCGACTTGCCTTGCTTCTTTGGCGTGGATTCCCATTTCTGCCCGCTTTCTTGAGGCAAGAAAGCACCGCCTGTGAGGTTTGTTTAACCGGCGCTGTTAGCCTAATCGCCCGGAGGGGCATTTCGTTTCCGTACGTTTCGCGTTTCGGTGGTTGCGAAAAGTAAGACGAAACGCTAAGCCGGGGTGAACGTCATTAATGGAATGGCTTTTCGGAGCAGACGGTTGATGAGTTCCCTCGTGCTTTCAGTCGCGCTTGGTTTTCCGTTATCTGCGCGAACGTTTCTGCGTACCTGGACGAATGAGAGTTGAGGAAGCGGAGACGCAGGCTCTCGAGGAAAGCACACTGTGACCGACAACTGCAAAGGGGAAGAAAAAAAAACGAATAAAAAAGGAGTAAAATAAAACGCTTTTCAAGGCTCGTCTTATCAGAAAGGTAGAATTAATAACGTATGGGTCTTTTTTTTTCCCCACATGTTTTACGCCCGTTGTCTCGGGCTTGTGAAAACCACGTTCCGACAATCTCGGGTTGCTTATAGTGCTCAGGTAAGGTACATTTTTTTCCCGTCTTTTTCTTTTCCCCTTGCTTTCCTTTTTTTTGCCCTCGAGTGCGGTTACAAAAAAAAAAAAAGCGAGTCTTCTCTGGTATAGGTAGGAGGTAGGTAGAGGCCGGGCAGTACGAATGTACTGGATTAATATTCTTTTCATTATAAGCACACATGGACGACTAGGGAAGGAAACGGGGCGAACGTAGCATGTCTCCTTCCTTCGTCCTGTTCATCATCGTTAAAGTGTATTGAATTGAAACAGCATTGAAGACCCATTGAGTTTGCGAGGGCTGCATGTCCCCAAGCTCAACATTCGTTGCCTTTTCTTGGCCGCCACTTGACAGACGTGGTAAGAAAGAGTCCCGTTCGTACATGTTTCCGACGCTGCACCTCAAACTGTTTTATCAGCATGGTTTTTTCTCTTACTTTGTTTCTATGAGCGATATATATATAGCAGCTCCAGTTTTGTGTCTACAAGCGTGTAATTCCTGACGAAACAGTGTCGGACGCGCAGAGGTATGGAAAGAAAATGCACACATGATCGATTGCAGAGGTGGTTGTGCGGCCTGGTTACATCCAGAGTGCAGCGTAGATTTTAAGAGTCTACCATACACTTGGAGTGTAGTGATCGTGTTTGCACACTAACTGCGCCACAAATTGTCGTTATCTCTGAGCGGACTATCCGGAAGAGTAATCTGTACCGTGGCGTCTCTTCTCTTGCATGCGAATAGTTGAATCTCTCCCTTCTTGTTTCGCCCGTGTTCCGAATATGCGAGAGCAGCTGGGAAGGTGCGGGCTTTCGTTGTATCCTTGACTCTCTCCCCTCTTGTATCCGTTGTATAACGCGTTGCCTTTATTTTTTTATTTAGAAAGAAAAGGATGAAGCGCAAATAATCCGGCTTGTTAGTTAACCGGCGCCCATTGCTTTCAAGTCGCGGGCCTCATTGAAGAGCCGTCGTGTTAATTGGCCTGAGCGAGAACTTCTCTTTTTTTCCTTGCCTGTCGGTCCAGTAACGAGATTTAGTTGTGACAGGGATCTGCGCTCCTTTAAAGCTGCCACGGGCCTTTCCCTCCTTTTTTTTTTCTCTTTTATTTCGCAACCTCATTACCTGTGAACGGGCCGCCGTGCTTCTAATGCGTGCGCGAAAGCTGTCCGATGCAGACACGCCCCCCCCCCCCCCCCCCCCCCCGCACCTTCTTCTCCTTCTTTTTCTTTTTTTTCGCAAGACAGCTTTAAATCGACTCGCTTTCGCGTCGGGTTTTGCCAGATTAAGCGTTTCTCCGATGTGTCGTTCGCGAATCGTAATTGGCTGCGCAGGAAGGTATGGCTAAACTGCGCTGGAAACTTCTAAAGAGGTGAAAGCAGCGCTAGAACGCTCAGCCCAGCAAGCGGGAGAGACGCGCTGATGTAGCCCCGTGACTAGGGCGTTGTGTCGCTGAGCTCCAGGTGGTGTGTTCGACCATGGGCCCATTCCTATGGGCTGCGCAGTGCTGTTAGGATTGGGGGCTCAATCCCATCGTTCGTAACCCGTTGTCAAGATTGGAGTCCGGCATGAATTAGAAGGTAGCTGGCCCATGCCGTCGTCCAACTTATCCACGCTGAGGACGTTGATGAAGGGAAGGACTGCTTCTCATCGAGAACGAGGAATATGGGTTTATTTACAGTATCTACATCAGTCTAGCATGACTGCGAGAGAAAGTACCTCAATTTAACAGGACTGCTTGAGAAAATACATCAGTCTAACATGACTGCTTGAGAAAATACATCAGTCTAACATGACTGCTTAAGAAAGTACATCAGTCTAACATGACTGCTTGAGAGAGTGTCCTGAGCAGCCGTACAACAGCGGTTTATAAACACTCGGTCCTGCCCCGATACCCAGGTGACGGAAACGGCCGCCTCTTTGCGCGAGGGCTTACTTGCACACGCACGCACGCGCACGCACGCACGCGCACTCGCACGCACGCACACGCACGCGCACGCGCACGCACGCACACGCACACGCGCACGCACACGCGCACGCACACACACGCACACGCGCGCACACACACACACACACGCGCGCACGCACACGCACGCACACACACACGCACACACGCGCGCACGCACACGCACGCACACACACACGCACGCACACACACACGCACGCACACACACACGCACGCACACACGCACGCACACACACACGCACGCACACACACGCACACACGCGCACACACGCACACACGCACGCACACACACGCACACACGCGCACACACGCACACACGCACGCACACACGCGCACACGCGCACACACACACGCACACACGCGCACACACGCGCACACACGCACACACACGCACACACGCGCACACACACGCACACACGCGCACACACACGCACACACGCGCACACACACGCACACACGCGCACACACACACACACGCACACACACACACACGCGCGGTCACGGAGCCCGCCGGGGTTCGACTGTCTTCGCTGAACTCGGGGCTTACTTCAAAAACGGTGCGTGGGAAGGGGTCTCCGTCGACGTTCCCGCGGTGGCGAGTGCTGGCACAAAGCCTGCTTCGTCGAACTCGGCTCCAGTGACGGGGAGTTGAGGACGCGCGTATTGTTCTCGACACACAGTCGACTTAGTCACGCCGTGGCTAGAGGTTTGCGGCGACGCTCCAGGAAAAGTTGACGCCCGCGGTGGCAACTGGTTGGCAAAACTTGCACGTCAGCGGGCCGTTCTTAACATTGCATAAGTGTACTGAGCACGGTCGGAATGCTTGCAATTGAAACGCGAACGTAAATTCCCGTGAAAGCTTGGTGGCTTACTAGCACACCGACGAGTGATGAAAAGGTTGACTAAGGTCTGACACCGAGCTAGTTATGGCGATGTCTTTGAACGGGATAGCGCTCTGTGGGTTTGTTTGTCGCTCGCCGAGTCCTGTCTTATGCGCTGTTTCGTTCGCAGATAAAGAGTGCGTGGTTGTCGTTTTCAATGTCAAATTTTTGTGTCGCTTCCTAAGGTTGGGGCAACTTTGAGGCCCGCGGACGAAAAACAATGTCAAAGAACACACGCAGTGTGGGGGGGGCTTTCTTCAAGTTACGCTTCCACAGTATACCGCTTTCCGCCATTTTGGCATTGCGTAGTCTGCCTGTAAAATGATGGATAGGTGGGCTAGTTGGTAGTGCATTATAATAAAAACTTAGAGTGCTAAAAACACAAAGGATATAAAAGAAGCAAACACCACACGCGCTCACTCACAACTGATACATGTATTTCTTTCCATACGTGCAT
The DNA here is from genome assembly GCF_023375885.2 of Dermacentor andersoni. NCBI lineage: Eukaryota > Metazoa > Arthropoda > Arachnida > Ixodida > Ixodidae > Dermacentor > Dermacentor andersoni. The sequence goes on from NC_092823.1 coordinate 55,519,336, forward strand.
TAAACATCAGTTGCGAGTTGAGCGCGTATGGCGTGTGTTTCTTCTTCTACGTCCTTTGTGTTTTTAGCGTTCTAAGTTTTTATTATACAGACTGTAAGATTCCGTCACCCCCCTCCACGCACGCACACATGCGCACGCACATGCCTGCTGGCCCTGTATTTCTTTGGGAGTATTGTGCCTGCGGTATATGCAAATTCGGCTGTCTATATGGCTCAAGACGTCTACGAGCGCGTTAACCAAAATTTTTCAGTGACACTTTTCGACCCGTCTTGTTATGCTGAGAGTGTCTGTACGCTGAAGTTCCAACTTCATCGTTTCTTCCCTGTGCTTAATACCTTCGCGAGGGCATCTTACGGTGGGGGCTCCCGTGTGGTGTCTCCATTTTACCGCGCTTCGCACTGTCACCGCTGTCACCATCGTCTTCCTTTTTCTACGTTTTACGGATGCGTAAATTAAGACGGCATTCCGACAGCCCTAGGAGGAAGTGGTGTTGTGCGACTGCGCGAAGCGGGATTAAGACGTTTTCGGAAAACCGTTTATTCTTATCGACTTCAATTCGTTTCTCTCGTTTTTTTTTTCTTTCGCATTTCGTCATTTTTGGCTTCGCGCACTTTCTTTTTTTGGGTGTGTGTGGATCCTGATGCGGTGAGAAACCTCCGGGCGACGTGGAATCGCCTCGGTCGGCGAATTTGACAAACGAGATTCGGTTCCAATTCGATTACGCTCGCATACTCTGCTTCGTTACCGCTCGCTGTTTTCCTCCAAGATTCCGTCTTCCTTCTCTTTCTCCTTTCCTGTATGTTTTTTTTTCCCTCTTGGAGTAATTGTGTCATCTCCGTGAGCCTGGTGTTTCTTGGAAAGACCTAGTCGAGCAGCGCCCCACAGATCGCATGAAATTTGATTTGGTTCGCGCGCTGCTCGCCCGCATTAGCCCCCGTCTCACTCTCCCCTCCAACCCCCTCTCTCATTCTCTTTCTCTGCGTGTACTAGGGTTGTATCTGCTCCGCCCGAGTCATTTCGTGCAACATTCGTCGTGTTGAAAATGAGTATTTACTCGTGGACCTCTGTCTGCCTTCTCGCGTCCTATTTCTTTTTCTTTTATTTGGGCGAGGTAGGGGAGGAGGGTGAGGCGGAGTGTATTTCTTCTTCTTCGCGCCATCTCCATCGCTCTGCTTTGAATTCGAAAGAAGTAGAAAAAAAAAGCGATTTGATTCGTGCCCCGGCGCCCGATGTCGTTTGACGCCGGTGTTTCCGCCCAAATATAATATTCCTACCCATTCGTTTCGTTTTCCCCCTTACACCCTTCGCGTTCCCGTCCTTTCTTTTCTTTCTTTTTTTTTTTTTTGCCCCGTAATCACGGGAAGAGGCCTTTCAGAACAATTTATCCGAGTCGATGCGCGGGCTGCTCGAGTTGCCGCAGTTTCTCCTCTCTCTCTCTCTCTCCTCTCTCTCTCTCTCTTTTATTGTTGTTACCTCTTTTGTACTTTTTTGTCTCCTACTGCAAATGGGAAATTTCGTCCCACTGGTATATCGCCTTTTCCTCATTCCATTATGACGTACCTCGCGTTTTACCGTTGACGTCTCACGTTTAGGCACGTTGTCCCTCCTCACGCCATTTTCTATCTACCCTCTTCGTTTATTTTTTAAGGCCCTCCTATACACGTGCCATATGCGCAACGAACACTGCGATACTCAGATACGTGGTACGAAACACGCTACTAGTCTATCAGTCTCTTGTGTTTGCTTTTGCTTTTTTTTACCTCTCTTCCATTGTCATTTTCCTCCGAGCCGTTGGGCTTCGGCTGACAGCTTATCGTGTCAAGGTGTACGAAAGCAAGCAGCTCATTATAATCGGATTTTGAATAATTTGGCAGGAGCTCTAGGCCGCTAAGGTTGTTTTTGCCGTCTCTTTTTTCTTCTATTTTCCTTGGTCTTTTCGGGTATCCTGAGGTTATTTGATCACCTGTCTGCGCCAGGATGGCTCCGCTGGCTTCATGTTTCCGCTACAGTGGATACGTAGTCGTTGTGCTTCTTGACTTCAGTTGACTTCAGCTTCGGGAGCGTTTGTTAAATATTTTCAGCCTACGCGTTCCCCTGGGTCTAATGAACTGAAGGGCTATTTCTGTACTTTTGTTCGAGCAATTTTTAAGCCATTCCAGGTCCTAGCGAAGACGCGAAGACTTTGCCCGTTTTTTTTTTTTTTTTTATTGTCCACATTTCATTTTCAGTTATTCGCTTTGTCGCGTTGGGCAAGCTTCTCCGTCATATTTCACTGCTTGCGGAGGTGCACGCTTTACAGGGGACGGAAGCACGAATTGCCAGCCTGAGTGCATGCAAAATGACATTTTAAAATTGTTGCAATGTGGTATGGGAATGGCGTGCTGTATGTGAATTCTAGGCAGATAACGAGGAGAGGGTAAAAAAAATGTGTGGCACGTGAAGCAACGGCGTGAAATAATTGTTGCAGCATGCCGTCTCGCGTCCGCGCTTGCAGCGTGGCACAGTTTTTCTTTTGTCATGCGAGACCTTACATAGGTGAATATTGGTATATTACGGAAGTGAATTACTAATAGTGCACGTGGAAATATTATTTAATAATAAAGAAAACAGGACTTAGAATGTACGGCAACCGTTTAACTGGTACCGAACATTGCGCTGGGCCCTCTAGCGCACTTGTGTTAAACTTCGTTATTAGCGGGTTATTCCGCTTTTTTGAGCAGGCCTGTAATCTTTATTACGATTGAACTCTGTGTTGGCACAATTTGGGTGACGCCACCAATGCCACGGCGGTAGTTAGAACGTTTCAAATGCGCCGAGCCACCCGCGACCGTTGAAGAACGTCTAGGAGGTCGCAATGGCTGAAAGACGTTATTAGCCTTCGTGCGCGTACCTTATTATTATTTTTTTTTGCACTCTCGTCGCAGTAGGCACGGAATTATGGTTAATGGCGTTTTGGTACAATTCACCGTCACCTCACCGCCATATTGCAGTTGCTGCCTCTGTTTCATTTTCTTAAATAAGGGCTCGGCTAAAAGTGGGCGGCCTAAGCCTCCTTATAAGCCGTGTTTCGGAAGTGTCAGAAACAAAATGCCGCACTGTTCTTTGCGTTCAAGTTGATGGGTATTGGGTATGGCAACCAGCGAGGCTGGGAAACTTGGAAGCGCATTGCCGGTGGCGTGAATCGCTTAACGAAGCGAAAAGGTGCTTCCATTTGCCTTTGAAGCAGTATCGCTTTCGCTTTCAGTAGTTGAAGCAGTTGCTTTTCTCGAACTGATTGACGAAGACAGTTCGATAGGTTGGGTTTTTTCGGAGTACTGCTCTACTTCCGTGCTTGCATATTGATCTCTAGCGTTACTCTCACCGCATTATTTTGCTATCAAGCCAGCAATAAATAAATAAATAAATAAATAAATAAATAAATAAATAAATAAATAAATAAATAAATAAATAAATATCTTGCTCCGCTTGAACAGTATCGTTATAAGTTTGTGTACATAGCTTAGTAAATTCTGTGTAAGCATTATGGTCAAGACGGTAGCAGGCATGTGCCTCCAGAGCATTCGGACCGTACGAGCATGATCGAGTATGTCCCTTTCTGGCGCGTTTCGTTATTGATTTAATGCCTCCTATGAAGAAAAATAATAAATGCAGCCGTAAAATACTCGTATTCGGAGCTTGCTGTGCATTGAGGTCTACCGAAAGGTCTCGTTTTACGTACATAGTATCGCGTTTTGTAAGTTTTTAATGAGTTGGTGTTCTTTTCCCGCACTGAACTTACTGTTTTGAATTTTATTGGCACGTTGGACTAAAGGTTGGGCTAAAGGAGATCACATTATTGACGCATAAGCCTCACATTCGTCATCGGCACTCAGTGATTGTTTTGGACAACTGCACTCCTTTACCACCGAGAACTTTCCTTTTATTTTCGAAATAACGTCTTGCGAAGGCTGAAAGTCAAAAACTGTTTTCTTGGAGACAGTAGCATCTATTCTCACAGATTCAGGAACGGGGGAATAAGAAATTGATGAAAACGAAGAAAGCTGTCTCTTTTATGTTGACCGATACTAACAGGGACGTTTTAATAAGGCCTCCCGCGCTCACTCCTCAGTATTTCCTCTTCAATTTTCCTCTCTCCTATATATATACTCTCGGGATATCAGTAAACCCTCGTTTGCCCATTTCGTACGAGCGCTCGCTGTTTGCTCTGTCGCAGCCTGTCTATAGCGGCGCTTCCCGCTTCTCGAAGCGTTGCTTTTTTCGGGGGGTGGCTGCCGTGCCTCTCCTGCTGGCGCTTGTCGCGGTTGTCAGCGTCCCGCGCGCGCTCCCCGGCCGCTTTTCGTGCCGGAAGCGCCTGAGTTTGTTTGCGCACTTGGCCGCCGCGCCTTGTGAGACAAGGCCCTGCCCGGCCAACCGAGCCTCTCTAACCGTCGTTGCCGCCCGCCAAAAAAATGAGGACAATGTAGGACTGCTAATGCTGCCGGCTTCCACAGAGCTTTGTACGTTTTCTCGCTGTCTCTTTCTCTCTCTCTCTCTGTACTCGTGTGTGAGTGTGTTTGCCGTGTGTGTTTTTCCCTCGGATGAGGCTTGCAGTATCTATTAGCGAGATCTTCGACGACGCCCTTCTTTCTGTCTCGCCCTGGATGGCGGAAAAGAATGTTATTCGTGGCCTTATTGCTTGTTAGACTACCGTAAAGAGGAATTGACGTTACGTACACTTTGATATTGGTTCGTGGAGATCCTGCGGCGGCGGCTTGGCATCGCATGTTAAGGCGCGCGCGTGTGCGTGTGTGTGTTTTCCAGCTATCGCGGCTTGGAAAGCGACCAGAGCAAACATGCTAGCTAGTCTAATGCGACTGATCTTACTAGGTGTTTCTCGTGTAATGCTCTGTTTGGAGTAGGATATTTTCGGGCGGCGTTTTCGAAGCTGCGTGTTCTCGTGATTACTGGTTTTCGACGCCTAACGAGTGCGCTTCTTTTGTTGCCGTTGTAGTCGCTTGTGCCAAACCAGTTGTGCAGAAATTGGCAGGGTAGCTCAGTGCTGTTGTCGGGTATTTAGCAGTTGCTTTCCCTTTCTATAATCGTTTAAGATGTCTTGGCTAATGGTTCGTACTTGTTAGGAATGCAAAGACATTAAAATAGAAAAGGTGCTTTCGTCAGTGCTGAGTTTCTTCCAACTCCTGAATTAATTCGGCATCATTAATTTAGTTTAAGGGGGCTGCCATAAGAGGAAGGCTTGTGTGCTGCGGCCGCTGTAATTCTGACGTTCTTCATTATAAGCTTCTCGTAACCCGTTTTTTTTCTTTTTTTTTATCAGGGAGCAAGAGCATCAATATCGAAGGTCGTTTACTGCCTCGGTGAAGCTGGGCTAAAAGCGAGCATCCATCCTCTTTCGAGCTGAAAATTGCCTTTCGAGCGGTTTCCCGCACGTCTCAAACTTTGTTGGCGTGTAGTCCCTGGAACCATGTGTTTCAGTGTTCGCTTTTAGGATCGTCCGTCTTTCCTCTCTCTCTCTCTCTCTCTCTCTCTCTCTCTCTATGCTTTAATGTTGGTCGTACAGCGTTCTATCGCATCGTGCGATCTGAAGGTCTGGTTTTGACATGGTTCCGATGCACAAACACACAAATTACGCGGTTAACGGAAAACCCCACGCGTTTGTTAAATCGTGTTTGTCGCTTTTATGGCTTTTATTTTTCGGATTATACTTATACGTTTGCTTCATTAGATTTTTGCGTAGATGTTTTGTACGTGGTCTTTCTTTAGCCTCACACCTTAGTTGATGTAGGATAGCGTACCTATACTGTGCCTAACATCGGAGCATCATCGATTTTTTTTTCGCGGTGTTCTTCAGTAGTGTAAGTAAAATGTTAAAATCGGTGGTAGTATTGGCAGCGCTGTAATGAACAATGCTGGAAGTCGTACTTTAACTGCTAGTAGCGGTGATATATTAGTAGAAGAAGTTGCAAGCGAAGGTCGCTGACAGCGACGACAGTTTGAAAGGTGGAAGCCGATCGCGTGTTGACAATCCTGAGCCACTAAAAGGATAGAGTGAGTAACTGTATGCGTGTAGTCACCGACTCTCAGTGTGGATAAACATAGCGCCTAGTACGCTTGGGGCATACAGGATTGCGTGCTTTGATTTCCTGTTATTCGGGAGGTTTGTTCTGCACATATTAGTTTTCGTTGATGCAACCATTACATTTTATGTCCCCAAAGAATGATAATCTATGATAACCGTAGAACTCACCGCAATATTCTCTCTAGTGATTGACTGATCACCGTGGGGATATTTAGCGGATTTTTGAGTTCGTTTCTGGTAATGTCTTTGCGATTATTGCCGTCGCGTATGGTATTTCTTCCATCCTTCCACTTACGAAAGGAGAGAGAGAGAGAGAAAGAGAGAGAGAGTGAGTGAGAGATAAAAATGATCTTTGCAAGAGTGCACCCGCTTTAGTGGCATTGCAAGAACCTCCAAAACGCTGTTTCGAAACTCTCGTGACATTAAAGTTTGCCTGTCTTGCCGGGGCCATTATGCGTGTTCGCGGACAGGCACGGACTCGGAAAGTGGCAACTCGGTTGCGCGGTGGTGCGCTAAACACTAGTCATCCAGAGGGCGTTTCGCAAGGTCCCATCAGAGCTCTGCCTACGAGGCTCATAAATTTTGGCCGAGAGGATGGCTGTTTGAAAGCGGGCAATATGTAGTGCTTGCTGTGCCTTTTTCTTTCGAGGTTTTCTTTTTCGAAATATTCTTTTTTGCGTTCTCCGCCGCGGCTCTGCTGAGTTGCCTCTTTGTATGCTACTCGCTGCTTGTGACGTAATTAAAGCTTCGTTTTGACATTTAACACGCGCTTATTTTGGGGGCTTGGTGGATTTGTTTGACGATGCCCAACGTTTATCTATAATGAATAGAGATAAGTTACGTAAAGAGATAAGGAAATGAGAACGCGCGCGCACGTACACACGGCGACGAGAACTTATCGTCGGCACGTTTGGATCCGATAAGCAATCTAATGTCTAATGGGCGCGGCAAGGCACGTGGCACGATGTGCACATGTGTGCTCAGGCTGTGACATGCGTCACCGCAGGAATGGTTACATTTCTACTGCGCATATATTTCAGGCACATTACCGTCGAAGTTTTTTTTGTTAAAGCCGTTATGCAGCCACATTACATTCACAGTTAATGTCCTATTGGTATTTCACTATCATAGCCCTGGCGCGCTGTTCCACCATATCTGGCGCCCGCGCCAATGAAACACATTAATCAATGACTCAGTGTCCAGCCTAAACTTTCAAAGGCAGCACGCAAGCGTCGCAGCTGCAGGATGGATTTTTCGGAGCGGGCGCTCCTTCGCTCACACAGTTTTCTTTTTTGTAGCTCATTTGACAAGGACGCACGTTGGTAAAACTTAATTCCTTATTTCCGTAATAAGTATCTGTGCTTTGACGTCGTTGGCTCGTTCTTTGAAGTCGAGGGTTCGGTTCCTGGCAGCGGCGGCTGCTGCATTTCAGTGGACACGGAACAAAAAAAAAAAACGAAAGAAAAAACGTATGTGCTGCAGGTTCAGGCAACACAGGTGGTGAAAATTAATCCGCCGCTACCAGCGGTCGTCGAATTACACCTCCTCTGTGCAGCGGAGTCGCGAGCTCGAACGCGTGAGCCACTGAACCAGCGCGCGAGGCGCGTTCTTGGGGATGTTGTGCGGACTATATTTTTGTGCGCCTTGCCTGTGCACGAATTCGGTAGATCACGCCAGGCAATACAGGGCGCGGACTAATACGACGCTGTCTGCACGGGGACGAAGTTGTTGTTGAGAAATGAATGTCAGCAGTGAGAGCATTTTTTCGGGGCAGTGCAACGCGCACGGGAAAAAGACAAACATTAAAAATAATTTACGGGAAAAGAAGATGAGGTGGGAGGCGAATAGCAGGACAATATTTCTACGGTTTGTCCGTGGCTTTAACATTGCCACGGAGAATGCATCACCAACGAAGCAGACATGACCGCTTTGAGAACCTGCGGATATAGCAGTATATTAGGTTAAAGCCTTTAGAATAACGCAAATTTGCAATTTGGTTTCCTTGTTTCTCCATTTTCGGCATTCTAAGCTGTTCATAAAGCATGGAAATTAAGGAAAGTATGAGCGAGAGCGAGACAGTAACGTTCTATAACATAACGAAGGAACGCACTGTTCTAAGCCGCCGCCCTCCTGTGACCGACGGAAAGGAAGTAAAGTTTGCGTGATACATTTTTGTGTCGTAGACCTAACGCTCTCGTTTTTTGTACGCCTCTCGAGGCGCTATAAATCGCGCACAAAAAGGAAGGGCCCGTATGTGCTGACGCATCAGAGACACACGAAACAGCGTCACTCGCATTGCAGCCAAAGCCCGTGCAGTTGCTGCACAGGCCGGGGGAGCAGGCGCCATGCGCGAACCTGGCGGGGCCGCCGGAATGAGTGATGGAGGGTCTGACGGTTGTTAAGCGAAATTTAAGCGCTTCGGCGGCTTTCGGGGTTCGTTTGGGGAGAACGAGAAAGAATGAGAAAAAAATATATATATATTGTAGCCCGTAATTACTGCTTGAGCACCCTGTAAGCGCTTATCCATCATGGTTTGCAAGTGTTGGGGCAATTCGACCGCTCACTTCCCTCGCTCGCGGCCGCCCTCAACGCCGCCGTGTATTGCACGCTGCAGACGAGCAGCTTCGTTGGACCTTGGCGTTTGATCGCTTTCCCATTAGGAGTTAAGCCCTGGCTTCTTCCTTCAGCGAGGGCGTGCTTTGTGTACGTAGGGTTGGTCTGTAGCGTTTGAAACTCGGGGACTTGCTACCGGCGTGCTTTTAAAGAAGCAGCGAGAAGTATTGAAAAAGGACAAGAACGATATTGAATGCAATGAAGTCCTCGTGGCGTATTGGTGGTTTTGTTGAACGGCTGGAATTCGGATAATACTCCCTTTCCGAATGTCTTGCTGCGCTAATACGGAGTTTTAGAAATACTGGACTTTATAATTGGAAGATATAGGGTGCTATCGGCTAGGTCTGCAGTAACATGTAGGGTACACAAAGAGACGCAAAAGTAGAAAGAATGCAAAAGCACGCAAGTGGTGATTGGGGTTCGTAATACCGCTTGGGGATGCTCTATCTAAAGCTCCCTAATATTTTCTGACGCGTCGGACGTTTCTTGTGTTCCTGTAATTTTTTTCTTATTATTAACTGCCGCCCGCCGTAGTTGATTAGTGATTTTGGCGTAAAGCTACTAAACACGAGGTCGCGGTATCAAATCCAGGCCGCGGCAGCCTCATAATAATGGGGGTAGAATGCAAGAACGGCCGCTTACCGTGCATTAGGTACACGTTAAAGGACCCTAGGTGGTCAAAATTAATCTGAAGTCCCCCACTAGAGCCTGCCTCATAAATCAAATGGAGGTTCCGGCGCGTAAAACGTCAGAAAAATATTTTAATTTTAATATAATATGAATTGCCGCCGTAATGTTGACATTTCTAATGTTGATTATCGCTAAAATGTGCTTGCAAAGCATGAATGTGGCGTTATGTTTTCTATGTTACAGCATCCGGCTTCGATTATCTTGCCCTCACAGACGAATCCAAACAATAAAAAGAAAAAAGATTCACCGATGGTTACGATGCTTCTCAATGCGAAATTTGAACACAGCTATATGCGCGTATTCATTTCACGATATATTGGCTGGCTAGCACAACCTGTCTCGTGCGGGACGTCCCAAACGGAGCGAAGTGTGACGCGACTGCCTCGCTAATGTGGAGATCACGACAGGCAGCGCATGGCCGGCGCGTGAGCGCGATTCACAGCAGCCGCCGCAGACAGACCTCCGCTCATGCAGCGCGTTGTTTCCATATATGGTATCGTGCGACGCGCTCGCCCCATGCCATCGGTAAATAGACGACATATAGCGCGCTCCTCTGGCCCCATATCGTAGCGGTTGTCGCAAGTTTTGCGCGGCAGTACGCTTTTCTTCTTACGCTTTCGTCATGCCCTCTTCCGCTTTCCGCCTCGTATTTCCGCTACACCCTCCTCTCCACTTTCCTTCTCGCGCTTCCCTCGCCGATATTTTTCCATCCCCCGCTGCGCTCCGCGTTCGCTCTCATCTTTCGCTGTGCCCGTTCGCTCAGTTACGCCGTAGGACAACGCCGACGCTGGCCGCAGGAACGGGCGGCTAAGAGCTGCATTCTAAAACAAAGAAACCTGTATACGTCTTTGGTATTGTGGTCATCGCGAGAGCCTGATTGCAGACGCATCCTTTGCTTGTTACGGCGCTTGCCCGGGTCCGGCGGCTTTTAGTTTGCGCTCGTGGCATCATATTGTCGCGAGCTCTCGTAACGGAATGCATGCGAAAAGACAAATGTCAGTTTACAAAGACGAACGACTTTCGAGACGCATGGTTGGACGAGAAAAAAAGACGACGTTCCACGGGTTGCCTGTGTGCTGGACCCATCTGATCTCAACTGTCCCCAGTCGTTTGTGTCGTGCCTTGAAATGAGCCACATCGCATGTAACAACATCGCACTATGTGGAATAAAATAATTTGAACTGGGTTAAGTGTGCAGCTTCAGCGCAGACTGAAAAGCAGTGCGAAAACGCAGCAATCGATGTCGTCTTCAATTTGTTGGTCGGTCAGTGAAGGCTTCTTTTAGCCAAATTTTCGTTCCGTGTTTGTAAGTTGGTGTTCAGCGGGTGGTACTCTCATGAGGCAAATTTTTCGTTACCGGGGTCTTAACGACGTCGAGAACTTCTACACTTGTGAGGCACTTGAGGTGGTTTTTTTATAACGGATGCTTTCGCAAGGCTTTTCTTAATGCAGCTGAGTTGCATCACGAAAAGAGCGAGAAAAGAAAAATGCCACCGCAGTTGTGACCTCTCAGGAGGCGAGTTAAGTTGGAAAGAGCATTGTCGAATGCGTAGTGCTTTTCTTTTGTGTTCTCCTACTGAGCTCACGTAATTTCCCGCGAATTCAACGTAAGGTTCCCCATTTTGATTGCATTTATCGTGTCCATAGGATGATTCTTACTCGCTAGGGGGGGGGGGGGGGGGGGGGGGCTAGACAGAGAGGCAGGGTGTTCTACAAGTTCTTTTTTTTCCTTTTAAGAGTTACATTATAAGGAAATTAGAGCGTGAATGACAATAAATGAACAGGAAGATGTGGGAATAAAGTAGAAATTGATTTGGAGTCGGGCGCTTCTGCTCTCTGCACTTCTCGTTTCCGCGGCTCGAGATATGCAATCGGTGCTTTCCAATTTTAGCCTATCGGTGCGCAATGCCGGAATGCCATGCAAGACCGCGATGAGTAAAAGGCCTTTTGAACCTGGGCAGTGAGGTCTGACACCCCTATCCCGCATACTGTTGAAGTTCTTATGGAACCTTATATAAGTGCCTCCAACGCACCTCGTTGTCTTCAATAGCACACTGTTACCCAATGAAAGACTGGCTCGGTTTATTCATTAAGGATTTCTCTTGCCTTTCGCGCTTCTTGCGCCTTCGGAGGGTCTGCCGGCATTCTTTTTCTCCGTGTTCGTGAATCCAAATGCCCCATAGCGCGAGAGTCCATGTCCGCTGCTCAATAGTCGTCGTTTTTGTAGATCTGAAGGTCCGTGGCAGGTATGCTTACAATGTGAGAGTGGCCAGAAATTGGGTGATTACGAGAAGCGGACAACGACAAGATTTCACAAAATGCAAGTTATTTGCCACATAGGCACCTAAAATTTTAAGGCATGGTGAAAATAAAGACACAACAAACAATAAAAAATCGAAATAAACAAAGAAGGAAAAAGAAAGAAAAACCAGGAAACATTTAGCACGGCTGAGTTATCAGTTTGAGTAAGATATTCCCACACTTCTGAGCAAATATATCTGACTGAACCCGAAAATACTTTCTTTAAAAGAAATTATATTCACTTTGCGATGCCTGGAACCGAGTTATCATTTTTTTTATATTTTCGAGTGCTTTATAGTCGTCCCTGAGATTTTTTCTCTTCCTTTTTTCGCTCTCGCGTCGTGTGAGCCACTCTCACTACAGTCGCATACTCGAATACGAGGCCGAAGAGGGTGATGTGCACTCTTAGTATTTATTTCCTTCCCCAGACCCTCTTCTTCTGATGGCGGCTCGTCTGTATTCCCATCGCCTCGTAGTGGGGCTTCGTACGCGGAGGTTATGAATGCCGCGAGCCCGTGTTCCTCGAGCTCTCTTAGGATCACAAGAGGGGCGTGACACGTGTGGTATGCTTGGGGGGGGGGGGGGGGGGGGGCATCCTTCGCCGCCAAAGAGAAAAGAGGCGCGGCGTGGCCGATGGAATAAAAGGCACCGACGTCGCCAGCATCATCGCCGCCTCTAGGCCTGCTCTGCTACCGCGCCGGATCTCTTCCCTCTTCTATTCCCTTAATTCCCCTCCCCCGCGCCGCGGCTCCCCCATCGCCCACTTCTCCCGCTCTCCCCAAATACTGCCCGCCCTTGCAGACCGAAGGTCTGGTCGGCGACCATAAAGGGCGCCCGGCAACAGGGGGGAGGCAATGCGTCTGTCTGCGGCTCAGTCTCTTCCTCTAGTCTCGGTCCTTCGTTTGCCTTGCAGGCCAGGCGAGAGGGAGGAGAGGTGTTACGGTGGGGGAGTCGTTGCTGGGCCGCCTGGCTAACGTGGGGGTGAGCGTTGGGGATGTCGGAGTCTTGCGCGCCCTGCTTTATCATGGATGTAATGGGTGCCGGATAATCTCTACTTTTTTCCCTTTGTGACGAAAGGTTCGCGCCTTGCCGCTGGTATCACTCCCTTCCTTCCCCCTTCTTCCTGTTACCGGCTTATGTTATGGTGCTGGTTTCCCTCCCAAATATGGTATATGCATCGCGGCGGCCGCGCTCCGTCTTTTCCCTTTGCCATTTGCGCCAAGAAGAAAGCCTCCTGGCTCACAGGAAATGGCGCTCGCATTGCTCTTTTCTTTTTTTTGTCTTTCGCTTGCCTAAGAGCATACAGCAAAGCGCAACCGCGCCAGGGGTTGGCCTCTTCGCCGCTCGCTTTGATCTGAGGAAAAGTGATGTAGGTGTTGGGTGCATTGCATTGCGAAACCGGCGGCTGTGATTCGTAATTCGGCAGCGGCTAGTCAGGATAACTTTATATCCTTTATAGGTTCATAGTGAGAAGCTGAATGAAGAAAAATAAAGAAAAGCTTTGGAGTTTCCGTCTCTCTCTCTCTCACTTGTTTTATCTGTGTGATGTTTTTAATTTGGCGGTTTTAGGTACATGCTTGTGGCAAAAATCCCATGGTTCGTCGTCGCAAACGCGAAACGTGTATCTGTCGCGCGACTATACCTGTTGCCCTTCTCGGAGCCTCTCTGATGGTGTTTCTAGCAAGTTGCAACGCTCGGAACAGTCATCTCACCCACTCGTCACCCGACTCGCCGTGTGGCTTATACGCGTATCGCTTTCCCGATCTCGAAGCTGTCCTATACGGCGCACGCCTGGTCGTTTCGACGACCGCAGTCGCCCTGTTCGCAACAGGTTCCGCCAGGGCCCGGGCAGAAGAGGGAAAGGGACCCGCACCTTCCGCGCGTGCGTGTCTGTGCCTGCCTCCGGCTGCTCCAGCGTGCGTTTTGATTATTCGTTTGCCCCGCGTTGATGTCGGCGCTGCCGTGAGTAGGGCGCAAACAAATGTCTCACATAGCGCGGAACCAGCGCCCTTTTCTTGTCCGGGGCTCCAGGAGCGCCGAGGCTGTAGCGACGAGGCGAACACGGTGTGTGTGTGATAGCGGAACCGCGGAGATCGCGCGCTCATAGGCTGAATGCAGGACACGGAGGATCCATCTCACGGTAATGGAAAAAAAAAAAAGTGCCTGTTCTAGGCTCGGAGAAAAGGAGTGCGAATGGTCCCTGCTTGCTCGAGAGAGGGAGAGCGAGATAGGTCGCGCAGGTGCGCGCTGGAATGGATTGGGGATGGAGTGCTGGAAACGAGAGAGGAGGAGGAGGGGGCTGTGATGGCCGCTGAGGGCGAGGGCTGGATAGATAGCCGCGGAAACGACGCTCGGCCACCTAACGGCTGTGTCGGCAACAAACTGCCGAGGGAGGGGCGAACATGCAGCCCCGAGAAAAGGGACTGAAGGGAAAGAAAAAAAGGAGGAAGAGGACCGGTCTGTCTGGTAGTATCTTCGGCCCATCCTTCTTCCTGTTTTCTCCTGGGCGTCCGCCATGCCACTCTGCTGCCGCGGCAGAGATGCATTATGGGGTGCGCGGGGTGGACGCCGGCGAACTGCCGCTTGCGTTTCCTCGCTTTCGTTATTTCTCTTCTACTCCGCGTCATTGTCGGTTTCTGCATTTTATTTGGCTGCTGTCTCTTCTCTTTTATGCCGTTTTTATTTACCCGTTGGCCTTCTGTACACACACTACGCGCTTCGCCCTCCCCGCTTTTCCCTCTCTCTCTCTCTCTCTCTCTCCTCCCTGCCTTCTATCTACGGCGTGGGTTGTCCAGGCGAGACGAATGCCCGCGTCCTCGATGAATTGGACGCGGTCGTTTTCTCGCCCGTGCCTATCTTCTTTATCGCTTCCTTGGCTTGTCTTTTCCTAGCGCCCACCTTGGAATCGCTTTGCTTTTCCCTTTTTCCCATTTTGGTTTTTTTCTTTCCTGCTCCTGAGGCGCCTTCCCTTTATTCCCTGCGGCTCGGGAGGGTTTCAGTTCGCTCGTCCGCGCGATCGTTTATTGCGCGCTGTATAGCCTACAGCGCCGCCGGCCGCGTCTCCTTTAATGTCGTCCCTCTTGCGCTGCTCCTGCTGCTTGTCGTGAGCGGCCATTCCCGTTTCGCTTTCGTGACCGGTACTGAGGGACGCCGTTGCGCGTTTGCTCATTTGCTCGCCTACGTACAGTGCGAGTTTCCTTCATGACCCGCGGGATAGCTGTTCAGCGATTGGAGACGGTCGTGTGTGTGTGTGTGTGTGTGTGTGTGTGTGTGTGTGTGTGTGTGTGTGTGTGTGTGTAAGAGAGAGAGAGACTAGTGAGCCAAACTAAAATGTCCTGGCATAAAACTGTGCCTGTAAGGACTTGCTCCGGTCTGTTCCTTACCTACGTGGTAGCACTGCCATAATCTGGAATACGCGGCCCAGGTGGCAGATGCACAGCATGCCGGCGCCGATATAATAAAGAAAAAACTAATCAGTTAAATCTTAGGAATCAGAACGGTGCTTATTTCACCATTTCCTTTTCTTTCTCCTTGCTTTCTTTTTCTTTCTTTTTTTTTGTAGGCGCCCCGTGCAGTTTCTGAGCCCCTTGAGCTACATGCTCCCGTTTTGCAATTCGCATTGAGCGTCATACTACCTGGTTTTGGTCATCAATCATCAAAAGTGTCAGTTGTTGATTGTTGTTGATTTCGCGTCGCACTAGCTAGTGTATACTTGCTGATCTGCTGCTGTGTTGTTAGGCGACCTAATTCCGAAACCATCAGTCGCACTCACGTATGATTAGATATATGACACGCCAGAGACTTCAGACAGTATGACACAAGCTTTTGCAAGCACTTAGTAAAACTGTCTTTTCACCGGCTTGTAGTAATTCGTTATGCCGATTGTATTCGATGGTTGTACTGGTTGTACTCGGAACAAACACGGCGCATACTTAACTTGTGTTTGCACTTATTTAACAATCACTCGTACTCAGTGACTCACTCGTGGTCACTATAACGCCCACACCCTTTTATACCGTTGCTCGTCTCGTGCCCTTTTCTCTCGAATTCGTGCCTCTCATTTCCGGCTTTCCTCCTCAGAAACTGCAATTCTAATGGACCAGGGACGGACTCGAAGTCTTGCTTGCCGGACGTATCGTTTCGACCGCATAGCCCGGGCTGGGTTGAATTGCGGCCAGCGGAACGGGGGTGTCAGCATCGGACACCCGCTATCCGTTCTCGTCGTCTCCTTAAGAAAGGCTGCCTCGTCGTTTTCTGCGGTGGGGGGTGTGGCGGTGCGCGCGACGTTGACCGAGTGGAGGCGTCCGCAGAGTGGCGTCGGCCGAGTCGCCTACCATGAGAGAGAGAGAGAGAGAGCCCGCACTTTCCTGCTACCGTATTTTCTCGCGCAGGACCCGCGTTTTCATTTTCGTAATCTTGGCACGGTGCGAGCGGTGTGCGCGAGCCGGCCGTATGGCTACCCGCTCAAACCGGGAACGACGTCGCCTACGACGTCGTAGAATAATCCAGACGCTGGCTACGCGCATTTCTTTGACGTTAGAGTGCCGCTGGTTGTGCTCGGCTTAACTGCTCGTCGCCCGCGCTCCGTAGGTCACTGTCGCGTCGTCACTGGAGCCCCCACCAGCGTGTACCGAAGGTTACCGTCCTCTGTGCCTCTTCTCCCGCAGCAAGATATCGCAGCGAAAAATTGAACGATGACATGGAGTGAAACTGAATGCCGTGTGTTAAAAGATTCGATGCTCGGCGCATTTTTGTTTTCATGCTCTCGCCTACTTCGAAACTGGCCGGTGCGGGTCTTACGCGGATAAACGCGGTGGTGCCCCGCTCTCCGTTGTGTGCCAACGAGCCGACCGCACGCCGTGTGTAGTGTGGGCGGCTGGCTCGCGTGGTTTGGCGGTGGGCGTGCTGGCGTCCGCGCGCTGGCTTCTTTTGTGCCCCCGTAGCTGGGTCCTGGCGTCGCTCGCCGCTTGTTTGGACGGAACCCCCGGGTCCGCACGCTTGCTGCGCGCGCCTGTTGTATGCGGGCCCGCGCTTCGTGCCTGCATTCGTCGACTCGCGTCCGCCTGCCGCCACGGAGGCAGTGGTGGACGGGTAAACACAGGAGGCCCCTGTTTTGGAAGCCCTTTGGAAAGTTATGAATAGCGGGCGGGAATGCGGGGGGGGGGGGGGGAGGGAGAGGGAGCAGGAGGAGGTAGGTATACGGGCACGAATAACAGCGCAGCGCGCCGTTGATGCGCAAAAAGTTTGTGCGCCTACCGGCCTCCCTTCCCATTGTCCATGAAGTTGCGTGCAAAAAAATTGCGGGCCGCCTGTTATGGCTGGATGCTCTCTCCGACGAAGTTCGAGCTGCCCGATTGCAGAAACGTTGATCACCCGAGCACTTTTTTTTAATTTTTTTTCGGAGGCCCATCATGGACTAGTACTTACACACTTTTTACAGTATGTTGGAAAGCCTCGCGTGTTTTGTTACCTCTGGGCCATTATCGGTTTCATTATCAGTCCCCGCTTTTTTGTTTGTGTGTGTGCTCTTGAGGTGCTGTCATTCCTTGCACCGTAATTGCGTACGATAACCATGAACCAACTATCCCTTCAAAATGTTGTTCTTGAAACCTTAATTGCTCTCTGGTGAAGGCATGCACCGCGGCCACCATCGTTCGCTTTTTCGAACTATCCTTTTAACAAAGCTTAATGAAGATCCATTTTGGAGCAAACAACCAAGCGAACCAACACACTGTCCCTTCATTGACGCCTGCTTTCGTTCGGTTGCACTGGCTTCCACCAGCGTCCTTGTCTTTGTCCCCTTCCCCGTTCTTTCATTCCCTGCCGTGCCCGCGGCGCCCGAACAAAGAGACTTGGCAGTAAGGCTTTCCGAAACTAATTGCTCACGCTCGTCGAGCGCCGACTCGGAGGCGAGACTGTCGTCCCCGGCCGTCTCCTGCGCAAAGGAGCGAGAGCCGGGGAATACGTTATCCCACGGAGCACAAACCGCCGTGTGCCCGGCTCTCTCTTTTTTAGTCGCGCGAGCCGCGTCTTCGCCGCCGCGCGAAATGTGCCTTTCCGGCCAACGGCACTCCTGCCGGCGCTTTAATTTGGGCGCCCCCCCCTCCCTCCTCTCTCCTTCTCGGCCAATAGAAGAGGAGCCTTTGTTTGCTCCTGGACATCCCGTGCTCCCTCGTGCGTGTAAGAAAAGGGATCCTGCGGCCGGCCGAGGGCGCCATTGACGGCTGCTTGTCTTCCATTCTCGTACCGCCTTTATTCTCTCTCTCTCTCCCTCTCTCTCTATCCTAGTCGGACGCGCCGTGTAGGCTCTCACCAGTTCCGTGCGGTGCGGCGAACGCTAGGGATCGTGTCGGCCTATCAGTAACGTCAGGCGCTTGCGTGAAGTCCTCGTTGCTGTTGTTCTCGTGTTCAAAAGGAGCGAAACGAGAATGAGATGCCTATGATAACGTTGATTTCTATTTTCATCCTCTGCGAAACGCGGCGGATTGTTACATCTGTTCCAGTCCAATATTTCGCCCATGTCTCTTAGATTTCTTCTTTTTTTTCTTTTTTTGTCTTCGTGAACACGGTCTAACTCTGAGTTTTAGTTACCTGTGCTTCTAAACGACCACGGCTCTATCCATTTGTTCCTTGCATTTTTTTTCTTTCTTTCTTTTTTTCGCGAATACTCTCAGCATCTCTGCTTATCTCAACAACCCACCCCATAAAGCTTTCCATTCGTCGCGGTTTTCGTAACCGTGGCACCTGGTGGTGGACACCTGAACTCTCCCGCTGTTAAGAAAATCTGAAAGCAGAGGAAAGGACAGCACTGTAGGATGGACGAAAATGTTACATATACGCAATGGTTACATAAGTTCCAGTGAAAGGATCTAATCTCTCCGGGAAGCTTTCATTCAGTCAGCGTCCCCGCGGAGTGCGATGAAAGGTGGGCGGCGGCAGGAGCCTTTCCTCGGGACCTCTCTTGTTGTAGGCTGACGCGACCCATGTAGGTTAGGCTGCACTGCACGGTGTCTTGAGATGGCGAATAGGTTCTGTCCTTTGAAGGCACAGAGGTGGGGGCATCTCATTGTGGACTCGCAGAGCGGTTCTTTGTTGGGACTGCGCTGTCGTGGTAGGGGCGGCAAAGCCCGTCCTTTTGTCTTCTCCCCCCCCCCCCCCCCCCCCCTCATTCCTTATAGCGTGATCTTTTCTGTCTTGCGGGTCCCTCTCACAGTCTCGGTAAAGCGGGCTCCAGTTGGGTGGGTTGCGAAGGGCTCTAGAGTTGACGCTAATAAATGTTGGTTATGCGGTCACAACTGCTTTTTGACGAGCAGCTTTCTTTGACGACGTCGTGTTTTTCGTCTTCCGCTGTTGCCTCCTTCCTTCGCGTGCTTTGGCGGAGCTCGCGAGGGACTGTTTTCGTAAATAGTTCGCCCTCCTGCAACGCCTTGTGCCGTATTATTCACCTTGCAAGTGACTTGCAGTTACCGTCTTTTTGTTAGTGCTGAGAGAAAGTGTGTGTGTGTGTGTTTGCGCGTGCGTCTGTGTGGTCAAGAAAGCTGCCTGGTGAAAATGGAGTTGCGTGTTTGTTACCGCTTTATTGTCGTTCTAGTTGTGATCACTGCTCTCTCTCTCTCTCCCACTCTCTCTCTCATCAAAACGCAATGTGCGTTGGGACCGATCGGCCGTTCCCTGTCTTGTTAGTTCTCCTGTCTTGTTATTCCTTTGTAAGCAGCTCGCGTGAGCGGGTCTGAAGCTCCAGCGTTGAACGGTTTTTTGGGGTAGGGCTGGTTTGGCGCAGTCTTGGTTGGCGGGTCGAATGCACGCGCGTGGACCGACCGCAGTCGGGAGCTGAGCGTATTGCATTGGGACGAGTTTTAGCGCTGGAAGGTCCGACTCGAAGGCATTGAATCATTAACGGCGACCCGGGTTTGTGGTGACCTAAATCTAATTTATGCATTACGCAGGCGCTCGAGTGTACGCACGCCACGATTGACACGCGGAGATTACAGCAGCGATGCGAGACAGTTGTGTATATATATATATATATATATATATATATATATATCTTGGTGTAATGACGCGCGTTCACGTTCCGTAACAACGGGTATCGTTTTTTTTCTTCTGTTGCGAGATTGCGAGTGCACGCTTTCCATAGAATTAAGTGCGTGCGGAAAATCAGCTCGC
The DNA here is from genome assembly GCF_023375885.2 of Dermacentor andersoni. Classification (NCBI taxonomy): domain Eukaryota; kingdom Metazoa; phylum Arthropoda; class Arachnida; order Ixodida; family Ixodidae; genus Dermacentor; species Dermacentor andersoni. The sequence goes on from NC_092823.1 coordinate 55,539,182, forward strand.
AGAATAGCTATACCCTCGGCTGTTTCCATTGGCTAAGTTACATAACCTTCTTTTTTTTACCGCGCTCTGCAGACTCCACGGGAAGATAGTCACTGCGGTAGAATTATGTTCTCCGTATTTTCCACTAAGTCCTCGCTAGTGCACAGTATAGTTAAATCACGGCTCGTTGCGTACGCAGTCATGTCACACTTCTCTTCATTTTTTTTTTCGTTCGTTAAAAAAGATTTGAATCGGTGCCTTATAGCGTACGCCAAATCTGGTTATTGGCTGCTGAAGTGATGCAAGTAATGCTAAACTATTTCTTCGGCATTTTTGACAGAATGTGGTGGCAGATCGAGCGCCTCGTCACACGTGGGAATCGTGTGCAAGAACGCCTCGCAGACTGAGAATTGTAAGGTGGTCGCATTGCGTAAGCAGACGGTTCGATTCAAGCGGAGGTTCAATGCGTGAGGTCGAGGGCTCGATCCCCGTTGGCAGCATTCCGTTAGCGAGCGGGGCGGCACGCAAAAAAAGAAAAAAGAACATTCCCGTACCGTGCATTGAGGGCACGTTAGGCGGCCTAAATTAATCACTACGGCGTACGTGGCAGTAATCAGTCCGTGGTTTTCACGCGCAAGACGTGAAAATTGAGAAATAAAAGGTCGTGTCTTTTTTTTTTTTTCTTGCGAACGCCTCAAGAACTTGCGAAAAACAGGTTGCATACGCAAGTGCGCGTAGTGTGGAATGAAGTGGATATGCGTTTATCGACGATAGTTCGCCGTCATTTATTTAGCTAATTAAGCGCGCCCCACCGACGCTAGAGCGCCGACGTTGGCGCGCTGATGCTTTGATTGCCTCCTACCGCATGGCGCCACCGTCTTAAGCGTTAGCGCTGTGGAAACGGTTCAACCTTAACGTCCCTATCGGGACCCATCAGTACAGCGGGCCGTAGACGCTTAGCTCGTTGTCACGCAAACGGTCGGCGTTGGGGGAACCGAGTGTTTGCGTGCGTGTCTACGTGCGATTCTCGCTTAAGTGCCTCGTGTGGCGAGCTCAGTTTATTCCCGACGCTCATTTCGCATTCTGTGGTTTTCTTCGCTGCTCGGTGTTTGCTTTTCTTGGCCCATAGTTCCTGATTCAGTTCCCCAGAGGCGAGGAGGAGAGAGACAAACTGTAGAGAGACAAACTGTATTGTCCGAGAGTCTTTTGTGTGGAATATTATACTCTCAGGAGTGCTTGTGTGTGTGTCAGAGAGAAACGTAAATTGGATGACATTTCCCTCGTTTTTATTCGTTAGGTCAGTTCCAGTAGATAAGCGCAAGTACACTGTAATATAATTTACACCCTTAAAAGTGAAAAAGGGTGTAAATGTGTAACTCACACCCTTAGGGTGTCAGTTATATAAAGCACACCCTAAGGGTGCGAGTTATAGACACATTTACACCTTTTCTCACTCTTAAGGGTGTAAATTGTAAAGGGTGTAAAATGTACACCAGAGAGTGGATGGGAAAGCGGCGCCGGTGGTAGCTCGTTTGGTAAGAACATCGGACGCGTAATGCGACGGCGTGGATTCGTATCCCACCCCCCTGGCAAGTTGTATTTTCATCCAGTTTCATTTGCATTCATTTATAACATCTTCAATTCAGTACTGTAGGTAATTTCTATGCGGTCCGTGGTGTCATTTGTTGACCTAGCTCTTATGGTACGATTATATATAGATTTAAGTATTGCACTGAGGGAGGAAGAGAAAAGTGCCCAGGGCTCAATGGTGCTGTGGGTTTCTCGCTGTTATGCATTTTCTTTTTTTACGTTTTTGCCATTTTCGTGAGAGTCATTTCATCAAAGATGAGCAAGAAGACGCTCCCACGACCACCTGAACAAGGTCAGTCGTCTGCTTCATCGCTCATTTTTGGACGACGTACGTTTGGAAGCTCGGACCAGCTCGATTCCTGGGAGAGCTCAACGCCGGAAGTCACGGACTCTGACAGCGAGTACACCGTAGCCATGGGCAGCCGTATGAAGATGCGCCGTATGTCGACTGAGACGACTTCATCGAATCGGAGTGAGCAGGAATCCTTCGTGGTTTCTTACGTGCTGCTCTCTACGTTACACAGCATGAACTCCCTCAGCAGGCAGTTTCTAACGGAACATTTTGAAAGTGGCCCCTGGGCATATCAACGAGATCATGATGAACGCTCGCGAGAACATCCTGACGATAGATGTGAAAAATTCCTCAGCGCAATCCCCGTCCGCTCCTTTATTACTTACGGGAAGGAGACGACTGGTGTGATTTCCCACGTGGAGCTTCAAATCAAGTATGCGGACCTCAAGAGTCTTTTGAGGTCATCGGTGCGCGTTCTTGATATTGAGTGCTTGGGGAACTCCTGATGTATCAAGTTAATATTTGCTTCTTCGGCATTACCAGCGTCTGTGAAAGCAGGCTACGTGATATACGCCGTGTAACGACCATTCGTTCCGAGGCCTCTTCGGTGCCGGAAATGTGTAAAGGCAGGACACGTGTGCGCTGTTGGTCAAGTGAAGTGACCTGCTCGCGTGGCGGCGGAAATCGCAATGCCGCCGACTGTGATGCGTCTTCATTTAAATGTCCCACCTGTACTGGCTCTCACTAAGCGACTTCGAAGGAATGACCGAAGGCGAAACAAGAAACTCGCGTTCTTCGGAAAATGGCAAGAGACCAATCTTCGCGTAAAGGGGCTGCTTCAATCTGTTCGCCAAAGTGACCAGCGCTCGCGAAAGAAGCGCCACAAAGCCATTTCAGAAGTACTACTCAGCGGGGCGCAGGCGCCAAGACCACCTCTGCCTGTGCGTTCATCGAACATTCGCCTCCACGGGCTGATAGAGACACGGAATGGACTGTGCTGCCCTCTAGACCCACGTTCATGACAGGAGGCCTATAGCGGTCCTCTGCGCCACGAAGCCAAGAATGACAGGGCCATTGAAACCGGTGACACTACGGCCAAGCATGGAGATGGACACAGCGAGAAAGAAAGCGTTCGGGAAATGCTGAAGCATATGGTAGAGTCAGTGCACGCGATTCTCGGTGGTCTTCGGAATCCGGCTGCTAAAGGTGCCCTGCAGGCGGTCGACGCATTGGAGTCGCTTGTCGCAGCTCTTTACATGCTGTAAAGCTTTTGCTTGGCTGCTGTGCTGCTCACGCAGGGGAGGCCCCACTCACTGCAGCTTCGTCTTAGCGCTTTTATTTCCAGGTTCACTTGGCTGTCAGGCTAAGTCGGGCTTTTTGGTCTCGCAAATTGAGCGAGTTTCCCTAAGGAGTACCAGCATTATCCATTACCGCATCCCCGCATCGTCCTCTTGACAAACTCGGCGACACCTTCTTTGAAAAAGCTCGCTCGATAGGGTAGTCCGCTGAGCGCCGCAATTCGGTGTAGTTATGTGGTTATTCGGTGTAGCATACTTATTCTGGGTAGTATAGATGCGTGTAGTTATGAAGGGGCTGTCGATTTGTTCTCAAAACGCCGCTTCTCGCGTATGTATAATACGGTATACATTATATTATCGCGATACGGCGGTCTCGCTATTCGTCCGGCATTGTTTACCCACGTGCTTCGGGGAAACTGCGTGCTTTCCACCCTGGTATGCTGATTTGGCCACGGTTAGATTCATACAAATCGACTCCCACCCTCTTTTTCCCGCTTCCTCCAGGCCGAAATGCGTGTACCCACTTCCGCGCCGCCTCCCTCTTCTCATTGTTCGTGTTTCGAGATCGTCGAAGCGTGTTCGTCCGCCCGCCCAGTGTGTGTGCTCGCATTAATGAAGCCCGCGTGCGCCCGCTTTTGAAGCTTCGTTGAAGCCCGCGACGCGTTGCGGTTTTGAACGGCCGAGATCATCTTACCCCGCACCCTCTCCGCCACCCCCTTTCCCACTTCGTGCAGCCACTTCTGGACTCGATCGGCCGACGTGTCATGCAAAACAGACGACGACGGATGCGCGTGTTGGGCGGGGGGGCCGCTGCAATGGTGGTTGGGAGGCACGCGGTTTGTCGAGCGAGGGGGATAAGGCGGGGGGGGGGGGGGGCGCTATGCGTCGAGTTTTGAGTGAAACCAGCTGGAGCGTGTCTCCGAGGTTTTAGTCCCGCCTGGTTGGATCCCGGTCCTTCGAATCTGGCCTGGAAAACGTGAAGCGGGGTGGGTTGGGGCGGGGGATCCTATTTAGTGGGCCGCTCGGCGTATACCTCTTCTGCGTGTGCTCTAGGCCGTATAGTATGTGTGCTTAGCGCTCGGGGAGGACGTGCAGCGTTCCCCTTCCGGTCGCTGCTGCCTCGGCGTTTTATTGAAAGGAGGACCCCTATTGGGGGCGCTGTGCTTCTCTGTGCTGCGTTCTTATTCCGTGCATTCTGGTCGAAGCCGACCGAACGCTGACGCAACCTCCGCGTCTACCGTTGCTGCGCAGTGCCGTGAAAGTGGTTCTTGTGCGGGCGGGGCTTGTAGGCCGAAGCGCTTGTGTTTGAGATTAGTTTAGCCGCGCACATATTAAACGCAGGCATTCTTTCCTTTCCTTTTTTCGTTTTTTTTTTCAAGCAATATGTCCATTGCCCTCTTATGTTTGCTGCGAAAACGCTCGTGTAGAAAGGCTCTAATTTTTTGCTCTGTTCATTAGTTCGTTCGGCATAGGCGGTGTGAAATTACACTTTTACTTTGCACTAAAGAGCTAAAAGGTCTCTTACGTTTGCTGCCGACCCTTGTAATTAAAGAGAAAGATAGCTCTTTGGGTAAGCGCAGTGCTATGGTTCATTGTCCTCTTTTTCATTTATGGAGCCGTGATCACACTGTCTAGGCAGTGCAGCGAATTAGTGTCGGTCTGCGTCGTTCTCAGTGGCAGCCGGCGTTAAGCGCACTGCCGAATGGCGACGTGGAGAGTGTCCCCTGTCCTGGCTTATACCGAACCCCCCCCCCTTTTTTTTTTTCTCTCTCTCTCTCTCTCTACTGTCCCTTCCCCCTTTCAGGGTGTGACGTAAGGATTTAGCGGTTTTGGGGACTGTCAAGTGCGTTGGTGTTTGTTCAGTCGCGCCTCGTCGCGTTTCAAGCTCGTGCCGGGATGGTTCTCGTAATTGATTTTGCACGCGGCCCGCCTCGTTCTCGTCCACGTGCGGGTCGCGCTTCAACGTCGAGCGACGCGGGTTTAAGTCGGGGCTGGCCGGTGCGATTTCCATGCAATTACGCGCCTCCTGTGGTGCGCTTCCTTCCTTCAGTCAACCCGAGTTTGGCGCCCGGTAGCAGCACCGTTCCAGTGGTTTTATCCCGGCGAACGGTCTGTATTCGAGTAACGCGCGAGCAAATGTATTACGTGCGAGAGTACTGAAAGTCACCAAGCAGATGTTGAACGTTTATCGTAGCGAATTTTCGCTATGGTTATCGCTTTTTTTTTTTTTCTCTAAGTGAAAGTTCTGTTTAGCTTGGCGAGTAATACAAGCACCCGGAGAGCTGTGAGTACGAAGTGCATGTGACGCTTTGTACATGGCGACCACGTGCTGTTAGATAGATAGATAAATTTAGCGTGTCCGCTATTCCTGCAAGCGCGGGCGGTTTGGGCGGAGTAGCGAAGTAGAATGTGCCTGGCTCCGTGTTTGTTTTTGTTTGGTCGAACTTTGTGCCACCTGGTGGCACAAAGCCGCAGAACGGGAATGATATCTTGCGCGGCGCGCTACGTTCATGTCGTCAGCGGAACATGGAACACTTCCGTTGATCGCCTACAAAGCGCGATTTAGGGGAGCGTGTGGGCGGCGCGTCCACTTGACTTCTCAGTCGTTTTTGCGGCCAAGCTGACGGCACGTCGCCCGCGTCTGTTTGAGAGTGCGAAATCAACGCAGTTCCGTGCAGTGACTCGGCGGCGTTGAAAGCGTAGCGGAGTGAAAGCGGCGCTTAGCTAATCAACTGAAGCGAGCTTTGCTAGTAAACATGTCTAATAGTTATAATGCGCACTTCCAGAGCTTTTGTATTGGAACCTGTGCACTTTATTTGGCAAGCCTTCCCGCGTGGCTAAACTTTCATATGCGCAGTGTTTTAGTGAGCCTGTAGTACCTTGGCTATCGCGCTGATACTTTCGCATGCTTGCCTGTAGCCAGTATTTCCGATGACCATGGGCATCGAGGTACTGCGCAGTGATTTTATCGCACCCATTCTGTCGCGCGTGCGCGAGGAGGGTCGAGTGACCGAGTGTTAGGAAGTCGTGTGTCGGTTAGTTTTCGTGCTGCATTTCGAGTTGACACCGTGCACGTTGCGGCAGTTTGTATGTCTAGTTCTTTATTTGCTTGGTTTATCTGTGGGCGTATCTTTTATCCCGGATACAGCGAGCGGAGGTCGCTCTTCGCGTACTCAAAGGAGATACTTTGACCCGAATGTTTCTTTCGCAGTGACAGCCGTCGTTAATATTGAACGTCACTTCGACTCGCCTGTCGTGAAACGTTTGCTTTGTGAAAGTGTCGTCGACTTAGAGACACAAAGACATTGACCCGCGTCGCCAGCGACATCTTTCCCGCCATCTCCCTGTTTCGACAGTCACCTTCTCGTCGCGTAGTCAGTAGCCGCCTTGAATACCTTGGGCAACCGTTTCTCTTCGCTCTTAGGATTGAACTTACTTACCAGCCGCGAACTTTGCTTGCTTCTATTTTTTCTTCTTTATTTCTACCCGAAAACGATGTGTCGCAATCGTATGGACGCCCACGCGCTCATAGGGAATGCGCCTTCCCTCCCGCTTCCCCAGCGCAGGGGGAAAAGGCGTCTCAGAAAAAGATCTCTAGGAAGAGATGCCTTCAAAACGCATCCGACTTCCAGCCAGGGTGGAAGAAAGCAAGAACGAGAACGGGTGAAAGTGACCAGCGTGAGTGTATGTGCGGGCAGCCTACTTATATTGCTCAAGATGGATGCATACCGCGATGCGCGTCGACTCTCTCCCTCGCCCACCCTTCTTTCCGCATACGGTAATGGCCGCGTTGACTTTCAATAACGGTCTCTGGGGATTCCTTCCTGGACGCTTTCGCGCTCCTACTCTTCCTCACGTATAAGGCTTCCGGAGAGAGGCCATTGAAAGTCGACGGGCTTTCTGTCATAACCGGATGCCCTCTACGGTGCTGCCAACCTCCTCACAAGCCCCCTTTTTTTTCCCTTGGCGCTTATCTTTCGGGAGGTCCCGCTCCTTTGCGCTGTTTTGCCAGTGCGCCTTTCTTTACGTTCATCGCCTTTTGTTGTCTGCCTGTTTCTCTGCTGTGGTATGAATTTTCGATCGCTCGATTGTTCCCGCGTTTTGCCTGCCCCTTTGTCTTTGAGGCGCCCTGGCCCGTTTTAATAAGCATTGAAGTTCTTATCTGAGGCGCCCGCTCGCGCGCCTGTGTGGCCCGCAGGACGCGTTCGTCTTCCTGCCATGGCGTCTTGAAGTCGGGCCTTGGCCGCAACATTGCCGTGCCTCATGGCTCTTCCTTTCTCTTTCTTTTTTTTTTCTTTCTTATTTCTCATCTCCTCGCAGGCGAAAGTAGTGGCTTTGACGTCCGTCTAACTTCTATTCGTGACGACATGGCTGATTGGTTATTTGTTTTGAGAGAGACAGCAGGTTAAAGTGTGGCAAAGTTTGGCTACTCTGAACGTTGGGAAGCGGGTAAAAGGATAGAAAAGGAAAGCCTGTCGCGAATCAAGAGGAGCACACTATCCAGCGGTAACACGGAAATTTTTCAGACATTATTATTATTATTATTATTATTACTATTATTTATTTATTTATTTATTTGGTGCATCCAAATGCTCAGCTTTAAAAATATTATCACCTGGAATTTACGCCTTTTTATTGTCGGCGCCGCTCGAAGGCACGTATCCTATGACTCCTTTCCCAATGCTCCATTGTGGCCGCGATGGTTGTACTTCAAATTTTTCAGCAGCTGCTCCCTTCCTTGGTAAAGAACTATATCTCTGTCGCTTGAAAAACGGTATTTGGTATTCAACGTTCGTAACATCCTATTCGTGGGAAGAATTCAGTACTCCCATTTGCGGCTGCTAGCATTAGAGCCCTTGGTCTGGTTGCTTCACACAGTTTAACGTCGCAAGGAAACTACACCAGCGGTATAGCATTGCAGGGTTGCTTCTGACCGCGCCGGATTTTTCTCCGAATACGCTACATATTGGCTATTTTGTTAGTGTCAGCCCTTCGGGTATCGCGAACTTCAGCCAAAAACAGGATTGCGACGAAGTTTTCCCCCCCGTGGTCGAGCAGTGTGCCTCGTAGTTTCGTATTCTGTGGCGCGCTCGCATTCGGGTGACAATTTATCAACACACTTGGATCACAATTAAGCTTCCTGCCTTCCTTCCGTGCGCGCCTTCCCGGACCACGGAACGCATCTTGGGTGACTCGGATGGAGGCATCTTTCCTACTTTTACGTTTCCCCTCTCTCCGTTTGTTTGCCGGCGCTGGGTGCTGATCCCAAGTTACCCATTCGCTCGCGCTTTCACAATATCACCCACCCCACTTTCTCCCATGCTACGTGGGCGACACACGTCGCCACAGCGAAGACTCATGCGTTCTTCCCCGACTCGCTGGCTTACTTATGCAAATGAAGCGGCGTTTCGTCTACACCATCTTCTTCTCTTGGACTGCATCGATCTCCCCCCTCTCACATGAACTCCGCTAGTCGTCAAGGCATCCCATTTTTCTGTCTTATTTTCTAGCGTCCGTCATTTCCGCTTATGACCACGAACGCATGCCTGTCCCAAATAACCCTCAAGAGCGGCCAACTCTTTCTCGATGTGTGCTGGTCTCTATCGACAGCTTTGATGTGCTTTGCTTAAAATTCTTTTCTTTTTCTCGCAGTTGCGTCTCTTCGCAACTTCCTCTCGTTTCCTTCGCGTTTTTTTTTTTTCCGTTCGTTCCCTAAGCGGCAGATTCGGTAGCAGGGGTTGGGATTGGCTTTTAAGCTCCTGCTCGGATTTGGGGAGTGGGGATTTATTTTCCGGGAGAGGAACGGGCGGGTCGAAATCGTCCGCTGCGAGACTGGCGCGTCATGGACGGACTGCTATAAACAGTCCTCCCACTTTCCCTTTCTTTTTCCAAAGAAAGGAAAAGTGGGAAGACTCGTGCGTCACCCTCTTTTTTTTTTCCAAAGCAAAAAAAGTTACGGTGAGGCACTGGGCGAAGGAAAGGGAAAGCGTTGCACGATACGCTGTATTTCCTTCCTCTTTCTCAATTTTCGCTGCTCGCTTTTGGATCAGCTTATTATCGCCTAGGTTCGGCGGCGCCCCTCTTACTTTTTTTTTTTTACTTTGCAGTCCGCGCCGCGCTCCTGATCTTGGGCGCCGTGCTTTTAGAGTTGCTTCGTCTCGGTTGGTTTTTACTTAACCCTTCGTATTTTTTCTCCCTCGTTTCGTTTCTCCCGTTTACTTACCCGTACTTATACCGCCGTGTTCCCGCACCGCTTTGCCCTTTCTTTCCCGAAGCCGCACTCTTTCCATCTCTTCGTCGCCGTCCCGAATTTCTCCCCGTCCCGCGTCTTCCGAACCCGTGAGCTTATTTCCCTTTTTTTTTTGCTCCTCCGTCCGCTCCTGTTTGCCTTTCGGTACCCGTGTAGAAGGGGTTTGGCTTCGACTCCGCAGTAGGCCGTCCGGGGCCGATCGCGGATCTTGTGTATCTCATTGCGGCCAGCTCCACGCCGCACGCCTTTCGCTCGGCTTCAATTTATTTTCTTCCCCAGATCCCCCTCTCCCCGCTCTGCGCGTTGCTTCCTTACCTTTCCGCTTTCCCTTCAGCCGTTTCCCCATATCCCGAGATAAGACAAGGAATAAGACAAGGAATCGATGTTTCAGGTTTCAGATGATAGATTTTTGTTGTCTCTTGCGCTCGCGTTGTTTCTCTATTCGTATATATATACATATATATATATATATCCCACTGCTGCTCCTGCTGTCCACCCACGTCTCCTCATATAGTTTCGGTCGTCGACGACGTCGTGCGGTCTTTACTTAACGCTGTCTTCTCATCTATCCCCATATTCCCTTTTCCCCCGTTCGCTTCGCTTCCGCCGTCTCTTCGTCGTCCCCACACATAACCCGTTGCTGTTTGCTTAAAGCGTTTCCCTTTTCGCCCTGATTTGTCCTTGGCGCGCGCAATCGTCTCCGCTGTTTGCTCAAAGCCCCCGCCGTCTTATTTTACTATTATTTTTTCTTCTTTCACTTAGAGTTTGTTTTGATGTCTGGGCTCCGGCGCATGTGCACTCTCATGATATATATATATATATATATATATATATATATATATATATATATATATATATATATATATATATATAATATGTATATATATATATTCTTTCTGTTCCAGTTTGGTGTGTCTTGGATGATGCCTAAGTTGTGCCTCGTTTTATTGTTTTTTTTTATTTCCCGAGTTTTCAATTTCGTCTCCGACATCGGTGTTGCGAGTGATATGTCTCCATTTTCCCGTTGCGAGCGAGCGAGAAATTTGTTTCGCCCTCTCCCCTATTGTTCTCCCGCATGGTCGACAGTGATTTTTTTTAAGCCAGGCACACGCGTTCTCGCTTTTAGACGTAGGATCGAAAGTATTTTTTGTCTTATAAATTTCTGGTTCCTTCGCTTTGCAGTATTCGTTGCTGCTTGAGAACACTCGTTGATCGCGATGGCTGTGGTGGTTAGCGGAAGAAAAGTTATATTTGCGCTCGTTTTCCAAGTTAATCGCGATATTTGATAATTCGAGCAGTGTGCAAGGTTTATTTCTTTGTGCCTTATGTTTTGCGCTTCTTACTAGCTGAATACTGTCTCTTATTCTTTATGACCTGATTGCAACGACCGCGGGGAGTGTCATTGCTTCAGCGGCATGCGTTTCCGGCCTATCATAAGCCTGCGCTGGAGGTCTAGCAAAGCCTTCGTAAACAACGTTGCGTCCTTGCGCCGCTGACATCATTATCATCTTATCATCGGTATCGCATTTCGATGGGGGCGAAATGCGAAAACACCCGTGTACTTAGATTTAGGTGCACGTTAAAGAACCTCAGGTGGTCGAAATTTCCGGAGTCCTCCACTACGGCGTGCCTCATAATCAGAAAGTGGTTTTGGCACGTAAAACCCCATAATCTTCTTATCATCGGTATAGGAGTCCCAGGCGCACCTTCACATGTGCGCCTGTGCCGTATAACATGGTTTTGTTCTACACTTGGTCAGTTTCTTCACGGTTCTTGGTTTTCATTTCCATATGTGTGTGTGTGTGCAGGGCCAGTGGAATGTGGTCTATAAGTTAGTTGCGCGTTTAGGAATAAACCTTGGTGTGGAGTAGTCGTTCATCACTTGCACTTAATTTTGTTTTTTCCGAGTCGGCGTCTTTTGTCGGGTTTCGTATCAATCTCTGCGTGCCTACCGTACTTGCGATACTTATTATTACTGCGCATGTGTACCAACACCCTCGGCAAACTTTATCGCTTCCCCGCTAATCCACAGCCCCTCTCTTTTAATCGGCAGCGTTGGGCATCCTCGTATAATTCTAGACAGCACGGCCCCTTCTCACTTGACGGAACGCGTTAATTTATTTTTTCGGTGCATGCTGTGGGCTTTGCAAAACATCTTCGAAAAGGTTGGCGTCACTGGCAAACGTCGTTTACTGAAACGTGCTAGGGTATTTTTCTTTCTTTTTTTTTCGCGTTTACAGCTCCCTCATGTTGAAGTGCAGTGAAACATGGCGAGCGCCAAAAGAGCCGACCGATAAGTAGTGCGAAAGAAGAAGAAAAAAGCGAGATGGAGCGCGCTTCGAAATGCACCAATAATCGCGTTTTGTTACTCCGTGCTCATTCGTCTCACGATCCGTCGCTACGATGTGTTATTTTCGTCAGCGCTGCTGCATTTCGTCTTCTTCTTCTTTCTTTTTTTTTTTTTTTAAGCTGCAATACGGCGGCGACGCGCGACTCTGTTGTAACAGCGCCTGCGGGTGCGTCAGCGCCGCGTTCTACCTCCTCGTATTCATGATCGGCCGCTAACGAATGCTCGCGTGCATCCTAATGAGCCTGTCGTGAGCGTCTTTCTCACTCTCTCTCTCGATCTCCCCTGGTTCTCTCGCTGCTTGGCTTGGTTCGACTTCTGTTGGCCCCGCATTGCGGCCTTGCAGCGGCTGTTTGCGAGGCCCCGACTCTTCTCCCTTCTGCGCAAAGACGCCGCGCGCAGGCAGAATCCGCGCCGTGGATGGGTAATAGGAAATTGCCAAATAGCACAGAGCGCAAATAAAATCAATGCCCAGGGAGACGGTGGAAGTAACACGTGTTGTGAAATAGACGGGTTCAAGGATGGCGACGTCGCACAATGCTTTCGCATACATCTTGCGTAACTGCAGTGTGAGCTGGCTACCGATTTCCCAACATCCCGACAGAGTTTCAGCAGATCCGTAAAGATGGCAACTGCCTTTCATGCTCCTTAACAATGATCAATAAGTGATTGGTAATTTATTGTTACTAATTACTAAAAAGTACTAAGAATTGCTAATAAGTAGTAACTTGAAGATATTATTAGTGTTGACATAGTGACGCGTTAGGTTTCGCTCACGCAAGCACGATTGAATCCCCGCCGTCAACATCCGCAAAGCAGTCCCGGAAAGCGTGCTTTCCCGCATAGGCGCTCTCAGTGTGGAAAAGCCTCATTCCACGGGTGCGTTTCCTGTCGTTCTCTTTTTGTAGACACTGGCACCGACGGGTTCATTTCGTGCGCATCGCAAGCAACGCGCTTAACGTTGATTCTAGCAAACGAAAGCTAAATGGGTGCGTGGAGTATATACATCTTTTTTCCAAATCCGAGAACTGTGTTCTTCCCCCGTGCAGCTCTTTTCAGGCGCGACTGTGAGTAGTAACAGCTATGCATCGCGTATGCTCGTCGAGCGCGACGCGAGATTAAACTTGCACGCGGGTGGCGAAACGGGCTGCGTTCAAAGGTGCGTCGGGAAAATATCGCCGGGCGTCTCTCTCTCTCTCTTACCTCCATTCCAAGAATCGGAGAGTCGATCGCAAATCGTGGCTTTCCCGCCGGCGTGCCTCGCACCCTTCTACGTGATGGAGCTAATGCGATGTCGCGTTACATACCCGCTTCGCTTGGCGTCTGGCTTGCGTCGTCGAAACGGTTCCGCCGAAATCTGCGCCCCGCTTCGTTTGGTTTAGTTCTTCTTTTTTTTTTTCCGTTGGATCTCCACGACGTTCTCCGGGCGTTGTCTGAGGCCGTTTATTATTGATCGCGCGAGCGACGCTTGCTCGGATCGAAATGAGCGCGCTTTCGTAGTGGATTCCGAATGCGCGCTCCCTGCGCGTTTCAATGGACTTGAGGGTTTGAATGCTTCGCGAAGCGAAATGCGGTTCTTCTTTTCGGCCGAGTGACTCCCGGGAGTATGGCGTGGTACGAGAAAGTGGTGTATGAGACATAGAACCACGTGTCTCTTGTCTTTCCTTTCTAATCGTCTAGGCTTAATAGTTTGTGCGTCACCTATATATGATCCGTTATTTTTCCGCGCACCGTCTCGCCCTTTTCCATGTTCCCGTGTGTCGCCGTATGGTACTGTCGTCCGATTTTTCGAAAAGATTCAGCGCAGCGCGTACAAAACAAAACAAGCGAGGGGTGGGGGAGCGAGAAAGGTGAAAATAGCGGAAACGTTCAGATAATGCGGTCGAGTTTAATTCTTTCAACTCATTTCATTTTACGTCTGTCAGAAACCGTCAAACAATGTGTGTTGATGCACATGCGCAGCGATGCAGGAAACAATCACTAACGAGGAAACAACAAGAAAACTGAAATAGGGAAAAATATAATTGCGCCGTTGCATTGTGTCGCGCATGAGCGGTATGATGTGTGACCTAGCGCAGCAAGGTGTTTTATTGAAAAATATACGTAGCAGTAATTTTAATGGGCTTCTGTTCGAACGGTAGTTTGTCTGTAGACGAGAGCTGCTATTATCAGAGCGCGGAGCGGCAATGTTAGGTTCCTACCGTGGTTATAGACGCAAATAGAGCAGGCGGTTTCGCTTCCTCGAGGAAGAATCACCCGTTGTCGCGGGAAGTCCCAATAATTGATCATTTACTTGCTTCCGCCACTGGGCAGATAGTGTCTGTGTTTTGTGGCAGCTATGCGGCGTCTCTTTGACACGAACGTCAATCATGAATCGTATTACACCAGAGCATGTAACTAACGTTTGTTTCGTGTTTTTCACCCATGTAGGGCTGCTAATTCCTCTTTATTCTTTGCTATCCCATCCTTCGCTAACCTAGCTTTATGCGTCTTTATCCTTATCACAGTAACGCGGCTTTATCCTTCACCATAGCTGGCTCTTAAGTTGTGGGCGTTGCTTGACATGGTGTTATTGCAGTTGTATTTCCTTTATGAGCTGAACCCGTTGTGTCGCGAACTCGTTACTATACCTTGCTTCGCAAGGGATGTGTGGTGCCGAATGTAATGCTAGTCTTCCATGTACCGTGCGCGCACGTCTGGTTTTCTTGTTTTCTGGTGTTTCGGCGCCAAGCAAATGACGCGAGACACTCTGTCTCATATAGTAAACATACCTGTTGTTGCTGGCAAAAACAATGCGTGAGCAGTCGATATAGGCGGGGAACTGGCGTCGCGGTAAAGGCGTTGCCGCGCTCGTTCATTCCACCCGTGTAACACCTTCCTTGTTCTGCACACTGCACGAATACAGACTCTGGTTTGGTGTAGTTACTCCATGTCCCGGCCTTTAGTTAGCCGGATCTGTCTGCTTATTCCGGACGTTTGCCGCTGTGTCGATTCTCCAGGTTAGTCGTTCGCGGCACACGACGCGCTGTTGCTTTCTTTTTCTTCCTTTTTTTGCGCGTGTGCGTGCGTGTCGGTAAACATCTTCACTTCTTTCGTACCTGTCGCCTGCAACCTTCGTGCAAACCCTAACGCGACAACGCGCACTTCTAACCAGCACGGGTGTGCCGGCGCCGAAGTCCTTTGTGCAGGCCCGCATTCCTACCGAACCTGCTGCCGCGTGTCGTTTTGTCGTTTGCGAAGCTCTCGGGGTGATGAGCTTCCCTGTTTCCCCTGGCCTTTCCCTATACGCTCCCTCTCTGCTTTCTCCATTTGGGGAGAGCAGGCGACGTCGTTTCGGGAGGCCGATTTAATTGCCCGGAAAAATCGGCGCGCGCTTCGACATAGGCCGGGAAACCGTTTTCTGGTTTAGGGCGCTTCCATCCCCCCCCCCCTTTTCTTTTTTGCTTTTGTACGTTATTCGACGAGCGTTC
The DNA here is from genome assembly GCF_023375885.2 of Dermacentor andersoni. Taxonomy (NCBI): domain Eukaryota; kingdom Metazoa; phylum Arthropoda; class Arachnida; order Ixodida; family Ixodidae; genus Dermacentor; species Dermacentor andersoni. Next base: position 55,554,408 of record NC_092823.1, read on the forward strand.
TGTTTCGGCTGACTGGCTCCACCGCTGCCTGTTGATCGCGAGCCCGCGCCGAGGTGCTTTGCTAACGACTTTCGAGCGGCGGAAACGCGTTCGCGTTCCGCCTCTGATTGCGTGCGCGAGGACCTCCGAAGTGCCGAGTGCGGGATCGCCGACTCGCGCTGTAGTGATTAGTGCGAGCGAAGATCGAAGAACACCACGGAACCGGGGCACAGGTGCGATGCGAGCGGCGGGTTTTGGTTAACGGGAGGTTAAAACGCGAAGGTTCGCACTTCCATCGATTCTCGAAAGGACCGAGAGTTTTACTACGGCAGTGGTTGTTTTCATCCCTCAGCTTCTGGAGTTGTAAACTGTGCCCTTTGACGCCGCTTGTTTCGGAAGCGGAACGACTTGCATTAGCGCGATCGTGGTTTGGTTTCACACTCCGGGCGGCACTTGCTCGCTTTTTTTTTTTTTTTTTTTCGAAAGGGGGCGATCTCTCATTCGATTGAGCGGAATTTTCTGATGCAGAGATTCGGGCTATTTACGGGGAATTTCAGTGTCGGATCCGAAATGGAAATTCGATTCCACGCCCCGCTATTCGGCTGCCGCTTGAAATTCGCGATAGGTGGTGCCACATTGTAGCATTCCTGACAGGAGGCTGGAGATCATAGTGTGTCACTATTGTTTAACAGCGGAAGTTGCTTCGAACGCCGCTGGGAGTCACGAAGGTAAAAAAAAAAAAAAAAAAGCTGCGGTAATCAACCACGACACGGCTGCTAACGGCGAGGCACGTGTCTATGGGTCCCTCTCCTGCTCACCCTCGCTCAGTCCTTCTTGCGCTATTACGCGGGACCCGTTTGACGCTCTGGTCACACACCCCGAGGATTCGTCGTTTAACTCTACACGCGTGCGCCTGTAGGGTTTCGCGCCAACAAATGAAACAGCCGCACCGTGTTCGTCTCTCCCGCTGCCACCTTTTGTGAAGCGCCCACGAACGAGACCGAGAAGTCACGTTCTCCGGCTCGTGTCGTTGTTGCTGCGCCCGCGCGCGAGCTTTCGCTTCGTAAAATGTAATAGTCGGGGCTGCTGCTGCTGCTTCTTTGTTGCTTTTATCGTGTTCCGCGTTTCGAGAGTCTTACGCGCCCGTGTGCGTCTTTGAGAGAGAGAGAGAGAGAGAGATGTTATGGTTAATCACAAAGAATCGGTAGATTTGTGGGCGAGGGAGAGAGGAGTGAGAGAATATTTAAAAGAAAAATAGAGGGTGGAGGTGAACGTTGAAATCTTGCCCGGCCGCGTTGGCGTGCACCTCCTAATTCGAGGTCGGTCACGTTTTTTCGCGCGGGCGTGGACGGGCCCGTGGGCGGTCGCGCTTCGACGAATTGCTCTCCTGGTCTCTCTCAACTTCTCAAGCTCACCTTGTACAGCGCTGTATTGAGCAAGAGAGAGAGAGAGGATGATATTGTTTATGAGAATGTTTTCAAGCGCTGCTTTCACGCTGTGCGGCGAAGCTGCGCGATCACGGTGTTCGTACGTTGCCGACGTTGCACGGCTTCGCGAGAGATGAGCGTGGTTGCTTTTACCGCGACGTCGGCTTGCTTTGTTTAGCGCGTAGATGTTCCTTGTTCTTCCTAGCTGGACTAAAAAGAAAAGCGGGATGAGGGGGGGGGGGGGGGGGCGGTGCGGCACTGTATCTGGCGGAACGCGTGCCCGCACGACTGGCTTGTCGTTTATGCTCGCCTAAGTACGTGCGCATAGCAATCTTGCACGCCTCGTACGCGCGCGTACCAACGTACGCGAGCGCGCGCTCAAACACTTACACGCACACACGTACAGACACACGCACACACGTACAGACACGCGCACATGCACACAATCACTCGCCTCTGAGCTGCTGCTGCAGTGATTATGGGTGTCGGGTCGCGCGTGACACCGCCCCGTTATTAGTTCCGCGGCAATCTGTTGTGCGGCACGACCACGGATGTCCCAGTTCCTGTTGGACTATATACCGCAGGTCTAGGGCTAGCAGTAAACGTTCCTGTTTCCGAGCCGTGTGTATAGCTGGTATAGTCGCGACCGTCTCGCTTTTTAATGCTTGCCGCGATTGGCGCACACGGCGAGCCTCTGTCGCCGCGGTGTCGGCTCTCGTTTTTTTTCGTCGCCTCCCCGGTGGCAAGACACGCGCCGCGACAAATGGGGCCGACGATTAGGTGCCCCGCGATCGGGAGTGGGCAACTCGGGCTTATTGCAGGTGTGCGGCGATTATATATCGGGATGAAAGGCGCAAATAAAGAAAGAAAAAAAATTGTGTTCTGGTACGTGGGGCTAATTTCGGTGGGGCGTGTTTCTGTCGGCTGCAAGTTGGAAGCTGTCGTGACTTCTCGTCCGGCTGATACATTTTGGGCGGTCTCTGATTTCCCTGTTTTTTTATTTTATCTGCGTACACGAAGTTGACTTGAAATCCGCAGTATCGATTGCGAAAGTCTCCTGCATATTGTGTGATATAAGCTTCTCAAGTCCTGCATGGTTTTTTTATGGGTTTGTTTTATTTAAGGTTGTCCACTTTACATCTGAAAGTGCAGACGACATGCCTTGGTGGCTGGACCGCCATGCTGCTCCTCTGTCGCATAAGATGCAACCTTGTAATAATAGCGGGCTGCAAAAAAAAAAAAAAAAAAAAAATATTGCTTTGAGCGCAATTCAAAGAAGCTCACCCCGTCAAAATTCATGCGGTACCTTTTTACTATACACTGTACCTAATCGCCCGCTCTACAATTCGGGCGGCGCTGCACCGGATAATTAACATTAAATTGTGGAACTCAAGAACATGAAGTAAGGTGGGAGGGGTGCCCAAATTGATGGCGTACAACGTTGCTGAACAGATACGGGTTTATTTCGTTTTGAGAAATTTGCGGGAACACTTGTGAAAATCCGTAGAGTACTTGTGTGAAGCGTCCGTCTCACCTCTTTCTCTTTCGTTTCCCCTCCCCCCCACCCTTTTCCCATCTGTGCAGGCTGCTGCTTTGTCACATTCTACACGCGCAAGTCTGCCCTGGATGCCCAGAACGACCTGCACAACATGAAGACCCTTCCCGGGGTGAGTCCCACTGTCTCGTAGTGCGCGCACCCGGCAATCCGAGGAAAGCGCGCATATATTTGGGCTCCGCGAGCTGGAAATGTTTGGTTAGGTTAGATGTTGAGACAACGTTGGATGTAGGTTCAAGCCAGTGCGCGTGCATTTTTCTCGTGGGAGATTTCGGGCTTCCGCAGAATGGCTATCGCTTACAGGGTGGATGGAAAGCTGGGCTATAATGTCTTCTCTCGCGTCAGAAAAGAAATTTGTCAGGGGGAAACAAATAAAAAGAACGAAAACGAAAGAAAAGGGTGGAGAGGATGGCAGGCAGTGGGACATCAGCTGAAAGAAGAAATTTGAACCCTTAGTAAACGTTTGTTGCTACTCAAAATTGGGTTGGTATTTTAATTTTATTCTGTCACTTTGTCCAGCGAGACACGTTTGTGTCAACTGTTGTCGTTCAAGGCGGATATGGCTTCTCGTCTTTGAAACGTCTCGCGCCGTCTCGTTTCCTTTCATTTTTTTTTTTTGCTCTGTTTCTTCCACGTTGCAAACCGGCTACGTATTGGCGAACTTCTCTCTGGAACTTCAGAGATACTTTATTCTCCCTCATCAGCAGATCTATTGTATTGTCCCTTAGAAGTACGTCGCATTTTATAAAAGAAACGAAGGAAGTAAAGGAAATAACCAGCATTGAGAGGATGTCTTACGAACGGTCGCTGCTCATCTATTGTCGGCTAGAATTATGTCGCGCTTGCGAAATTTTCAAGAGAAAAGAAGAATCTTAACACGACGTTCCCAGTCACGGTCACTGGCCGGGTAAAGTCGTGGTAGCTCTGCGCTTTCCTTGAAGCCGAAGTGTGCCTGCGCGAACTGCGCTGCGATTTCAGGTGCTGCGCCCGGGCCCGTCGTCCACCCTCCTGGGTCTCGCCAGCCCTTCTACAGGCAACTTTTCTCACGCTGGTGTCTGACCGTCACGTCACACCCGCATCACTGCGACGCCTTCGAATGGTCATTGTTACGTCTGTACGCCGCAGTATAAGTGTAAGCCGCGCTTGCATAGATGAATTCGTTTGAATAGTGACCTCGTCCTCATTGTGACCCCTCCATTTCCTAGCGCCTGCACAAACGGGACAAATGTGCCCCATCGAAGGTGCGTGCTTTTCGGCGTTTCCTTTGCTCTTCCTTTTCAGTGAAGGCGGATCCTCAAGTAGAGTGCGCGCACGAGTATCGTACTTTTTGTTTACAGCAGTAGTGCGAGGGCTGACGACTCGAGTTTCACGGCCGAACGGATTGGAAGCGATCCGCGCGTGACTGAATCTTGCCGAGTTCCGACAGGACCGGTAACCGCACGCAGGTGTGTCGCATTTGCGTTGCGCACCACATGCAGACTCACGGAGCAGACCCAAGAAAGAATCGCCCGCGGATTCAACCTTGCGTTTAGCAGTTGAAGATATAATGCGAAACTGCAGATGGGATGTCGTTGTGTGAGCGACCGCTCCGAGCTATTCCCCCCCCCCTCCCCCCCCCCCACTTTGGCGTCACTGTATGTGCACTGGCTATGTTTAGGTTGTTTTGTTGAACGATACACATGCATGCTTCCCTCGAAGCTGTATGTGATGTGGCAAGAAGACAAACGGGAAAGGGCCATAAGCATGGGCAAGAACCAATAAGAAACCTTAATACCGAAAAAGCAAGGTCTGAACTGCTTTGCGCATTGTGTCCTTGTAATTTCTACGTATATATATATATATATATATATATATATATATATATATATATATATATATATATATATATATATATAATATAATATTCGAACCTCACTATGTCTTAGTGTTGCGTCATGCGTCGTTCTTATTCAGTTTGACGAAGGCGGACTGTGGAGCGCGTAGTTCGCATCCTCTGCCGCATAATAACCGGCCAAGAAGAGGTGTGCTAGGCAGAGGAGAACGTGAAGGCAACAGAGAGAACGAAGAAGCAACGCAGCGTGCCTCTTCCCTGTTGTGGGTATACCCCAGTATGTAGGATCATCATGATCATCATCGTCGTCGTCTTCTCGGTCGCGTCGCTCGCGATACACGTCGCGGTCCCGGGACCCGCTAGCTTGGATGGCCGCCGCTAGGCGAGGCGACGTCCCCGCGTCCCGTTCGCAAGTGCAGCAGCCGCCGCAGCAGCTGGACGACCTCGTCAACTTGGACTCCGCCTTGGACGACGACGAGTTCTCGGGCAGCTCGACCGCCGACATCCTGAGCTCTCCGCCCCCGCCCTACTACCGCATCCAGGACCCTCCCAACATCCGCTGCAAGCGCTGCCGCTCCCTCGGCGCTTCGCGCGATCCGCCGGCCTTCTGGAGACTCGTCGGCGTTGCCGCCATGACGGTGGGGGCCATAGCGCTCTGCTTCTTCTTCGTCGCCTGGTACAGGGGCGACGCGGCCGTCACCACGGAAGCGTCCCGCCGCGCTCCGCAGGGCAGGTCCGGACGCGAAGGAGGCCCCGGCAGCTGGGGCGGACAGTCGTGGCGCGACCGCGCAGGGTCTGCGTCGCCTGGCGCCGACTGCGCCGGATGCGTCGAGGGCAGCCGCTGCCGCCATCTCGAGGACGGCTCGCTGGCGTGCACCAAGAGCTGCCTGGCCGAGGAGTGGCCCTGCCGGTCGGGCCTGTGCGTGTCCAAGCACTCGCGCTGCGACGGGCTCGCCGACTGCGACGACCTCAGCGACGAGACCGGCTGCCCGTGCGACGAGGACGTCAACTTCCGCTGTGGCCTGAACACGTCGTGCCTGCCGCTGGACCGGCGATGCGACGGCCGCGCTGACTGCTGGGACATCGCGGACGAGGTTCACTGCCCCGTCGAGGAGTGCCCGCCGGGAGACCCCAAGGCTTACCACTGCCACTCGTGGCACTGCATCCCCTCCGAGCTTGTGTGCGACGGCCAGGACGACTGCGACGACGGTAGCGACGAAGGAGGCTGTCCCGCCGACGTGACCCCCTCGTAGAAATAATGTTTTTTTTTTGAAAGGCAATGGGGTCGGCTTCATCGATGGCATTGGCCACTTTGACCGTCTGCTCCTGCAACCGCAACTGCCCTCAGTGCTGGAAGGCTATGACCATGTGACGTTTCCGATGCAAAACATCGTTTCCCTTTCTTTCTCATCTTTAATTGTTGTTTTGTTTTTGCATTCTTAGCGAAACACCATGGTCTGGATGCAACGTTGTGTAGTTCGTGAACCGAAGTGCTCTTTAAAGATTTCTTTCAAGTGTGACGTCTCCCGGATTGTTTTATTTCTCGAGCGTCCCTGTTTCGCATAGCGTTGACGTGAATGGCGGCCGTCTGTTGCCTTCTGAGTGCTTTATTCTGTGAAGTGCACTTATACGCCAAGCTGTGGCTGTAGTTTTCTGGCGTAGTTCCTATACCTCGTACCTTGTACGGTTCTTTGCGCCCCGTGGTCTTCGTTTTTTTTTTCTGCTTTTGCATAGTTTCTGACGCTTCCTTGAACGACAGCAGACCGTCGAGTAAACTTGAGGAATTCAGGTGGGTTTCTCTTGTTCGAAGTGATTTATTGACGTGTAACAATATGTAGGTCATGTTAACGCCGTGCCTGCTTCAGAAGCACTTAACTGCTTAGTGAAATATGTAGGACCGCTCTGCGCAGTCGCGCACACTCCGGTCGTCTCACGCCAAGCGTCCGTTAGTTTGGAGTCAGTTGCGTGCATCAGGCACACGTTTAGGGAATTTTTATTCCAGGACTTACCGCAATCGACAACCTGCATGCCTGCGCGGAGCGTTATTAGAACCGCGCGAGTCTGCAATCGTGCATGCTTGAGCGAGAAAGGCACACTGGCTGCAGACGTCTCTCGCCGATGCGGAAGACTCGCCATAGCGCTGGCCCTCTGACGTCTGCTTCGAGTCCCTCGGGATGGCGCTTCGAAATGCAGGAGGTGGTGATAAGACAAATGCGCACAGTACGCGCGCTCGACCTCCGTCACCGAAGGAGCGCGTTCCTCCGCGTATAGTGCGGCATCGAGGAAGGACGAGCGCTCGAGCCATGCATATTGCACGAAACGGAATATGGAAGCGGCATCTCGGGTACATCCCTCGAGCGCCGGGACTTGTAAGCTCTCCGCCGCTGGCGGACGTATGTGTACATAGGCCGGCAGCGTTGCGCTACTATTTAACTACCTCCGCGAGAGGCCGAAAGCTCTCTCGGACTCCGACTGCAGGCTTACGTGGAGATGGTTGGATGGGAGTTGCGACGTTTATAGTGCGAAGGGAGAGGGAGGGGGGATAAACGGTCGCAGCGGGAATTGGACTGGGGCTAAATTTTCGGGCTTCGAGTCTGCAATCACGTGGTGGCCGTCGTAGTGTAGCGTCGCCATAGAGAGAGCCGGTCTGGCCACGCACGAGCATGCACGCGTAGTTGAAACTCGTGGTCGTCGTGGCAGAGCTGTGGGGCTTGCGCGCACACGCTTCTCCGTGCACGTTCTGTTCCTCCGCGTCGTTTCCTGGCCTGCTGCTCAGTTATTTACGCCGCGCCATATTCCTCGAGTCCGCAAGCCCATGTAAGCGCGGCCCGTAACGTTCGCCGGCGGCCCGAGTTCAGAGCCTGCCTTTGGGCCGCCGGCAACTTGAGTACGCCTGCATCGAGCGGTGTGCGTGTGTGCGTCTGTCCCTGCATGCGCGCCAAGGCCTTGTTACTGCAGCGGGGGCGGTTTCTTCTATAGCCAAGTGTGGAGATATGATCGCGCAGCGCGCGCCATAGAAGGTGTACGGAAAGCGGTGGAGGGTGGCGGTGAGAGGGGTTGAAGCCCCCTTATCTCTTCCATCCCTGCCGCTGTGCGTGGCTTGCAAGCGGCGCGCGGCCGACGCGCTGGTCCTCGTCGTAAATATTTCGGTGGACCGGAGCCGCCGCGAACGTGCAAGCGCCCCGGCGCGCGCATTAGAGATTCGCGCCCGCTTCGCTGCGTTCTCGTGTTTCGGCCTGCTTTGCGGTTGGCTGGTCGGTGCGTGCTCGACTTCGCCTTCACTGCATGGTGGGCGCCCATGCAGTGAAGCCTCCGGCGTTACTGAACGACGCCGTTTCCTTTTGTTTATTTCTTTTATTTTTCATCTTTATTTTTCTGCAACTTTTCGTTTCTCGGCCGTCCCCGTGTTCCCGCGCCGTTCACTGGGCGTCGGTTGGTTCGCGTCGTTATTTCGCGGCTTTCCCTGCTCTGACGTCACCCGTTCGGTTGTACGAGCGTGCGCACCGGCGAGGGGCGTTATTAATTTCCCTCGGCCCGCGCGTGTCGGCAGTCGGGAATTATTCGGACGCTGGCTGTAATTAGCGTCGCGGAACTCGGGTTGTATACGCGACTGAGCTAAGCAAGGCGCGTATTTTTAGTCGGAACATACGCTTCTCGCGACCAACCGGCGCCAAAAAGATACAAAAATGTTTGGCCTTATCTTGTGTCTCCGCCCCATTGCCGTAGCCCGGTGTATAGCGGAACACCGGTAGCTGCCAGGGGCGCCACTGGCGTCTGGTCAGGTTACACTGGTCAGGTTAGACTTAAGGCGTTTTGTTGTTTAGACTGCCGGGCAAATGGGTGACCTTACGCTTTTTCGCGCGTTATGCGTATGACGTTAGCCGGCCGCTTCCTTTTCCATCCCGGCCCTCTTATTGGCGCCGGCTGGGTGAAATATAACTGGTACATTTACAGTATGCTGCGCTCCTAACGGAGACTACTAATTAGCGTTCAAAGCGACATTGCTAACGAAGAAGGGTAATACAGTAGCGCAGGAAAACGAGGAAGCGGGACTGATGCTCGATCCTGCCAGCTCGTCTTGGCCTCGTTTTCTGCGCTACTGTATTACCCTTCTTCGTTACGAATCACCTCACCCGAGAGACGTTTACTAAGGAACATAACAAGAACGTATCGAACTTCATTGAAAAAAAAAAGGAATACATGATGTGACACGTTAAGTAGACCTACCTTGATTACTGTCCGTGCCTCAGTGTTAAAACCGAGCAGTTATTATTCCCGAAATGCTAATTTCGTGTTGTCTTGAACAGTGGACGATACTGTACTCGATGCATATAGTGCTTCGCAATAGGAATCAACCCGTATGCAACGATAAACAAACAGGCGAAACGGCCTATAGAACCCCCTCCGTTCCCCTCCCCTATATTTTTTTCCCCTTAAATCTTTCTCTCTAGTTGACTTATATGAAAGGCTGGGCAGAATAAACCGGCCGAGGCTTCCTAAGAAAATGGTATGGAAGAAAGGAAAAGTGTGCAAGTGCTCTGTCGAAATTGCCGTACTCGCATGCTTAAATGCGCGCCAACTCGTTGGAATATACGAGACGGATATATCGCGAGTGATATATTTCACCTTCTGAAATGAAGCCGAGACTTTATCGTCGCGCGCCGATGCGGAGCGAAGGAGTTGGGAGGGGGTGGGGGGGCGGTTCGTTTTCGGGGTATAGATTGCGCGGGCGGTTGGGAAACTTACGGCGTTGCCGCTCCTTGCTGTTGGAGATTGCGCCACGCACCTGATGCATTGCTTTGGATTAGCATGCGCATATTTCGCCCTGCCGATGGGCGGCGTTTTCTTTTTTTTTTCCCCTTTTTTTGTGATTATGATGTTATCGAGGATCTCGTAAAAGAACGGGCTTTCCCGTTGGCTGCGCCCGATATTGAGTGCCCCCTATAGAAGTCGTAATTAAATGGCGTCGTTGCGCCATGTGTCGTTGAACGTGCGGGTATGCTGATTTCATATGGCCGCGTGCTCATATATATATATATATATATATATATATATATATATATATATATATATAATGTGTGTGTGCGTGTGTGTGTTCTGCGTTTCTGTTCACTGACTGGTTTTCATAGCGTGCGCTCAGTTGAACGGCTGCAAAAGCTTGACGGGAGTATTTGTGCAAGATGTATCAGTGGCCGCTATTGTGTTCTGTCGTCTGCTTCTGGGCACTAGGTTTCGGGTTCGATTCCTGACTACAGGGGCCGCAAAAGCGCCCTCTATGCACCATGTCTTGCGTGTGCGTTCAGGGGAGCTCATCGAGTCCTCACTTCTGCTCTAATCTCGCTTTTCGCGAAGCTTGGTCGAAGCGCGCCACTCGTGACAAGAGTTGGGTTTATCTTACCACCATGGATTAGATAGTTTAAAAAGGGTTTGTTGTATTTGAGTAAACACGGTATTTGCGTTTACGTTCAATGCAGGGCGCGCGCGCGCTGCGAATCGTATTCTTGGGAGTTTCACCGATCACCTGCTCCGGAAATCTTGTGCCCCAGATGCTCCTAACACTGTTGCGCTAACGCTTACCTACGCTTGCGGTTGCGTAACCCAACGTTAGACGACCAAAAAAGCCGCATGAGTGACCGACCAGATCCCTCGCTCTTTGCTTCGCGAACGATGCGGGCGTGCTAGTGTCCTCTTGCGAGGTTCGGCGGCCGAACCAAAACGTCGAAACGGACATCCTCGTTATGAAGGGCTCTCAGGCCAGTCGGGCGAGGCTTCGGCTTCCAGCCCTGTAGCTGACACTGGCGTGTCTAGTTTTAATGGAAGCAGACGGCGCACTGGTTGCTGCAGAGGATGGCCTAATGACCTAGCCCGCGTCTGCCCCCCCTACCTACCCCTTCCTTCCGTTCAACGGTGCGTAAAGCCTGTTGGTTGCGTCATGTCGGAGATCTCCGCTCTCCTGTGGCTGCTTGCCCTGCAGAGGAGATGCAGGAAAAAGAAAAAGAAAGCTTAGCAACCGGTGTTGCTTAGTTAAAGGACCGACCGTGCGCGCTTCGCTGCGGTCCCTATCCTTCCTGTTCTCCTCCTCCTCCTCCTCTCTCTCTCTAGGCGTGCCTTCGCGCGCGTGCGTGCATGAATGCTGGGGGAGCGTATATTGGAAGGGAAGGGGGAGCTGCGCTGCAGTCCTCCATCTTTTATGACGTCCCGTCTCGCAGCTGCAAGTTTCAGTTTACTCGGCATGCACTTGACGAGGCGCGACTGTGCTGGGCGGCTGTGATGTTGGTGCTGAGGCGACCCGCGGTGTTTCGCTTCAGGTACCGCATTGCGGCTTCGGCCCTTCGACACCGCTTCACGCAGGTTTACGTTTGTCTCATTTTCGGGCAGGTTTGTGGTTTGCTTGCGTGTTTGTGTGCAACGGACGTGAAGCCGTTCGAATATGCGGTTTAAACTTATGACGTTGCTTAGATATGTGAGGTTTTGAGGCGCAAAAGCGGCAAAGGCAATGATGCTCAACGTTGCTTAGAGTTTCACACGGCATTCTTTCTCACTTGGTGTCTTACTTCGTGGATCAAAGCTTTCTGTTTCTTTCTTTCTTTCTTTTTTTGCGTGACGTAACCCTGCCGCTTGGCCTCTGAAAACTTGGGCGCCGAAGAACATGCCAATTTTATGCCTCGTTCGCTGTCATTCGCTGTGCGTTTTTTATCAGTTGGTTAGCGAAATGAATAAACAAGCTGCAGACAAGCGGTTACTCCGGCTCCGTTCTAATTTACTTCGACAGCAGCACGTTCTCGCAACGGACAGACGCCTCGGCGCAACTCATTGGCCGTCACGTTACGCTGCCTACGGCGAGGTCCTGGGTTCGCGTCTCGGCCGCGGAGGCAGCATTCCGATGGAGGCGGAACGCGAGAACGTTCGTCTCCCGCGCGTTGGATGCACGTTCGAGAACCCCGGGTCAAGTAATCCTTACGATGCGCTTTTGTAGCGCATTGTCCGTCGTATCGCGCCTTTCTTTCGTCCCGTGTCAGTCTTCCGCTACCCCCTGCAACCACGGACTACATCAGCTGTGCTATGAAACGCGTCTCTCTTCGCTGCTGCTTTTCTTTAAAATCGACGAAAGGGAACCGATGACACCGCTGAGCCGCATCCTTTTTTTTTTTTCCCAGCCTTTGCCTCACGGCACGCGGGCTTTTTTGAGAGAGTCGGTGTGTGCGGGCAGTCGGGCGTTTGGCGGCGTCAGATAGTAGATGGACCTGCCACCTATCGGCACGGACAGAGTCCTGGCCCCGGGGCTATCTCGTCGACTGAGGAAGAACAGGGAAGTGGGAGAATAATAACGGGCGGTTAGAGGAGGTGTCTAAAAAGGGAGAGAGGGATACGGGGGAGGGTGAATGCGGCGCAGAAAGTGGAAATCGCTCCGAGCCATCGTCTTCGATCGCGCGGTGACTGTGGTGGCCGGTTCGGCACTCCAGTCGTTCCCGCAGCGGCCGCACCGTAGCGGCGAGCGCGGCAAACCGTCGGAGCGGACGTCCGCCGTGCATTCGAAAAGGATCGGCGGCCGGTGATATGCGGAAACTGCGGACGTCATTTGTTATCGTGTCGGGATGTTCATCTCCGCTTACGGAAATGGCGCCGGCAACGCAGTGGCGCCATCTCGTTACATCTAGTTGAACCAGAATCTGCAAACACTATCTTGAAATGAGTGCTGATTTTCTTACTCAGTTTCCGCTGTATAA